>NC_082736.1:10952743-11292740 GCF_030144855.1 Hypanus sabinus
TATTCAGCAAACAACGGGTTCTTTCCATGACCCGCACCTCGCGTATGATTGCGCTATCGACCTTCTCCCCGGAGCCTCGTTGCCCACCAGTCGTCTTTATTACTTATCCCGCCCGGAGAGAGAAGCCATGGAGAAATATATTAGTGAGTCCTTCGCGGCGCGCATCATTCGACATTCATCCTCCACGGTAGGCGACGGTTTCTTCTTTGTAATGAAGAAGGATGGGTCGCTTTGTCCTCGTATTGATGACCGACTAAACAATATAACAGTTAAAAAGAAGTACCCACTACCCCTCATTAACTCTGCATTTGAACCATTTCACAGAGCCACCATCTTCTCGGAGTTAGAGATTCGAAGCGCCTGCCATCTAGTCAGGATGAGGGACGGAGTCGAGTGGAAGACGGTTTTTAATACACATTTGGGCCACTCTGAATACTTCTTCATGTCGTTTCACCTCACCAATGCCCCCACCGTTTTTCAAGCCCTAATGAATCATACACAGAGGGACTTTATTAATCCTTTCGGGTTCGGCTACCTAGATGATATCTGAATATTGTCTAGCAGCCCCTAGAACTACACTCACCATGACCGTCCAGCCCTCCAGAGACTGTGGGAGAACAAGTTATTTGTGAAGGCTGAGAAATGTGAGTTCCACGTCCATTCGGTCAGCTTCCTGGGCTACATCATTGAGAGTGGGCAGCTGAGGGCAGACCTCGAGAAGATCCGAGCGGTGGAAGAATGGCCCAGGCCCACAACCCCCAAGCACATTCAGCGTTTTTTGGGGGGTTTGCAAACATTTATCGCCGACTTATCAGGGATTACACTCGGGTGGCGGCGCCCCTTACCCGACTTTCCTCGCCTACAACACCTTTTTGTTGGGATTCCGAGGCTGATTCGTCATTCACTCACCTGAGGAGGCGGTTCACAACCGCTCCCATGCTGGTCCCTCCCGTCAGTTCATTGATGAGGTCGACGCCTCCGTCTCCGGGGTAGGGTCAGACCTGTCTCAACGATCAAGTCCTGACGAGAAGCTGTACCCTTGTGCCTTCTTTTCTCGCCGACAGTCCCCCGCCGAGCGGAATTCCAACGTGGGCAATCGGGAACTACTGGCAATCAAGCTAACATTGGAGGCACTGGCTGCAGGGGGGTGGGGGGGCACCCATGCATTGTTTGGACTGATCATAAATTCCTGAGGACTCTCATTTCTAAGCTCCGCATCATTTCCTGGATAAATCCTGGTGAAAGTTGTCTCCGTGTAAAGACTCTCCTGGAAACCGGTTCCCCTTTCGCGACTGTGTTAACGCCTCATGACTCTACCTCCGCGCCTGTGTCCTGCACTTGGGTACGATCTCAGCCTCGTCCTGGAAAAGGGAGCATTAGTCTGTTGGTCAGGGTGGATGTAAAATATGAAAGAAAGCGCAGAACTCGACGGATCAGGGACAGTGGAAGCAGACATATCAATTGTCTTTGTTCCAGCCATGTGATTGGAGATGGAGGCTGACATTTTGTGAAACTGTTTTACATTCTCCGTTTTGTGAGATGGAGTTGCTGTGTTTTCTGTATTTTAAAGTAGACACAATGATGTTTCAGGAAATTTAGTGGACGGGAGATCTGTGAGGTGACGTTTGATATATCAGAAGATGCGGGTTTGTGGAGATCAGTGGCTGCCTGGAGTGATTCGAGCTGGTTACTGAAGAGAACGAAGAACCATAAATTGTAGACTATCAGTTGCTGGGAGGAGGGTAATAAATGGATGCTGGCCTGGAGCAGAGATAATAAAATGGTGTAAACGGTCAACCAAATGACCTACAGCAAGCCAATGACACTGGAATGCAATGTTTAGTTGGTAAGGAACAGGGATACATGTGGACACTTCGATTGTGCTCTCAGTGACAACTCCGGAGAATCCCCATCGCGAAGAAGAACCCACACGCCAGGGGCCGGAGAGGAAATGATCAAATGTTTGGCCCACGAAGATCCCCCTACTCCGGTGCCATAAACTGGACAAGTTGTCTGAGTGAGTATTGGCACAGAGGGAACAGTAGAATTCACTTTCCAAGTTGTTGGCCCGGAGTCAGCATCGTTAGGCTGTTGTTTGTGCAGAGACAATAAAGCGTGACCTTCGACTAATTATGAGTTCCGTAAACGAACATAGAAATATTGAAACATAGAAAACCTACACCACAATACCGGCCCTTCAGCCCACAATGCTGTGCCGAACATGTACTTACTTTAGAAATTACCTGGGGATAACCATAGCCTTCTATATTTCTAAGCCTCATGTACCTACTTTCTTAAAAAACCCTATTATATCCACGTCCACCAGAGTCGCCGGCAGCCCTTTCCATGCACTCACTACTCGTTGCGCACAAAAATACCTACTCCTGACATCTCCTCTGTACCTACTTCCAAACAGCTTAAACGGTCAACACTCTAACACTCACAGCAAACTACCCGTGAATTAGTGTGAGTCGACTACATGGCCCGTCGAATTCCGAGCAGATGATGTTCTGTAACAAGTTATTTCAAGATTGAAGATTGAATTAGCAGGGGAAAAGTAATTAACTGAATAAAAGACCAACAGTCGACGCAAAAGAGAAAAAAATACAAATCATGTAAACAATTGAAGCGAACAACAATTTGGATTCGGCCGAAAGTCTCCCTTATCAGTTCATCATAATAGCGGGCACGGTGCACAGCAGCCGGGGGCAGTCTTCTCAGGCTCAGCGCCATAGAGATGACCATCGCGGAGATAAAGAGAAACCGGCTCTCGTCGCGACCAACAAGAAGTCTTTTCAATCTGTCTGGGCCGGCTTTTAAATTGATTCAATGACAGAACTGCACCATGGAGAGAGGAGTAAAGATCGCGGAGAGCGAGGGAAGTCAGCTCACGCCCCCGATCTGGCCGTCGTTTATATAGTCTAAACGGTGTATGATACCTCACATTACGACCCGGGCACCGGGCCGAGACCAAGTTGGCTAACGCTTTGTTCTGGGCCCAGATTCCGTCACCAAGCGCGAAGCCGTTTTCATGCATCACAGAAACAAGAGAGAATCTGCAGATGCTGGAGTTCCAAGCAATAAACACACACACACACACACACGCACACGCACACGCACACGCACACGCACGCACACACACACACACACACACACACACACACACACACACACACACACACACACACACACACACACACACACACACACACACGCACACACACGCACACACACGCACACACACGCACGGTTTGAGGAAATCAACAGTCCAGGCAGCATCGATGCGGAAAAAGTTCATTCCACGTTTCGGGCCGAAACCGCTCGGCAGCTGGAGAGAAACAAAGATGAGCAGTGGATTTAAATGGTGGGGGAGGGAACAGGGTGAGATACGGGGTTGGAGAAGGGGAGGTTGAGTTGTAGGGATAGAAGGCCTTGGATGAAAGAAAAAGGTGAGGAGCACCAGAGGGAGGCGATGGACAGGCAAAGAAATAAAGTGAGTGACGGAAAAAGGGATGGGACTGGTGAAGGAGAGCGCGGGTGGGGTAGGGGGCGTTAATGAAAGTTCGAGAAATCAATGTGCATGCCATCAAGTTGGAGGCTGCCCAGGTGTTGTTCCTCCAGCCTGAGTGTGGACTCATCGTGACAGTAGGAGGCCATGGATCGACATATCAGAATTGGAATGGGAAGTGGAAATACAATGGGTGGCCACGGATAGATCCGGCTTCTTCTGGTAAGAGGGAGCGTAGGTGCTCTGTGAAATGGTCTCCCAATCTTCGTCTTATTCACCAATATACAAGAGACCACACCGGGAGCACCAGACACAGTATATGACCCCAACCAGACTCGCAGGTGAAATGCCGCCTCACATGGACTTTGAAAACCAGTGAGCGAAGAGGTGTAGGGGCAGGTTCAGCACTTGCTCCATTTGTTGGTTTAAGTACCAGGACAGAGATCTGTGGGGTCGGGCAAATGGACAAGGGAGTCGCATAGGGAGCGGTCCGTGTGGAATCAGAAAGTGGGTGGGGGTGACATATTGCAGAGAAGGGAAAGATGTGCTTCGTAATTGGATCCAACTGGGGATGGCGGAAGCTACAGATACTTATGTGCCGGCCACGGAGGCTGGTGTGGTGGTAGGTGTGGACAAGCGAAACCATGTCACTGGAGACGTCGCGGGAAGATGGTGTTCGAGCAGAAATGCTTGAAACGGAAGAGATGCAGTTGAGAGTTGAGTTGATGGTGGAGGGAGAGACGCCCCTTTGAGGGCATCTCCTTTGTTCTAGAATGAAAACCTGATTCTGAGAGCAGATGCAGCGGAGACGCAGAAGCTGAGAGAAGGAGATATCTGTAACGAACAGCCTCATCCTGAGCGCCCAGGACTTAATCCGGTAAAACTTCTCCACACACATCCTGGTATAATCCTGTCCTCTCCATAATGTGGCCATGAGGAGCCGGTGATATCCGAGTGCATCCAGGTGCTAAAACACATTATCAACGGACCAAAATCAGATTCAAGGAATAAAATATTCCCGACAACCACCACAGCCACCCCCACCCACCCCCGCCACACCGAGGCTTGATGCCCAGTCCCAGCACATACAAGTCATCAAGCACATGCAGAATATCAGTAAAATACAACGACTCGGAATGTGTATGTTCATAGTCCAGACATCCCAGCCCACCGAGCTCATCTCTCAACAGGCTCCCAACGACCATCCCGGCGCATGACAATGCCGTGGCTTACAGGCGCAGTCCTCAAACATGCAGGCTCATATCTAAGGGTTATTTCTTTTTTTTACTGCTATCTATCTATTTATTACTAATTTACTTATTTTCACATTGGTTGTTTGCCATTCTGCTTGTGTGTAGTTTTTCGTTCATTGATGTTGTTGTATTTCTCAGATCCACTGTGTAGGCCAGCAAGTAAATAAACCCCAGAGTGCAATATTGTGATATATACCTACCTTGATAATGATATTACTTTGATCTTTGGATGTGCTCTCAGAGTTCCCATTCCTCATTATTTATTGTTTACTCTCTGGCTTTTTCTCAGATTATGGAAGCTGGGAGCACACAGCTCCGTCCTTACAGCGTTTTTCAGGACCATGGCGTTACAGGACACAGTACAAAAACTAGACTCAGCTATGTAAAAGCAACACAGAGAAAAATAAACAACAACTACACTAGACTAAAGACCTACCCAGGACTGCATAAAGTGCACAAAAGAGTGCAGGCATAACAAGAAATAATAAACAGGACAATAGAGCAGAAAGGTGTCAGTCCAGGCTCTTAGTATTGAGGAGTCTGATAGCTTGGGGGAAGGAACTGTTACATAGTCTGGCCGTGAGAGCCCGAATGCTTCGGTGCCTTTTCCTAGACGGCAGGAGGGAGAAGTTTTTGTATGAGGGGTGCGAAGGGTCCTTCATAATCCTGTTTCCTTTGTGGGTGAAGCGTGTAGTGTAAATGTCCGCGATGACGGGAAGAGAAACCCCGATGATCTTCTCACCTGACCTCACTATCCGCTGCAGGGTCTTGAGATCCGAGATGGTGCAATTTCCGAACCAGGCGGGGATGCAGCTGCTCAGGATGCTCTCAATACAACCCCTGTAGAATGTGATGAGGACGGGGTGTGGGCAATGGACTTTCCTCAGCCTTCGCAGAAAGTAGAAATGCTGTTGGGCTTTCTTTGCTATGGAGCTGGTGTTGAGGGACCAGGTGAGATTCTCCGCCAGGTGAACACCAAGAAATATGGTGCTCTTAACGATCTCTACAGAGGAACCATCAATGTTCAGCGGGCAGTGGTCGCTCAGTGCCCTCCTGAAGTCAACAACCTTTTCTTTTCTTTTGTGCACATTCAGAGACAGGTTGTTTGCTCTACACCAGTCCATTATCCTCTGCACCTCCTCTCTGTAAGCTGACTCGTCATTGTTGCTGATGAGACCTACCACGGTCGTGTCATCGGCGAACTTGATGATATGGTTCGAGCTGTGCGTTGCTGCACAGTCGTGGGTCAGCAGAGTGAACAGCAGTGGACTGAGCACACAGCCCTGGGGGGCCCCCGTGCTCAGTGTAATGGTGTTGGAGATGCTGCTCCCGATCCGGACTTCCTGACGTCTCCTAGCCAGGAAGTCTAGGATCCAGTTGCAGAGGGAGGTGTTCAGGCCCAGTAGGCTCAGCTTTCCAGTTTCTGAGGGATGATTGTGTTCAATACTGAAGTCTATGAACAGCATCTGAGCATATGTGTCTTTTTAGTCCAGGTGGGTTAGGGCCAGGTGGAGGGTGATTGGCAATGTCATCGTCTGTTGAGAGGTTCGGACGGTAAGCAAACTGCAGTGGGTCCAGTGATGGGGCTCGCAGGGTCTTGATATGCCTCATGACGAGCCTCTCGCAACACTTCATGATCATGGATGTGAGTGCAACGGGACGTTGTTATTTAGGCAAGACACTGAAGACTTCTTCGGCACGGGGACGATGGTGGCGGCAGGGTATCCTGAACAAGGGCTCCTAAATTCCCTGTGCATCTCTGCATCTTTGAATTATCTCACCAGCTAAATAGTATTCTGTCCGTCTATTTCTTCCACCAAAGTGCATGACCATACCCTTTCCAATATGTTATTTCATTTGCCACTTCTTTGCCCATTCCTTTAAACTATCTAAGTCTCTCTGCAGGGTCTCTGTATTCTCAACACCACCCACTCCTTCACCTATCTTTGTATTATCGGCAGATTTAGCCATTAATTGATTAATCCCATAGCCCAAGTCATGGACATAGATCATAAGAAGCAATTGTTCCAACACCGACCCCTGTGGAACGCCAATAGTTACGGGCAGCCAGCTAGAATTGTATGCATTTATTCCACTCTCTGCTTTCTGCCGATCAAGCAATGCTTCACCCGTGCTAGTTACCTGCCTGTTATTTCAGGGCTCTGATCTGTCTGAACAGTCTCCTGTGCAGCACCTGGTCAAATGCCTTCTGAAAATCCAAGGGCACCACATCCACTGTATCCCCGTTGTTACCCTGCTTGTAATTTCATCAAATAATTGCAGTAAGTTAGCCAGGCAGTACTTTCCTTTCAGGAAGCCATGCTGGATTTGGCCTAACTTGTCATGTTTCTCCAGCTACTCCGGAATATCATCCCTAACTATCGACTCCAACAACTTTCCAACCACTGATGTCAGGCAAATTGGTCTCTAGCTTCCATCCTGCTGCCTCGTGCCCTTCTTAAATAGGAGAGTAACATTTGCAATTTTCCAGTCATCCAGGACAATGGCAGAATTTATCAAGTCTTGAAAGATCATTGTTAATACCTCCACAATCTCTCCAGGTACTTCCTCCAGAAACCGGGGTCGCATTCCATCAGGTCGAGGAGATTCATCCACCATCAGACCACTAAGCATACCGAGCACCTTCTCGGTCGTAATTTCCACTACACATACTTCACTTCCCTGGCACTCTAGAATGGCCGGTATACTGCAGCTGACTTCCACTGTGAAGAGTGATGCAAAATACTCATTCAGTTCCTCTGCCATCTCTGCATCTCACGTTAATATATCTCCAGCGTCATTTTGTATTGGTCCTGTATCTACCCTCAACTCTCTTTTATCGGATGAAGAACTTCATGCGGATGGTGTTTAGAATCTGGAACCCATGCTGAGTGGCTGGTGGAGGCAGGTACACTCACAATATTAGAGAATTGTCCGGACGAGCACCTGGAATCCTCAAGACACTGGAGGCAATAGCTGGTAAGCGAGCTCTTTTCTGTTGTGATCGGTAGTTAATTGTCAACACGGACACTGTGGGCCGAAAGGCCTGTGTCAGGGTTGCATGATACTCTGATTCTATATTATACTTGTAAATCATAATAAAATGTTTTGAAAACACGAGTAAATCTGCAGATGCCAATAGACAATAGGTGCAGAAGTTGACTATTCGGCCCTTCGAGCCTGCACCGCCATTTTGAGATCATGGCTGATCATCTACGATCAATACCTGGTTCCTGCCTTGTCCCCGTATACCCTGATTCCCCTATCCATAAGATACCTATCTATCATGTCGTAATGATGGGGCCGGGGAATGAGGAGAGAGATGCCACAGGGTATAATTACACAGAGTGGGTGGTGAGTAGACTGACACACTCAGTGTGAACACATCATCCGACATGTTTTGATGTGTCCTGGTTTGTTGTGGGAATCTGGATTAGAGTGAGAACAGGGAGCTGTACTGATCGGTTCACCGGGGAAAATGTGAGGGACAGCAAATCCATCCGTGATCCACCGGCCAGCCTAGGGTGAATAGTCATTTTACACTCACTCATCTATTTAAATAATTTCGGGGGTTCGTACGCCAGTTGGCAGGGTTAGAGCACCCGGACGCTGGAAGTCTGCACGGATCGGATTCTGTGAGCGGTTTTCATCTGATCGTTTCGATGGAGGAAGATCAAAATTCTACTAACTACGATCGTCGGAAATCGAACCTGCGTCAAGTACCTGGAAGACAGCTATGCTGGACTCGGGTCCTGAACCGTCTCCAATAGTGTATGACCGTGGCTGGGACTGGTTTCAAACTCTGGTGACTCAGTCTGCTGCAGTTCCTGATATATCCAGTTGAGGTCGCATTTCACCGACAGCCCGGAGATACACAACAGCCAGTTTTCAGTGAATAGTTTGTTTGAAGTGGATTCGATGAGCTACAAATCTTTTCCCTCCTGAACCATAACAAAATCTGATATATATACTGTGATTAAAAATGATCTTTCCAACAACACGGAGTTGGGCTCGAATGAGAACGGTACGTTTCACTAATCCTTGAACACAAAAAAATGACTATATCGCTGGAGAAATAGCTATAATAGCGAGATAGCGAGAAAACTGGGACAGTGTTGTGGGAAGGACACGAGTGAAAGGCTCCAGTATTGCAATCAATAAACATCAAGACAAATCTATTTATCCTCGTGTACTCTTGAATACGCATGCCAAGAGTTTTCACTTGCAGTTCCTCGTTAGTATAGTGGTTAGTATCCCCGCCTGTCACGCGGGAGACCGGGGTTCAATTCCCCGACGGGGAGAAGCAAGAGTTTTGCAACATTCTTCAAGAAGAATATTGTCTTAAAACGACAAATCAAAGCCGACAGAGAACTTGTGTTTACGCGATCAATTCATTGGGCATTGGGAAGGTGGAATAACTCGGGCTGCTGTGAGCCCGGGACGGTAGAGGCTTCCAAGAAGAAAGGGGCGTTCACTCTCTTTCCTCATATGTCCCATGAGAACCTATATCTCATCACCGTTCGTTGTTAAACTCAGTGATAGATTCCATCACTCCGAGCACATTAAACCGGGGTTTTGTTGTCAGCTATTAACTCCTGCAAAGTCCCACCGAGGAGTAAGTTAACTGACCAATATCAGTCCTGTTCGACGGTGCCGGTCCGAAACGTCCACTGTCTACTCTTTTCCATTGATGTTTCCTGGTCTGCTAAGTTCCTTTAGCATTTTGTGGATGTTGCTCTGATTTCAAGCATCTGCACATTTCTCTTGCTTGTAACCAACATTAGCTGTCAGATCGGAACTCATCGTGTGCATCCTCATCTTGTTTTGGTGCTCAAAATGGCTCCAGTCCCCTGCTGTGCACAGGGACACTAAGCTCTCAAAGACCATTCTTGTCTGGGTTGTTTGACATTCTCTGTAAACTTTCCTTGCCACATTCTATATTCACTTGACTTGCTGTAACTTCCACGCTCTCCGCATCCCTTTTGTCTTGCAAAGGAATAATACATGGATGGTGGCTGCTGTTAAATTGCATAGAAAATTCGGCTCTCCACAGTGACCCTGTCATCATCTATCTGAAGAGGAGGACCTCTGAAAGATAGGGGGCAGCTGTTCTTTGGGTCATCACTCCACACAGTGCTCCCAGTAAGAAATTTAAACAAGTTTCAACATCAGCTGGAGTATAAACCCCCTTGCCCACTGTACACTGGAGTGACACAAACATCCTTGCAAGGAATGAGGCTAATCAAGTAATGGCCGCGCCGCATTGTTTGGTTGCTTGTCGTCGTCTATTGCCGTTCCTGTTTAAGCCGCCGTTCCTGGAAATCCAACCCCACCCCACATCCCATACCGATTCTATTTACAATTCTCGCATGTTTTCTCGTGGCTGCACTGATTGACAGCTCCTTTTGCCCCACCCAGTCACGTGATTCAATCTTCACCGAACACAACGAGCTGACGTCACATATTCAACGACGTTGTTTCCCTGGAAACAGTCCAGGGCGAGGGCGGGGGCGGGGCGAAAAGTCTGAGATGTTGGAGTCGGTCTCTATTTGTTGGGGTTTCGGCTCCACTGTGGGAATCGGCCTCTCCTCTTCCTGCCCACGGAACAGTGAGTGTCTGTCAGCGCCTCACCGCACCGGCTCTCTGCCTCAGGTACAATATTTAAACCATATTTGCACAGTTACATGGATAGGAAAGGTTGAGAGGGACACGGGCCTAATGCAGGCGGATGGGACGAGTTCAGGTCGACAACTTGGTCGGCGTGGATGAGTTTTACCGAAGGGACGGTTTCAGTTCTGTATAAATCACTGACTCTATTTTGGGAGTTAATTCAAGATTCCAGCTGTTCTCTGTGTGAACTAAGTACCCTTCAGATCCCCTTTAAATCTGTCTTTAAACAGTTTTGTATAATTCCAATGAGAGGCAGTTCTTTGGCTGATAAGGCAGGTAGAACACACAACCCTGTCTACCTGTGATGCCACATACAGGGAACTGTGTAACAGTATTAGAGACAGATGCACAGGTACTTCAGTGAGCAAGGCTTGGAGGGATATGAAATTAATGCAGGAAAATGGGATTCGTATAGCTGTGCGTGATGAGGAGCATAAATGTGATGGGCCAGAGGGTTTGTTTCTATCCTGTACAACCCTGACGACAGCAGTCATCCACTGCAGTGGGTTTGTTACCTTCATTCTCAGCTATGAGCCTGTTCCAGTGAACCCCTTATCCTCTGAGAAGATACCTGTACCCTCCCACTGTGATGAAGCTGTCAGCCATCTCTCCTAATATTAACCAGAGGACTTCACCAATTTCCCATATAAAGCACTGTTACTGGTGCACAGGGAATGGGAGCATTTTGGTCACCTTTTGAGGGTTTTGGTTTACTGTGTGACCATTAATACTTTTGTTCAGTAACAAAAGTATTGTCCCTCGTCCTGGGTTCTGAGTGTTTTAGGTAAGTCCATCCTGAAGTCTGTGTTCCAGGTTCCCACTGCACTTTCACAGTTAGTGGTTTCTGCATGTCTATACTGAACATCGAGAATCTGTCTCCACTAACTCAGCCCTGGGTCTGTCTTCTACCCTTGGTGATTCAAATGCTCATCCAGATGGTCCTTAAATACCTGCATGCACCACCCCCACAGGCTGTGTGTTCCAGATTGTAACCCTCAGATCCTCTTTAAACCACACATTTCTCACGTTAAGCCCATGTTCAAAAACACCTCATACTTGTGTGCATTAAGTTCCATCTGCTGCTTTTCCAGCTTGTCCACATCTCATGCCAACATTTGTTTCCATTCCTCACTGTCCACTGCACCCCTAATCTGGGTGTCTCCTACCCTGCCCTGGTGATTCAAATGCTCATCCAGATGGTCATTAAATACCAGCCTACACCATCCCTCAGGCAGTGTGTTCCAGATTGTAAACTCTTTCATTTTGCCACCTGCTCCACATCCTACATCAAGATTTGCTAGCTGCCTTTGCTGTCCATCACACCCCTAACCTTGGTGTCATCTGCAAACTTGCTGATCCAGTCTTCCACGTTCTCATCGAGATTGTTAATACAGATGGAAAACAATGGACTCAACACTTGGAAGATCAACCAGGGCAGGATGAACACAGTAATGACAGGTTCCTGAGAACTGTTCGTGACCAGAGACTTTGTGTGTTTCTGCATCCAACACCTCCTCTGATGGCTCACTTGGAATACCTCACTGTGAAATACTTACCCTTCAAACTCCCTTTAAATTTCCCACCTCTCAAATTAAAACTATTTCCTTTAGTTTTACACCCACATCAAGAGAAACTATCTCTGTCTCTCTCACCTCTGTATGTGTCACATAATTTTATCCACCTCCATCACCTCACCCTTCAGATCCTCTTTAAACCTCCAACCTGTGACGTTAAAACTATTCCCTGCAGTTTTAGGAGGGAGAAAACTGTTCCTTCCCATGAAGACCCTAGGGAGTGAACAGTTTCTGTCAATCATTCCTAGTAGTTATCCCCATTGATCCATGAATCTGAATCTTTGTCCCCTGCACCAGCTCATCAGGCACACATTCAGCAGTGGTATCTGTCTGTATCTCCATGCGCTAACAAGTGTCACTGGGAGTAATATAGAGCTTACTACTTTTCAGTTTCTGTCTTATTTCTCTAAATTCACTGCACAGGAACACATCCCTCCTCCTCCCTACGTTGCTATAACCAACATGCACTGTCCACCACGATGTCCGGCTGCTCAACCTTCCCCTTGAAATGTCCTGCAGCTGCTCCAAGACCATAAGACACAGGAGCAGAATTCGGCCATTTGGCCCATCCTGTCTGCTGCCCCATTCTGCCAGGAATAAGAGATCATGACAGATCTCTTAACCTTCGCGAACACTCATACCCCACCCCCACAATCAAGAACCTCATCATTCAATATACCCAATGATTTGGCCACATCCGTCTGTGGGGATGAATTCAGAGTCAGAACCAGAATCAGGTTTATTATCACCGGCAGGTGTCAGGAAATTTGTTAATTTAGCAGCAGCAGTTCAATGCAGGACATGATAATATAGAAAGAATAAGTAAATTATAGAATGTGTGTGTATATGGATATTATGTAGATTAAATATAGTGCAGAAACAGAAATAACAAATAATATATCAAATACATCTGTATAAGGTTTTGAGTGTTTTAAAGTGACAAACCAAATATCTTCAAACTCCTGATGAAATATCTCCACTGTCTTGCTCTCTTTATACTGTTGCTGCATCGATATGTTGCAACCAAGCTAGATCCTCAGAGATATTGACACCCAGGAACTCAAAATTGTTCCCTCACTCCACTTCTGATCCCTCTGCGGACTGGTTCATGTTCCTTAGCCTTACCCATCCTTCAGTCAACTCTTTTGTCTTACTGACATTAAGTGCAAGGTGCACTGAGGTGGAGTGTGGCAAGAAACAGAGGATAGTGATTTCCTGAATTTGAAGAAATCAATGGTCACGCCTTTGAGATTGGAGTCGACACAGTCGGAATGTGAGGCGTTGCTCATTCAACCTGTACTTGGCCTCATTGTAGTAGGAGAGGAAGCCATGGACAGACATGTTGGTGATGGCCCTCCGTTGGTCAGGGTCGACCATGGATATTCTGCCCTCGCTGTGAAAGTCAATATGCAAGCCAGGGTAGTACGTTATGTAAAGCAAGCTGTTGCCCATGCAGGGGCTCCTGCTCTCCACGCAGCTGATGAATCCAGTGCAACAACAAAGACTAATGCAGTCAGGCACCAGCTGTGTCACAGGATTGCCTGTCTGCATTGAACATCGGACTGACAGGGAATCCAGTTCTGTATTTTTCCTCAGAGTTTACTCCCAATACCTTTCCCTTGAATGGGTCTAGCCTCAAGCCAGTGGGGGTTTGAGATCAGAATTTTCCTTCCACTGGATGAGCTGCCAAATGTGGGTGACAAGCCCCATCTGCCCTAAGCAGTTGGTTATATGATCCCAGTAACCCATTTGCACCTTCCGCTGGCACTAGAAACAGTTCCATCGGGCTTAGTAGCTAAGCCATATGTAAAAGCCAGGAGCTGGATTTGGTTGACAGATGCATTTTGAGGCAGCATTTGATAGGAAGTGCCAGCTTGACCCCATTACCACCCTGACACCCGGTTAAGACAGCTGTAAGGCACTGATATGTGGGTATGGGAATAGGAAACAGAACTAGAATAGGTTGCCACTGGCAGGTCGTGGTTGTTGCAGCTCACAGAGCAAAGGTACTCAGTGCAGAGGTATCCCAATCTGCTTCTGATTAAGTCTCTCATAAAAATCACAGTTCTATTCTCATCTCTCTTTGATATCCTCCCCATGTCTTTCCCTTCCCCCTTTCCCAATCACTATCCCCACTATGAAAGTATTCATGCCTCTTGGAAGTTTTCATGTTTTATTATTTTGCAGTATTGAAAAACAGTGCATTGAATTTGGGTTGTTATGATACTAATCAATGGAAAAAGACTTTTTTTGTCAAAGTGAAAACAGATCTTTACAAAGTGCTCTAATTTAATTACAGATAAAAAAACCACAAAATATTTGCCTGTCCACATATTCACCCCTTTAATATGACTCACCAGATCAATACTGGTCCAGTCAATTGGTTTTAGGAATTGCATAATCAGTTAAGTGGAGATCACTGTGTGCAGTCAAGGTGTTTCAATAGATTGTAGTAAAAATACACTGATATCTGGAAGGTCCAGCTGCTGGTGCATCAGTATCCTGGGAGAAATTACACCATGAAGTCAGATTAACATTCCAAGCAACCTCTGCAAAACGGTTATTGAAAAACACAATTCAGGAGATGTATAAAAAATTCAAGTCACTGAATACCATTGGAGTACAGTTAAGTCACGCCTCCAGAAATAGAAAGAACATGGCAGAGCTGTAAATCTGCCGAGAGCAAGACATCCTCAAAAACTGAGTGACTGTGCAAGAAGGGGCCAGTAAGGGAGTCCACCAAGCGACCTGTGACAACTCTGGAGAAGTTACAGGCCTCAGTGGCTGAGATGGGAGTGACTGAACATACAGCAACTGTTGCCTAGTTGTTTCACTGTCACAACTTTATGTGAGAGTGACAAAGAGAAAGCCACTGATGGAAAAAAACTCTCATGAAATCTCACGTGGAGTTAGTCAGAAACCTTGAGGGGGAACTTTGAAACCAGCTGGAAAAAGGTCCCATGGTCTGATGAAACCAAAATTCAACTTTTTGGCCATCTGACTAATCATCAAGTCTGGTGTAAGCCAAACACTGCACATCATCAAAAACAGACCATCCCTACCGTGAATTACATTGGAGGCTGCATCACGCTGTAGGAATGCTTCACTACAGCAGGTCCTGGAAGGCTCATAAAAGTAGATGATAAAATGAATGCAGCAAAATGCAGGGAAATCCTGGAGAAAAACCTAATGCAGTCTGCAAGTGAACTGCAAGTTAGGAGAAGGTTTATTTTCCAGCAAGACAATCACCATAAGCATAACAACGAAGCTACACAGGAATGCCTCAAAACAAAGTTAATGTCCAGGAGTGGCCAAGTCAGAGTTCAGACCTCAATCCAATTGAGAATTTGTGGCTGGACTTGAAAAGATCTGTTCGCTCATGAACCACATTCAAACTGACAGAGCTTCAGCAGTTTTCTAAGAAGAAAGGAGAAAATTTTCAGTGTCCAGATGTGCAAAGCGGATAGGGACCTATCTACACAGAGCCAACGGTAATTACTGACAAAGGTGCATCAACTAATGACTGAATTGAAGGAGGTGAATACAAATGCACTGAATTATTTTGTGTTTTATATTTGCAATTAATTTAGATCACTCTGTAGAGATCTGTTTTCACTTTGACACCACAGAGTCTTTTATGTTGATCAGTGTCAAAAAAGCCAAATTCAACGTTTCAAAACAATAAACTTGAAAACCTCCAAAGCAGACTGAATACTTTTGATGGCACTGTGTCCACCCCTTCACCCGCACGTTATAAACAAATCCACCCTGCTCCTTTCCATTTTGCTGATTCCATGTGGAACATTAAACATGTAGGAATGTCAAATTCGCAGTCCAAGTCTCTGTAACCATGTCCCTGCAATAGCTGTTAGATAAAGCACTGTACACAATGTGGAACAGATGGCAACCTGCCCTTTGGCCCACAATATCTGCACCAATCATAATAATGTACTGTA
This sequence comes from Hypanus sabinus, assembly GCF_030144855.1. NCBI lineage: Eukaryota > Metazoa > Chordata > Chondrichthyes > Myliobatiformes > Dasyatidae > Hypanus > Hypanus sabinus. The sequence continues at coordinate 10,968,705 of NC_082736.1, forward strand.
TAAAGTACTGGTGCGATCTCAGTGTTGTGAGCTGTTTTGGGTCCTTTATCTCAGGAAGGATGAGCTGGATGGGTTACAAAGAATGTTCTCGAAAGTGATTCCAGGATTAAACAGCTTGTCATATGAAGAGTGTTTAATGGCTTTTGGCCTGTCTTCACTGGAATTTAGGAAAATGAGTGTTGACCTAATTGAAATTAAATGGTGAAAGGCCTTGATAAATTGGACGGGCAGAGGATGAGCATCTACCTCTTGCCCAACCCTCTCCTGACTGTTACCCACTTACCTGTCTCCCCAGGCCCCAGAGGGACTACCTGCCTATAGCTACTCTCTATCCCTTCCACTCTTTCCCTGACCAGATGAAAATCATCGAGCTGCATCTCAGGTTCTCTAACACGGTGCATAAGGAGCTGCAGCTCCTGGATTCTTGTTATCTACCTTCTTGATCAAAGCTGCAACATTTGCAACACACCAGCACTGTGGGACCTCACATGTTGTGATTGAGGACGCACTATTCCTTGCGAAATCCCAAGCAATCTACTCACTTGCTTCTTTCACTATTGTAGGATATATTCCTTCAGGTCCTGGAGTCTTTTCCATCTTATTGCTTTTCAGACGTCCCAGCACAACCTCCTCCTTAATCTCAACAAGTCTCTGCACATTAGCCTGCTCCACTCTGTTTTCATTGACATTCAATTTCTTCTCCTCGGTAAATATTGACACAACATTCTCATTTAGTACCTCAGCCACTTGGTCTGACTTCATCCACATCATTCATCCTTTAATCTTGAGTAGACCTTTCCATTCTCTGGTTAGCCTTGTTTTATTAATGCAAATCAAAAGGCCTTGGGATTATCTTTGATCCTACATTGCAAGTAGAGTTTGTGGTGCCATTTGGCCTTTCCTATCAGCTCCTTTAGCATTTCTCTGCTATCTTTATATTCCGAAGATTACCAGTCTGATTTTAGCTTCATAAACCTTCCATATCCTTCAATGTAGGATCTTTCCACTCATCTGAAGTTCCCTTACCTTACTATCCTTGTCCTTGCTCCTTACAGGAACATGCTGATCCTGAACTCTGAGCTGCTGGTATTTAAACAACTCCCACATGTCAGATATGGACTTGTCTGACAGTGGCTGCTCCCAATCAATGCCCCTTGACTTCTGTCTTACTCCGTCCTAACTTGCCCTACTGCAATTCAGTACCTTCATACAAGATCTGTTTTTATTCTTACTCATAACCAAAAAAAAAGTTGCGATTACTGTTCCCAAAATGTTCACTGACACTTAGCAGTCACCAGGCCTTGCTCGTTTCCCTAAACTAATTCCCGTATGTTCTCTTCTCTGGTTGGGCTCTGTACATAATATTTCAAATACTCTTCGGATTCACTGAAGAAATCTCGTGCATCTAAGTATTGAGAAAGATCTAATTAATTCTATGGAAAATAAAGTCCCCCACTAAGACAACCCTGCTCGGCACCTCTCCATAAACATAAACATCTCCGTTCCTGCACCTCCTGGTGGTAATTGGGGGCCAATACGATAATCCCATCAATGTAACTGCAGATTGCCTCTGCAGGCAACGGACAATGGTTTTGTTTGGCCACTTGGTCAGCATGGATGTGCTGGGCTGAAGGGCCTGTTTCTGTGCTACATAACTCAGTGACTACGTCTGTGGCTGTGGCAGAGCGGGACGGACAGTGTCAGTTGTGAGAAGGTTTGGGGGATGTCGACAAGAGAGTGAATGGTTGAGGATGGGACAGATGGAACAGAATGTGGGGAAATGTGAGATCACCCATTCCCAGGAACAAACTGTACGAGTTATTTCCACATGGGAATGTTCAGAGGGACCTGGGTGTCATAAACAAATCACTTGAGTTAACATGCAGATACTACAAGTAATGAGAGAGCAAACATTATTTTGTCCTGTGATCCAGGAGGAGTGGAGAAGAGGGGTACAGATGTCTCACTGGATTCTATAGGGCCCTGGTGAGAGCACAGCGTGAATGTAGTGTCCGGGTTTGGTCACACTTCCTCAGAAAGGATAACCGTGAAATAGAGGGAGCGCAGTGACTGTTCCCCACACTGACTGGGCTGGTTGCAGGGATGGAGGGTTGGTTATGTGGGAGGAGAGTGAGTGGGTTGGGTCTGTATTCCCTGCAGTCAATGTGAAAATGAGGAAATCCGTTAGATTCTTTCAGGCTGTGACAGACAGTAGACAAGGGGGATCTTTCCCCTGAATGAGAGCTCCATAACTGAGGAAAACACCCTCAGAATGGTGTGTAAATCACAAACACGAGGGAATCTGCTGATGCTGGAAATCCAAAGCAACACACACAAAATGCTGAAGGAACTCAGCAGGACAGACAGCCTTTATGGAAAAGTGTAAACAGTCGACACTTCGGGCCGAGACCCTTCCATCAGTTCTCATCCTGGTGATGATTCTCAGCCCGAAGCATCGGCTCGTTACTCTATTTCATAGATGCTGCCTGGCCTGCTGACTTCCACTAGCATTTTGCGTCTGTTGCTCAGAATGAGGTGACAAGCATTCGAGGTGGAAATGAGATGATATTTCTTTAAGCTGAGCACAAAGAACTTCTGCATTCCTTATATAAGTAATCTGGAGCCTCAGGTGCTGGACTGAGTCAAAGCTGAGATCAACAGTGTCTGGGAGAATTTTAATCACTAAATGAGTCCATAAGACAATCAGATATAGGAGCAGAATTCGGCCATTTTGCCTGTTGATCCTTCTCTGGCATTTCATCATAACTGATCATTTTTTCCTCTTAGTCCCAATCGCCTTCCTTCATTTGTATCCCTTCATTCCCTGATCAATCAAGAATCCATCAATCTCTGCCTATACCCAGTGATTTTGCTTCCAGAGCTGCCTGTGGCAAAAAATTCCACCGATTCACCACTCTCTGCCTGAAGAAACTCCTCCTCATCTGCATTCTGAAAGGATGCCGCTCTATTTTGAAGCTGTGTGGTCTGGTTGTAATAAATAAAGACAGGTGTAAATTTAAAGTAGGAAAGTTGAACCTTACTAGGAGGTAAGCCTCAGAAGATTGTACTACCCAAACGGTCAAAATAAAGCCAAGTAACAAGGTCTAAAATACCCACAACATGCAGGATTACATTCCTCTCATAATCTTGGCCCATGGGATAAACACAAGCTGGGCCTGATCAACCCTGCCTGGTTCGCCTGGGTGTTGATGTCTCATGCTTAAAGACCGGAAACCGACAATGACCCAGGTTGCATTACTAATGATGTGTCCCTTTGCACACCCAGTTCATTAAGCCAAGTGGTGTCGGACCACATTAATGAAAGGCATCGGCTAGATCAAAGTGGCTCCACTACACGTCCCGATCCACCATAGCCCCACGTATCTCACCATACTAAACTCCACAGCTTTATCTCTCCCAGCCTCACGCATACATCCACCAGCCCTACCCTGAAACCTAATCCTCAGGTCCAAGGGGGCACACATCCCGATTAACCAAACCCCCACAAACCCAATGTGTAAGGAGGAGGAAAATCCAATAAAGGCAAGAGTTGGTCCTGGTTAGTGAAGGTAGGCGGGATCAAAGTGGCAGCGTTGCGTGACACTTAATCGAGAGTGACGAGATGAAGAAGCACAAGAGGTGTGATTCTCCCACTGCCCGCACGGTCCCTTTGTTATTTTAATTTTGATCTGATAGTCCTCTGTCTGTTTGAATATTTTGGTATAATTCATATTTAATTCCAGTTTGTTTTTTATCAGTGTTGAGTCTAATGCAATGTGTCTGTGATGCAGCTACAAGTATGTTGTTCCTTTCTCCTGGGCATAAATAAACTCGATTTGAACTTTTCATTGAAATGTCCAAACCTCTCCTTCGCTCTCTTGCTGCCCTGTGTCATGAACTAAACGTTTTAGTCTTTAATTTTACTATATTTCATCTGATTTTATTTGCATTCTACTTTTGAAATTTGCGTTTCCCTTTTCAATTTCAGCCCGCACCCCCGCCTGTCTCTGCCCTTCTGTACTTCCTCCTGCATTAAACAACAGCGGTAACCACCACACATTGGTGCCGCCTCCCGTCCCCCGGCGTTCCAATTGGTGATTCCTTTCTTCAAACAGCCAATGAAAATGCTCAGCATTCCTATCCTCATTAACATACCACTTTGGGCGCTGCCTATTTAATCCGGGCTCCAAACAGCTTCTGCTTATTATTGTGTTTGAAGCCGACGGGGAAATGCCTGATGCACCGAAACCCGCTCCCAAGAAGGGCGCCAAGAACGCTGAGTCCAAACCGACGAGCAAATCTAGCAAGAAGCGCAAGAGGACGAGGAAGGAGAGTTACGCCATCTACATCTACAAAGTGATGAAGCAGGTTCACCCCGACACCGGCATCTCCTCCAAGGCCATGACCGTCATGAATTCATTCGTGAACGATATTTTCGAGCGCATCGCGGGTGAGGCTTCCCGTCTGGCCCATTACAACAAGCGGTCTACCATCAGCTCCCGGGAGATCCAGACCACCAGCCCAGGGAGCTGGCTAAGCACGCCGTGTCCGAAGGGACAAAGGCGGTGACCAAGTACACCAGCTCCAAGTAAAGACAAAACAAACGGGAAAATCAAAGGCTCATTTAAGAGCCACTCACGTTTTCATTAAAAGAGTTATTCAATGTTGAGACATGGATGTGAGGTAAATTTGTAAGTTTCTTGTTGACACGCTCATTCAGAATCTTATTTCCGTTACTCAGAACTTGCTGTCCACTCTTCAGCGTAATCCCGATTTCTCTGTTAATTCCTGCCCTCTGCACAGACACGGAATCGCTACGCACCCCTTCCCCGTTGTTACTTCTAGGTCAGGAGTCGGCAACCTTTACCACTGAAAGAGCCATTTGGACCCATTTCCCACAGAAAAGAAAACACTGGGAGCCACAAAACCCATTTGATATTTAAAAAAAGTTAACACTGCACACAACGCTTTTTTTTTTGTCTTTATGCTATGTATAAACAAACTATAATGTGTTGCATTTATGAAATTGATAAACTCCTGCAGAGAAAATGAAATTACATTTCTGCATGCAACAAAAACATTTTGAACTCCGAAAAAAAGACGTTGGGTTGAAGGTTACTTTTAAGTAAAATACTCAGTCTATTTGAGTCCTTCTTGTATTTATGAAAAACGCCGAACTTAAACTGTCCGCCAGCAGCAAACCAAAAATAACGTCAGCCAGCTGTCACCCTGAAAAATAAAAGGACTATTTCACTGAACAATGAAAAAATATGAATATACCTAAAATAATAGGCAATTAAAATATTTATCATACTTGGTTAATGGGATTTCTGCTCCTGGACTTCAGCGCACAGCGTCTGCACATCAGGGCTATATGATGTCACCTTCATCGCAAGCTGTTATCTGTGAGGCGTGCACGATGTTTGTTTTTAATAAAGTTCATGTTGGAGAACACCTGCTCACATACATATGTGGATCCAAAGATCGACAGGACTCCAAGCGCATACTTCTTAATGTTTACCTAAGTGTCGGGGATAGCATTCCATGTTTCGAACACAAGTTTGTCCGATTTGGAGAGGTTTTCAATATCACTCCATTTGTGATTCTGAGCAAGAACGGACTTCTGACGGGCAACATCTTCAAGGTCTGCTGTCAAGCGTCTAAACTTGGACACCCATATGTCTTTGTTGGCTATGTCGGCCAGTTCCATCTCAAGATCAGGTTGACTCACACCTGCCAATGCAGTCGTATTCAGTTGGGATGGATCGATGCTTAGGGGAGTGGCCGGGAAGGATAATGTGTTTTTTTCCTCTCTAAACTCACAGAAGTGTTTCCCAAACGATGCTTGGATTGCGATGATTGCAGAATGTAATACTCCGAATTAATCATGACGTGAGCATGTTTGAACTCTTTCAAATTGGGGAAGTGAGACAATGTGCCTTTCTGTAAATCTCTGGCAAGCACTGTGAACTTGCGCTCGAATGCCAAAACATCCTCCAACATGTGCAGGGCTGTGCGTCCTTTCCCCTGAAGAGCTGCGTTCAGTGTGTTCATGTGCGCTGTCATGTCTACCATGAAGTGTAGCTTTTCCAGCCACACTGGCTGTTCCAGCTCAGAAAAGGTGAGCCTTTGCTGCCCAGGAAAGTTCTCACTTCTTCTGGACACGCAACAAAGTGTTTCAGCACCTCCCCTCTGCACAGCCACCGGCAGCAGGAGATCAGAATATGCGTTTTCCAGCTCGTCCAGTAACAAACGGAATTGACGGTGATTTAAACTTTTTGCCATTATTTTATTGACAATCTGAATGACAACATCCATTACTTCTGTGCATTCCGGAGGAAATGTTTGAGCGCACAGTGCCTCTTGGTGCAAGGTGCTGTGAAAAGTCAGCAGCTTTCTGACCAGCGACTTCTGCAGTAAAGCCACAAATCCCTTGTGCGCTCCTGTCATACTTGGTGCCCCATCAGTAGCTACTGACATCAGGTGGGTGGTCTTTATTCCTTTGGCTCTTAAACAATTCAAGACAGCCTCATAGATGTCTTCCCCCCCCCCCCCCCCCGTGTATGGCCTTTTAGAGGCGGTATTTGTTCAATGTCTTTAGACTCGTCACAGGCAATTGAGTAGGCCACAGCTGAATTGATGTCTTTAATTTGCTGTCTTGGGATGTCTTCTGCAATTCTTATGGTTCTGTCTTTGACAGTCTTTGCAGAGCGGGGCATATCCCTGATTTTCTGCACAATTTCACTCTTGTTTTTAAAGCCCGTGAATAGATGTTCTGAAATCTTAATGAAAGATTCTTTTATATATTTACCATCTGTAAACTGCTTCCCGTGCCTGACTATTTCCTGAGCGGCAACAAAACTAGCATATGTAGTTGATTTTCCAGACTTCATCCACTTCTTGAAATGATTTTTGCTCAGATCAACCTTCCGCATCAGTTCTGAAACGGCTTTTTTTCTCTCATCTCCATCCAGATATTTTTGAGCAAAGGCTGCGTGTTTATTCTGGAAATGTCTTGCGACATTTGACTTTTTGTCGTTTGCTACTTTCTCATTGCATATTAAGTATACCAGTAAACCAGTCTCGTCAGCAGTGAAAGCAAATGAATCTGCCCACGTATCATTAAACATTATGTTTTCTTCAGTCACTATTCTTTTTTTAGAATTCTCCATAGTTAGCCTACCTTGGATTGAAAAATTAAAAAAAATCGTGCACTGGCGGGTGTCAGGCATTGGCAGTGGTGACGTATATTAATAGCGACAAAAAACACGTTTTATTTAGATTGTACAAGATCACGATAATCTTCAAATTTAGAATTACATTTCAAAAACTAACAAACTAACGTAAGATACATTTTAATTAAATACTCATCATTTATTTTCCAAAGCCACAGGGAGCCGCAGCACAGAGATGAAAGAGCCGTGGGTTGCCGACCCCTGTTCTAGGTCATCAAATTCCCCTAACGTGACACTAATTGTTTCTGGTTTAGTTACTGCGGGGAATGCGGTTCATTAAGTTTTGTCCCATTTTGTTTACTTCTCTTAACTACATTCCAACGCGAGTGCCGAACACTGTCACGGTTCGTTCAGAATATTTCTGAAGCCCACTTTCTGAAGGGCGACCCGATGCTAAACTGACTTTAGTCTACACAATGACCGACCGCGAACAGACGCTGACAAACGGTTTTATTCGAATCATTTATCAATTGATGGAAGTCGGTGAACTAAATTACCAGACACCATCACAATATTAACTATACTTGGTTTAAATATTTTGGACTTCAGTAACGTGGGTAAAGGGTCGACAAACAAACCTGTTGTGGTTTAATTTTAGCAACAAAGGCGTTTTTGGTGTTTTGCAATTTTGAGTTTATTTCGGCGGTTAGACGGTTATTTTTTGCGCTTCTGTCATTGCTGTCTCTTGATTGGAAAAAAAGCAGCTCCCTGATTGGAATATTTGTTCTTTCCAATCAGATCAGTCACAGTTGGATCAGTATAAGTTGGAGTCCCTTAGCTCACTAAGGGTTGTATGGTGTGGGGATTTTAACACATAGTTAGTAAACTGTGGGTTTGTTCTCAGAATGATGGATGGTTTGATTGTAGAGGAGTTTTAGATATTTCACATCTTGTGTGTTTTAATGGTGGGAGAGGAACAAGATTTAATGTGCACAATAGTTAGGAAACTACTGTAAATGCAACTTTAGTTTTGAACATTGGAGTGAGTCGTGAGATGTCATGGGTGATGAAGCATTGGGAAGTGACAATTTCCCTGTATTTGTAAGCTTGGGTTTGGATTTATATCAGGGACAGGAGGCCACTTTTAGGAGGTGGAACTTTAGTAAAGCAAATTGGGAGAAGTTTTAATGATTTATGTGGTGAGCATCTGTATGAGCTGAATGGTGAGTATGATGTGGTTTTTGCAAAGAAACATCACATTATTCATCAAACTGGGGTGGATGAGATTCATATTAAAAAGTGCATTAATAGCAGAAAGGCTGTACCCTGGGGGTCGGAGGAGTGTGCAGAGACAATTATTGAGAGAAAGTTGAGAAGTACTGTATCACTCACTGAGTGATCATATTAAGTGTAGCAGGTCACAGGCCGTGGTGAGGAAAGTAACGAAGGTTGTGAAAAAGATTTAATGGAGGTCATATTGTGATAGTATTGGAAGGACTATTAAACTTGGAGATGTTTGGGGAATGATTAAGAAAATGGGGGTGCGGGATTCACAGTGTTCCCAGTATTGATTGAAAAAGTTAATACAATTGTTCCTGAAAGAGAGAAGGTTGAGTACTGGCTCGGTCATTTGCTGCAATTCATAATCAAAATTGTTTAAGAGACTAAAGAATGTAGGGATAAGCTTTTAAGAGAATACCTTAATATATTGGAAACCAGCTGTAGCAATGATAGTGATGTAGAGTTTCCTTTGTGTGAATTGAAGGAAGCTATTAATAGTACAGGTCAGATGACTCCAGGAATGGATGATACATGTTATTGCATGTTTAAACGTATGGCCAACAACTCTTTTGAGATAATATTGCAATTTTTGAATCATACTTGGACTTCCAGGCCATCTTCCCTCCTCATGGAAAATGGCAATTGTAGTGTCTTTTCTAAAACCTGGGAAACCCCTGTTGGATACTTCTAGTTATAGACCAATATCACTGATGTCCCATTTGTGTAAAGTTATGGAATTTATGGTGATAGAATGGTTGAGTAATATTTTGGAAAAGAGAGGTAATGTGCTTTTGTTAATATTGTTACGTATTCAGGCAACAATAAATATATGAGTTCGGCAAGGGTTTCATAACAAACAACACGTTTATTAAACACAGAAAACAAACCCCCCAAAAGTAAACAAACACTACCGTAACCAGAAACAGCTGCTGAGTGGCTGTTCAAACAGTTCGTAAAGTGATATTCCAAAAACAGTTCTTTAAAGTGGTATTGCCAAAAGTTCGATATGCTCACAGTCCATTTAAAAGGAGAGACTTTATAAGACGATTTAGGTTCTCTTTCACGTCGCTTGCTTCGATCCCCGACGTCGAACTTCCCACGAAGAATTCACGAAACAGAACGGCTTAAAGGCACTGACCTTTCCTTCTCCACTACCTTCAATCCTTTCTAGTTAAACCTAGGGATTAACACGAAGATAGTCAACAAAATCCTTCCAAATAAGGATCAAACAAAGGTCGCCCCTGTTTCACCGTAGGAAACGATTTTCCTCGATCTTTAACTTCCAACTTCGAATCTTCACTCTCCACTAATTTCGAACTAACAGAATCATAAAGAACCTGCTGGCAATGACCTCTTAAACTTTAGGCATTAAATAAAAACTTCATCCTTCAGCTAAACTGCGTCATCACTTCAAACATGCAGTGGCATGGAGTCAACCTGGCAAATCCAGCCACGAACTGCCCCTCCTCACAGGGTGGGGTCTACCTTTTATAACCTGTAAAAAAAAAAAAAAAAAAAAAAAAAACCGTCACATGATCTCTACTGGTGGGAAAATGACGGCACCACCATCACAAGACCATCACCTCAAGTCCAATACAGCTTCAACCCCAGTCACATGACAAGGGCTCCACTGTCATGTGTCGCGAGTACGTAACAATATTCTGGATTAATTTGAGGGGCAAATACTGGTTCAATGCCACATGTCCCAAAAGCTGTCAATGTTTTTATGCAGAAAACTCAGCATCTACTTCAACACAGCAAGCTTCCACAAAAAATATAATCAATGAAAATGTCAATCCATGGCCTCCTATACTGTCCCAATGAGGCCACACTCAGGTAGGAGGAACAACACCTTGTATTCCGCCTGGGTAGCCTCCAATCTGATTGAATGACCATTGATTTCTTCATCTTCTGGCCATGCCTCCCCTCCATCGTCATTCCCCGTCCCCTTTTCACTTTTGTTACCTGCCCATCACCTCCCTCGAGTGTTCCTCCTCAATCTTCTTTCTTCCATGGCCTTCTGTTCTCTTTATCAGACTCCACCTTCTCCAGCCCTGTATCTCTTTCACCACTCAACTTCCCAGCTCTGGACTTCATCTGTCCCCCCCCCCTCCCAGTTCCACCTATCACTTTGTGTTTCTCGCTCCCCTCCCCACCTTTAAAATTTACTCCTCATTGTTTTTCAGCATTTTGTGGGTGTATTCCTTGGATTTCGAGCATCTGCAGATTTTCTCCTGTTACTCAATGACAACGGGCATTTTGTATGACAACTGTCAAAGTCCCACTCACTGAGAAATGTAGATATGAAACCCAAGGTTCAGCAGATGCTGAGAATAAACTGCAAAGTACCACACACAAAGTACTGCAGGAACTCAGCAGGACAGGCAGCATCTAAGCAAAGGAATAAACAGTCTAGATAGGATGAAGTGTCTTGGCCCATAATATTCATTATTTATTCCTCTCCATAGATGCTGCCTGGGCTACTGAGTCCCCCCAGCATTTTGCAAACATAAACCTCCTTTTTCAGTCAATCAGTTGCCAAATGTTTCTGAACTTTCATTTGTAGCCTCATCCTCCTGGTCTGAATCCTTCCTTCTACACCCTGTAAACTTGAGGCTCCATCACGTCTGGAGTCCCAAAGCCCTCATTAGTGTAGAGCCCTCTTGTTTCTGCTCCATCGAATATTTAACCACCATTCTGCTCATATTTCAGAGGACAGCATTGTATTGCAACAGCCCGGCTGTGTAAGGCACAGCCCTTCAAAATCTGTGAAAATTACCCAAAACAATGAATAGAGCAGAACACGAAGATTTTAACCATACAAGACGTCATCCTTGGTCCAGAGCTGTGAGGAATGAAGACTATTTGGGGCAAAACCCTAGTGAATTCATCTTCTGCAGTTTCCAGAAAGTTATAGATTTAATTCAAAGTAAACCTCTGCAGTCACAGGCTGAGCAGTTGCAAAATGTATATTTTAGGGTGAGTGACAGGTGAACAGCAGTGATGGATTTGAAAGCTCTGGTGTAGAATAGGAACGTGAGCTGGTACTAGATGAACTGAGTGGCCTCTCTACTGTACATTAGCTGTGTGACAGGCAGGAAGCTCCTGAGACACAAGATTTGAAATAGAGCTGATTAATTTGTCACAGATCTACAACATTAATGCCAGAGTATTTTCAGACTAACATCAGCAGAACAAACACTCCAATGCTCTGTGACCAGGGTTCAGTCACAATATCTGCAGAATCTGATATTGACAGTCTCACATGAACTTCCAAATAGATTCAGTCATCATGATGGTTAAAATGTTCATCTAGAGCTTTATTAAACTTCTTTCCTGATGTCAAGTTGCCAGTGTTTCTGCAGGTGGGATTACTGAGTAAATTTCTTTGCTGACACAAGACCGAAGTGTGTCCTCTATGTATTTTAAACTCATTGGAGCCTCACAAAATGGCTGAACCGATTGAATCTCCTCCCACACTTGGAACAGGTGAGAGACAGAGACAACTGAGCCAAGTCTAGCTGCTCACCGGTGTGACCCGGCTGATGGCGTAAGAGCCATGTGACTGAATGAATCCTCTCCCACACACGGAGCAGGTGAATGGCCTCTCCCCCTGTGAGCTGGCTGGTGTATCTGCAGGTTCAGTGGCCTGGTGAATCCCTTGCAAAATGAGAGGAAGTGAATGTCAGCTCAGTGGTATCAACTCTGTGGCCATTTATCAGGTCAGATCAAGGACATGTCAGTGTATTGGGGTTCTCCTTGCTCAGACTGGTATGCTGTCCTCTCAACCATCTCCTCCTTCACATTCAATGATTAGTAGTATTCGAATGTCGGGGAACTGATAAACACATGAGAATAGACACACTGTTGTGTTTGAGATTCTCAGACATAAATTCTTTGCCTTTTCTGCCCTGTAAAATGTTTGCAAAGAAGACCAATAGGTGAAAGACAACATTTCAGCTGAGATTATTTAGTTTTTTCATTGATGTCTGATGTCACACTGTTACAGAGAGGCTGAACACAATTTGGTGGATCAACACTTCTAACTGGGAATAGTTCAGGCATAAGGACACAACATCAGATTCTCTGTATTCCTCTCTGCCCTTCATCAAGCTGTGACTTGGCTCAGTTTGTCTCTCTCCATTAGTACAGCTTCACATTCCGGGTATCTCCCACAGACCTACTAAGAACACGCATTTGTTGGCATTTGTCAGTGGTAAAGTCAGAGTCAGCAATGCCATTGAACCTGAAGAGAATGTGATCAGGCTTTCTCGTTGCAGACTGACACTGCGGTATTCTTGTGGTGTGAATGCTACTGGTACCCAGTATGTTATTGTGGATTTTTACAATTAAAATGGCATGGGGCATTTTATGTTTAGGGACAACTGTAACAACTCATTTATTATCCTCCAAACACAGAAACAAAGCACGGTTTAAAATTAAATGACATAAATACATCATAACATCTGTCCAGGCTTTTAAAGAGAAACACAACTCAATGTTGGTGGTTGTTAATTCTGCATGTTTCCACCCATTACATTAATCTACACAGACACCCCTCCCCCCCCCAGTCCTCTCACTGCTCCCCCTCTGTGATCGTTATAGCAGTTTATTTCCTTTCAATGTCAGTTCTGTCCGTTTGACAACCTTCCTCACCACCCACAACTGCACCAACATTCATATCATCAGTGATCTGATCAGCCCGTGTGTATTTTAATCAGATCATACAGAGGCCCCATCACTGATCACTGTGGACACACTGGTTACATAGCTACAGTCAAAATCATTTTCAATTCCATCAGTCCGAATGTTGCTACATGATACTGTTACGTACCCCGAAACTGGGTATCTTACCAGCAAAGAGAGAAGTGTCCGTTTGAGTCTGGTGATACTATTTTCAACAATATTTATTAGCAAAAATATACAAAATAATATCAATGCGAATATACGTTAACAATACTAAACCTAAAAGTGCAGGTAGAATAATAATCACTAGTGAAACAAGCTCCATCGTTGTCTAGGGGATAATGAATTGTCAGATGGATATATAAAGTTCCGTTCAGTTCATGCAGGTTGCGGTAGTTGTTTGTCGCGGTGTTTCAATTGTTGAGACAGAGAGAGAAAACGTGGGAACAGTAACAGCTATTATCTTGCCAACCTTCCTTTATCATTTTGACCCGTCGATACATTGTGGTTGTGGCCATTCACGTATGACCCCTCCGTCCTTCAGCTAGTCCATTCTTCCGTGGTGGACTCGTCACCCAGGCAAGGGTGGACAACACACAAGCCCCCACCAGTCTCGCTACAAAACACTGTGAGTTAAAAGTTACCAACCCTTCGTTTGGTCTCCGGTATCCCACCCTGTCTCGTGAGGTTCTGATGCTCACTAGCGTTTCTGCTGGTGTGTCTGAGGGGTGTTACCCCAGACCTCACTTTTATCCCCACTCACGGGGTTTCAGGTGTCAGTCAGGTTGGGATGATGTAACCCATCAAACCAGCCCACTCTGGTTGCCCCCTGAGGGGTTTCAATGAATAGAAATGTACCAAGTAAACAATCCTTCTCCACAAGACAATAGCAGTAAATCAATGGCTTTTGTCAGTAGGAGACGTTCCATCTCAGCTGTGTCTCTCTCTCATTCTCTTTCATGAGCTGTTATCAATAACAACTGCTCTGGCAACTTTCCTTTATCTCTCTTACTTCCTTGATAACAGCATTGAAATAGTAGTGATCTGCGATTCTCCAAAAGGCGGGGGGGGGGGGGGCATGGGCGATATTGCACCCTTCTGCTCATCAGAGTTGTTCGTCCTTCGTAACAATACAGATCATTCAAACCCTCCCACACAGAGACTCAAGGGAAGTTACATATTTATCACAAGCCCAGAATTGGATTCAATGGTCTGGTATTGTTGCTCTGGATGCTCTGCTGCAAAGTCCATTCAGAGTAGTTCAATGTAACCAGGTACATCATCCCTGAGATACCAATATACAACATTGTGTCACAAACAAGAGAAAATCTGCAGTTGCTAGAAATCCAAGCAACACACACAAAATGCTGAAGGAACTCAGCAGGCCAGGCAGCATCTGTAGGACAAAAAAATACAGTCAATGTTTCAGTCCAAAAACATTCGGCAAGACTGGAGACAAAAAAGATGAGGAGCAGAGTTAAAAGGTGGGGATAAGGGAGAGAGAAAACAAGGTGATGGGTGAATCTTGAAAGCGAGGAATGAAGTAAAGAGCTGGGAAGATTGCTGAAAGAGAGAGAAGGCCATGGAAGAAAGAAAAGAGGGGAGGAGCACACGGCAGAGGTGATGGGTGGGCAATGTGAGAGAAGAAAAAGGGGAGGGGAACTGGTGAGGGGGGCATTACCAGACATTCAAGAATTTGACGTTCATGCTATCAGTTTGGAAGCTACCCAGATAGAAAATGTTGTACTTCCAAGCTAAGTGTGGCCTCATTGCATTGTATGATTTTTATTTAAGAAGCAAACTTGATCTAATCAGAGTTCTATAGTAAGACTGAATCTGAAAGAACTTAATACATTTACACTGCATGAGAAATTGGATGATACAGTGTGAAGTCCAACTGCCACACTGTACCAGACAGTGACGGGTACAGAATGAATCCCGCACTCTCACACTGTACTAGAGAGTGACAGGTACTGAATGAACCCCACACTCTCATACTGTACCAGAGACTGACAGATACGGAATGAACCCCCACTTTCACACTCTACCAGAGACAGACGGGTAAAGACATTCTGTTGTTTAACAAACATGGACAACCCTCATTACCACCTCAGTAGCACCACTTTGACCACTTCATAATGCAATGGGCTCTTGTTGAAATTCTGCTACCTCTTTATAATTCTGTAGAGTATGTTTTTATTTTGTAAATGTTGTGTCTCCAATACTGTGTGTCTTTGAATCTGCTGTAAGCCAGTTGTATATAACAATAAACAACTTTCACCCTCACTCTAAAATGGGTCTCTCATGATGACTTTCGATCTCCTGCTGCCATGTTTCATTACATAAATGTTTCATACTTTCAAGTGTGTGTTTTTCTCATACCTTCTGCTTTTCTATCAGATACGATAGGTTGAATGGCCGAATACTGCGCCTGTACTTTATGATCCATTTTGTATTTTCGATTTCCTTCCTGCCGAATTACCCAACAGCGGCAACTCCCAGCGATCAGCGCCAGTTCCCAGTCCACGGTGTTACCCAAAGCGACAATGGGCAGTGGAGAGAGACAAAGCAGGTTCACCCCGATACTGGCATCTCCTCCAAGGCCATGAGCATCATGAACACGCTCGTGAACAATATCTTCGAGCGTATCGTGGGTGAGGCTTCCCGCCTGGCCCATTACAACAAGCGGTCAACCATCACTTCCCGGGAGATCCAGACCGCCGTGCACCTGCTGCTGCCCGGGGAACTGGCCAAACACGCCATGTCCAAAGGGACAAAGGCGGTGACCAAGTACACCAGCTCCAAGTAAAGCTCCCCAGTGAGATGATCGAAAACACAACGGCTCTTTTAAGAGCCACTCACAATTTCAATGAGAGAGTTGTACTACCATTTAGGTAATAAATTATACATATTTTATGTCTGGTGACTTTTACAAGAGCTAAGTCACAGTTGGAATAAACTCCCACTGCACTGAAAAGGAATCGTTACCTCCCCCTCCCCATCAGTCCGTCCCACTCTGTATCCACACCACGCAGAGGATTGCTACCATTGTTGTTTTATTTCTGGCTTCAGGAGTTTATTGGTTGCAGTTGGGTAACACCCGAATCTAATTTTAACACAAGCCTAAAAGATCTCATGACTCTTTCATAGAAAAACTTTTTAAAATTGCAGACTAGACGCTGGTCACAATTTGAGAAGCGCCATTTGTCTATAACCTGATAATGTTCACACAGTGACCGACTGTGGGCAGAAGCTGAGGGTCAGTTTTTTTTCGGTTCATGGAAACATAGAAAAGAGGCGCAGGAGTAGGCCATTCGGCCCTTGAGCCTGTACTGCCATTCAATATGATCATAGCTGATCATCCAACTCAGAACACCGTACCTGCTTTCTCTCCATATCTCCTGATCCCTTTACCCACAAGGGCCATATCTAACTCCCTCTGAAAGATAGCCAATAAACCAGCCTCAACTGTTTCCTGTGGTAGAGAATTGCACAGAACCACCACTCTCTGTTTGAAGAAGTTTCTCCTCATCTCGGTCCTAAAAGGCTTCCTCTTTATTCATAAACTCTGACCCCTTGTTCTGTACTTCCCCAACACCGGGAACCATCTTCCTGTCCAATCCCTTTAGAATTTTATACGTTTCAATAAGATCCCCCCTCAATCTTCTAAATTCCAGCGAGTATAAGCCCAGTCGATCCAGTCTTCCTTCAAATGAAAGTCCTGCCATCCCAGGAATCAATCTGGTGAACCTTCTTTGTACTCCCTCTAGGGCAAGAATGTCTTTCCTCAGATTAGGGGACCAAAACTGCACACAGTTTTGAAAGGGTTGAAAGGAATTAGAGAATTGAGTTCCCAGACACTTGGGTCCTGTTTCAGTAACAGAGGGAAATGCGAAATCCCAATCTTAAAACCGGTCTGGAATTATTTCATTTCAAATTATATTTAAATAATAGTTTGATTTTTGGCGGGCTTTTTCCAAATTTCAGTGCACTTTGGGGAGGAGACGTTTCCTATGCGCGCTTCTGCTTTTAAAGACTGCTGATTGGTGATTAAGGCAGTTCTTCGATTGGGACGTTTCTCTTTACTAATGAGAATAAGCAGGATCACACCAATCACAAACATCAGATTCTATTCTCAAAGAAGGTATAAAAAGGGCGAGTTGGAGCGGGGTGAACATTCCTTTATTTTGTTTTGAAGTTAGCAGTTGTTGCGACTGTGGAAATGTCTGGACGTGGAAAAGGCGGCACTGGCAAAGCTCGGTCCAAGGGCAAATCTTGCTCGTCCCGGGCTGGACTACAGTTCCCTGTCGGCCGGGTTCACAGACTCCTAAGAAAGGGCAACTATGCTGAGCGGGTGGGTGCCGGAGCCCCGGTCTATCTGGCTGCTGTGCTCGAG
This sequence comes from Hypanus sabinus, assembly GCF_030144855.1. Taxonomy (NCBI): domain Eukaryota; kingdom Metazoa; phylum Chordata; class Chondrichthyes; order Myliobatiformes; family Dasyatidae; genus Hypanus; species Hypanus sabinus. Next base: position 10,986,243 of record NC_082736.1, read on the forward strand.
TATCTGACGGCGGAAATCCTCGAATTGGCGGGCAACGCGGCCCGGGACAATAAGAAGACCCGCATCATCCCCCGACACCTGCAGCTGGCCGTCCGCAACGACGAGGAGCTGAACAAGCTGCTGGGAGGGGTGACTATCGCTCAGGGCGGTGTGTTACCCAACATCCAGGCCGTACTGTTGCCCAAGAAAACCAGCGCTGCCAGTAAGTGAAGCGACGTAAGCTGAACCTGTTTACCCAAAGGCTCTTTTCAGAGCCGCTCACAATGTCCATGAAAGGGCTGAGCAGCGGGTGATTTCCATCCGTTTGATATTCTGTATCTGTCACAGCCTCGACATGTTTCTTCCGGAAGGTAAACCGATATAAGTCTGCACAGAAACTGGTTCGCTTCAGTCCCGACTCATTTTCTCCCCTCAGCCGGCTGAATGGAGTTCACTCCCTTTGCAGAGTGTCAGCGGATCACTGGGCGCAGGGTCGTGAAATAACCTTTCGGAGTCAGCCCCGGGAGGGTGAATTTAATCTCCGACCTCTGAACGACTCCGCTCTTGATCACCTAAAACCACGTTATCTGGGTTCCACATTACGGTTTTACCCCGGACCGTTCCGGTTTGCAGCGGGTGGGAACATCGCCTGTTTGTTGCTTCATGAGCGATTCCCATCGCCTCACTGAACAATATTTGCGACTTTCATTTCAAAATCAGGTTTATCACCGGCATGTGACGCGAAATTTGTTAACTTAGCAGCAGCAGTTCAATGCAATTCATAATCTAGTAGAGAGAGAAAAACTAATAGTAAATAAAACATAAATACACATGTATATTGAATAGATTTTTTTTAATGTGCAAACACAGAAATACTGCAAATTAATGAACGCTGCGTTTATGTGACTCCGCTCCCTACAGATGTCCTGGGTACTATCAGCAGCTTCTTTCCGTCCTGTGCAGTAGTCCCTCCATACCAGACAGAGATGCAGCCTGTCAGAATGTTCTCCGCGGTCCGGCTATGGAGTCTACAAAGGCACATTTACCCTGTGAAACTGACGGTGTAACGTTCTCCTTTGCGTGTACTAATAACGCCGAATTCAAAGTCGAGATAAACCAGTCAATGAGACCAGATCGCAGTAAGAATAACCATTTACTGTTCACTCTTCACATTAACATATGGTGAAAACTGTTGATAAAACAATACAAGATTGATACAGTATTTGTTCCTTCCTTAATATCACATTTCAATTGTGAATACTTGTAAAGGTGACTATAACTACATTACACTAAGGTGCAGTATACAGGGAGAGTTTACCTGCTCCATTGACTACTTTAAATACACTTCCATGCAATCTATCCGCAACTCTTTAACTAACGAAAGCATAAACATTATCGACCGTCGTTACTTCTAACAGGATCGGCATTAACATCTTAGTTCAATTTATCGATTATCTATTAACTTACAGCGTTGCTCTCACTGTGATTTCTCATGTCTGCAAAGCAACTTCTGCTCAGGTGTGCCTTGTGGTGAGCCCCCACCCTCGCGCTAATTTCAAACCGGTACTTTCCCACAAGACGCGGCGAAACCGGATGTGACGTCATCGCATGCCGATATATTTTACATGCAATGAATATACTTTAAACACTTCTAATTCTAACTAGAAAATACTATCGAATGAATTACTAAGCAAAAATATTATAAACTAAATAACTGTCGTAAAGACAGCACACTCCCCGCTTGACCTTCGTAAGGTCACAATGAGCAGAGTACAAAACTTAGTCTCTTAATCAGTCATTGGGTAGAAGTAGAATAACTTCTGTAACTGGCCTTTGGTAAATTTTCACATCGCCTTGGTCGGTTGTCTTCAATTCGATCTTCCTGACATGTCCATCCCCACTAGGGAATGTAGCAGTGATTCTGGCCGTTGGCCAGCTGTTGCGGGCGATTTGCTTGTCCCTGAGCAGGACTAAGTCTCCAACTTGAAGATTCCTGCGGGGTTCTGTCCACTTTTGTCTCTGTTGCAACAAAGGTAGATATTTTTGTCTCCAGCGAGACCAGAGCTGATTTGCCAGAGCCTGGACTTGTCTCCATTGCTTTGTGTACAAATCCTTGTCTGAGAAGTCTCCTGGTGGAGGAGGTGTTCCTGCCTTCTGTGTAGGGAGCATTGATGGCGAAAGTATAAAGGGGTTTTCTGGGTCAGAAGGCACAGGTAGGAGTGGTTGTGCGTTTATAATGGCTGTGACCTCTGCCATTAGGGTGCACAGTACCTCGTGGGTCAATCGGGTGCGTTGCTGCATCTCAGGTTTCCTTTTCCGGGTTTTCCGTAAGGACGTGAACCATTTGACTGCCTGCTCTTTGTTATCTGGTGAGCGCTGGCGTGGTTCTCTGAAAGGCAATGGGGCAAACCCATTATTTGCTTCATCTCTGAAGACCTTGGGGTCCTTTGTTTTTAAAGAAATGGCATCTTGAGCTGATTGTGCAAGTTTATTTCCGTGCTCGGTTTGAACGAAAACTGACTGACCTAGCGTCTCGTCGGTTACTTTACGATTGTTAACGTCTTGTTGTGCTTCCTTGATATACATGGAACATGTGCAGAGTTGAAAAATCGAATGGCGGCCACTCTCGAGCACATTGGTCTTGAGTGTGTCAACCGTCGGTTTGTGTAAGTCACCGGGGCACACCTCTCCTATCACCACCCAGCCCAGATCCAGACGTTGCGCGAAGGGGGCGTCGAGTGGTCCATTGACCTGCTGCCTAACCTTGTGTACCTGGATAACATCTCTTCCTAATAGCAGGAGTATTTCCGCTTTTGGATCCAGTTCTGGGATGTGTTTGGCGATGTGGTGGAGATGTGGCTGGTGTAGCACCGTACTTGGTGTCGGGATCCCAGTGCGGTTATTCATGATTCCATCGCACTCTAAGAGTGGAGGGAGACAGATGATGACTTTACCATCCAGGGACTCGATCTGGATGCCCTCTGCCTTCCTTCCTTGGGTTTCCATGTTGCCTGAGCAAGTTTTGAGGTAGTATGGGAACCGCTCACTCTCAATGTTGAACAATTTAAAGAACTCTGTACTGACTAGTGAGCGATTGCTCTGATCGTCCAGAATCACATAGGCTTTGATGGCCTTGTCTTTGGCTCCTTTAGGGTACACCTTAGTGAGGCAGATCTTGGAACAAGAACGGCTTGACTGAGCTTGACCGCAAACTTCTGTACAGTTCGAGCTGACAATTGTTGTCCTGGAGTGAGCCTCTCCCTCCCTGCCGTCCTGTTGTGGGGGTGAAGGAGCGTTGTCGGTTTGCGGTGGACAATCCTTGCTAGGGTCGTTGCTAGTTGTAAGGGCTTCGGTCTTGAGCACTGAGATGGGTTTATCAATGTTGAAAACATTCGAAGAGGATCTACTTGGCTTGGTGTAAATTGTACTGCTTCCTGGACCCGCGAGGCTAGGGTCGTTTTGCTTCTTCACCTCCCTGCACACAAACCTAGCGAGGAGCTCAAAGGGAGGAAATTGATCATCGTGCTCTTCCTTGTAATCTAAAGCAATGGACAGCCACCTGTCCTGCAGCCCAAAAGGAAGTTTGTCCACGACTTGTCTAATCCCGAATGAAGTATCTAGGTATACTAGACCAGCTGAGTAGCCATCTTCTTTGGTGCCTTGGATCTCCATGAGTACATTTCCGAATTCTCTTAACTTAATGTGATCTTTGGCTGACACCTTAGGAAAGTTTTCCAGACGTCGATATAGCGCCGTTTCAATAGTTTCGGGGGACCCATAGTCCTCCCGAATTCTCTCCCACGCTTTGCTTAAGGCTAGTTCGGGTTTGTTGATGTACACTGAACGTATGCGTCTCACCTGGTCGCGTGATTCTTTCCCCAGCCATTTCGCCATAAGGTCCAACCTTTGGGTTGCACTGAGCTGGACTCCGTCGATCGCGTTGGTGAATGTGGAGCACCATGCACGGTAATTTTCAGGTTTATCGTCAAACTGGTACAGTCCCAAAGTGACGAGATCCCGTCGTGCTAAATACTGCATCCTGGGATCGGCTGTAAGCGGCATGCGGGCTGGAGAAGTACGTTGGCGTCTATATGACTGAGAGCCTACGTTTCTTATGGAATTTGCCATCCTGGATTCGACCTCCGCGTCTCTTCGCATCAAACTTTGTAAGTTTGGTGTCAAGAAGTATCGGTTGTCAGCTCTTTCATTCTTGAATTCATCACGGAGTCGCGAGGGTAAATTTTCTTCCTCGTATGGATGTGATGCAATCGTGACTCTCTGAGGTTCCTCGTAGCTGGGGAAGTTATCGAATATGTATGGAGAGGGGAGACGAGCCTGCCTGTCTATTTGAGATTGTACATAGTCGCTTGTGCGTTCCAGTCTGGTCCTTTCTAAAGTAGATCTTACTTCGGTCAGATCACGCGACCCTTCAGCTTCTTCTATGTACTCTGCTTCGGCCATGGCAGCTTCTTCTTCTCTTTCTAGCTGCAGCACTTGCAACTCTGTCAATATTTTTGCCATTTCCAACAGGGTTTCGGCTTCTCTGGCGGCCTCTGCTCTTTGTCTGGCGGCCCTTTCGGCTTCTCTGTCGGCCTCTGCTCTTTGTCTGGCGGCCCTTTCGGCTTCTCTGGCAGCCTTTTCTTTCTGGATTTTGGCTTCTCTGGTGGCCTGTTTCAGTTTCAAAACTGCTTCTTGTCTGGCGTAACGCAGTCGCACCTTGGCGGCTTCTGCCTTGGCTCTTGCCTGGGTGGACTTACTTGATGTCGCTCTACTGCCCTTGTCGCTGGGCGCCATCGACTTGATCCCGGATCGAGCTGACATTGCAGCACTTGGAACACCTGATAACGCCTGGGTGGGCTTACTTGATGTCGGTTTACTGCCCTTGTCGCTGGGCGGCGTCGACTTGATCCCGGATCGAGCTGACATTGCAGCACTTGAAACACCTGATAATGCCGCTTTTTCACTGTAATGTTCTCCTTCGCGTGTACTAATAACGCCAAATTCAACGTCGAGATAAACCAGTCAATGAGACCAGATCGCAGTAAGAATAACCATTTACTGTTCACTCTTCACATTAACATATGGTGAAAACTGTTGATAAAACAATACAAGATTGATACAGTATTTGTTCCTTCCTTAATATCACATTTCAATTGTAAATACTTGTAAAGGTGACTATAACTACATTACACTAAGGTGCAGTATACAGGGAGAGTTTACCTGCTCCATTGACTACTTTAAATACACTTCCATGCAAACTATCCGCAACTCTTTAACTAACGAAAGCATAAACATTATCGACCGTCGTTACTTCTAACAGGATCGGCATTAACATCTTAGTTCAATATATCGATTATCTATTAACTTACAGCGTTGCTCTCACTGTGATTTCTCATGCCTGCAAAACAACTTCTGCTCAGGTGTGCCTCGTGGTGAGCCCCCACCCTCGCGTTAATTTCAAACCGGTACTTTCCCACAAGACGCGGCGAAACCGGATGTGATGTAATCGCATGCCGATATATTTTACATGCAATGAATATACTTTAAACACTTCTAATTCTAACTAGAAAATACTATCGAATGAATTACTAAGCAAAAATATTATAAACTAAATGACTGTCGTAAAGACAGCAAAAACGGTATCAATTGAAAAAAAAAAACTCGTCCTCCACAGCCTCTGAATATAAATGAACAGTTTGCGAAAGCAACGGTCAGTTTGGTCAGATCTCCCGAGAGGCTCCCTGTGTGAGGACGTCTGAGATCAGACTTTGGTTTGTGCAGGGTGGGTGGATCCAGTTCTTCAGCACCGTAGTACCAGTCACTTCTCTACAAATTCCTGAGTCTGTCTAATACTTCCCTGAATACCCCTGTGCTCTCTGCCTCTGCCACCACACCTGACAGTGCAATCCAAATCCCCACCACTGCTTTCTTCACATTCTTCCTCCGATCTTAAATACATGTTTTCTTCTAGAAGACATTTCACCCCTGCAAAAAATATTAGACTGTCCTTGTAAATGTCACCTCTGGAGCAGAAGAGGTTCCAATGATCCAGAATCCTGAAACACTTTCCCTGCACCAGCTCCACAGTCACTCACCAGCACTCCAGCCGTCCCAGTCAACATGATGTAATTTGTAATGACCCTCTATTACAACCCTATTGAGTCCTCTAATTCCTGCTGACTGTTTGATGTCCTATAATACAATCCATGAGAGAATTCATTCCCCTGTGCTCTCTGCCACCACCCCTGACAGTGCATTCTGTCCCCATTTCTCTCTTTCCTTCACTTTCTTCCTCTGACCTTAAACACATGCCTTCTAGTAGAAGACATTTCACTCCTGTGAAAAATATTACTGGCTGTCTACACTAACTATGACAAGCAGGCTTTTATAATCTTCTATAAAATTTCTTCTGAGCCAATGCCATCAGATGAAAAGGTTCCAGCATGTCCACCCTCTCCTCACCACACACCTCCTCCAGACATCCTGGTAAACCCTGTCTGCCCCTGCTCCTGAACCTCCACATGCTTCCACATACAGTGTTCAGTACACTGTACTCTCACTGTGGCCTAGCCAGCATTTTGTAAACCTGTAACATTATATCCTGGTGTTTGAACTCAATGCCTTGTCTGATGAAGGCAAACATGCCATACACCGACTTTTCCTCCCTGTCAACCTGTGCTCACAGTCAATCTCAACATCCTTCTCTTTGCCAATACTATTCATGTTCCTACAATTAACTGTGTACCCACCCTTAATGTTGGATCTCCCAAAATGCACCCCTGGGCATCCTTTTCAGCAGAATGAATGTCAGAATGCAATGGGATTATCATTAATTCTACTCGCCAGAGATTTTTCATCATTGTTTCTAGCTCTCGAAATGTTCTTGAGTTCCCTTCTGTTTTTTAAATATAGTCCTCAAACACCCTGGTTGATTCCAGCTTCCTAAGCCTTACATATGCTTCTCACTCTTCACTGACAAAATGTGCTTCCTCTCTCATCATCCAAGGTTCCTGAACCTTGTCATCCTTGACCCTCCCTCTTACTGGAACAAACTGGCCCTGAAACACTGTGCAGCTGATCTTTAAACAAAATCATGTCAGATGTGTATTTGTCTCAAAATCAATCCTTACAGTGCTAAGCATTAAATTTAGCTTCAATCTCTCCATTCAGTGACTGGTGTTCTGGTTCACATCCCCGTCAATCTAATTTCAACCCTCTCAGGGAGCAGCAATAAACCTCATGATACAGACCCCCCTCCAGTGAAGGTGCAAGCCATCCCTCTTGTAAATGTCACCTCTGCACCAGAAGAGGTTCCAATGTTCTGGAATCCTGAAACCCTGTCCCTGGACCAGCACCTCAGCCACACATTCATCTGCTCTAACTTTCTGTCCCTAACACCACTACCACACAGCATGGGGAGTAACCGGGTGATTACAACCTTTCAGGTCCTGCCCGTCAACTTGTTCCCTGACTCTCTATATTCACTGTAGGATCTCATCCCTTTTCAGGGCCCCAGATAGTCCTTCCAGGTGAGGAAACACTTCACCTGCGAGTCTGCTGGAGTTGTCTATTGCATCCGGTGCTCCCGGTGCAGCCTCGTCTACATCGGCGACACCCAACGCAGATTGGGGAACAGCTTCGTCGAACAGATCAGCTCCACCCATCACAATAGACAGGACCTCCCGATTGCCACCCACTTCAACTCTGCCTCTCATTCACATCTAGATATGTCCATACATGGCCTCCGCTACTACCATGAAGAGGCCCAACTCAGGTTGGAGGACCAACACCTTATCTAACTGTCTGGGTAGCCTCCAGCCTGGTGGTATGAACATTGAATTCTCCAATTTCCGGTAATTCCCTCCCCCTCCCCCTATCCCAGGTCGCTCTCTGCCTCTCTCCCCTTTCTACTTTCTGCTCCTTTATCTCTACTTTCTGCTTTATACATTCCTTTCTGCTTATCCCCTCCCCCCTTTATCTTTCCTCTGATTGGTTTTCCTCCTGGCTCCTCTGGGCCCTAACCCCTCCCCTATCTCTATTACTGGGCTTCGGCCCTCTCTTCCCCCCATTCCTGATGAAGGGTTTCGGCCCGAAATGTTGGCTACTCTTTTCTCACAGATGCTGCCTGACCTGCTGAGTTATTCCAGCGTTGTGTACATATTCTCTCATCCCTTTTCTACCTGTCCACTGGTACCGACGTGAACCACCACCTCTGGCTGAATGAACATTGCTCAGCAGCTGCTCTGAGACGTCCCTGACACTCAGTTATACAATTTACAAAACTTTTTGAAACCATCTATAAAAGTGTTTAGGAGAGGAAAAAGATCAAACAAGAAGGTAAGCTAGCCATTAATATTAAAGAGGATACCAAAAGTTACTTCAGATATACAAAGTGTAAATGAGAGGCAAAAGTCAATATTAGTACTTTCGAAGATGATGCTGAAGAGGTAGTAATGGGGTACAGGGCAGTGGCAAAGAAGCTGAATAAGTATTGTGCTTCAATCTTCACTGGAGAAGACAATAGCAGTCTGCTGGAAATTCAGGAGAATCAGGGGGCAGAAATGAGTGAATTAGCCTTTACTGAAATATCTGAAGGTAGATAAATCAGCTGGACCAGATTTTCTACACCAATGCTATGAAAGAGGTGACTGATGAGATTAGTAATAATCTTTCCATAATCCCTGGATTCTGGCGTGGTTTCGGAGAACAGGAAAATTGCAAACATCATTCTACTCTTGAAGAAGGGAGGAGGGCAGAAGAAAGGAGGCCAGTTAGTATGACGTCAGTGGTTGAGAAGATGATGGACTCAATTGTTAAGGATGTATTTTCGGGCTACTTGGCAACACATGATAAAATAGGACAAAGTCAGCATGGTTTCCTTTAGGGGATATCCTGCTTCTTGAGTGTGTTGAAATTCCTTGAAGAAATAAGCAGGATAGACAAAGAGAATCAATGGATGGGTGTGTGTTATGCAATTGGATTTTTAGAAGGCCTTTGACAAGGTGCCACACATGAGGCTGCTAAAATTAAGAGCCTATGACACAGGAAAGATATGAGCATGGATTAAGACTTGGCTGATTGGCAGGAAGCAAAGAGTGGCATAAAGGAAGACTTTTCTGGTTGACTACAATGACTAATGGCATTTTTTTTGGGATCACTTCTTTTAAAGTTACAGTATATATCAATGATTTGGATGACAGAAATGATGGCTTTCTGACCATTTGTATATTAAAATAGGTAGCAGGAAGCAGAAAGGCTACAGAGAGGCTTAGACAGATTGTGAGAATGGGCAAACATATGGCAGGTGGAATAACATGTCGAGAAGTTTATGGTCAAGGACACTGGTAGAAAAATTGAAAGAATAGACAATTGCTCTAAAAGGAGAGAAACATCAAAATCTGACATGTAAAGGAACTTTGGAGTAGAGGAGGTTCCTGAAGGTTCATTTGTACTGTGAGCAATTCTGGGCCACTTATCGAAGAAAGGTGTACTGACATTGGAGAGGGTTCAGAGGAGATTCACGAGAATGATTCCAAGATTGAAAGTTTATCATATGACGACCATTTGATTGTGCAGGGCCAGACTGACTGGAATTCATAAGAATGAGAGGGGATTTCATTGAAACCTACCGAATGTTGAAAGGACTCGGTAGAGTGGATAGGGAGAGGATAGAGGGGGAATCTAGGAACAGAGGGCACAGACTCTGAGTCTAAATGGAGATGAGGAGGAATTTGTTTAGCCAGACTGTGGCTCAACCATGGAATTTATTGCCAGAGGCCATCATTGGGTATAATTAAGGTAGAGGTTGATACATTCTTGATTTGTCAGGGCATGGTGGGTTAAGGGGAGGTCAGGATATTGGGGCTGAGAGGGAAATGGATCAGCCATGATAAAGTAAAAGAGCAGACACAATGGGCCAAAGGGCCTAACTCTGCTCCTATATTTAATGGTTTTACAACAAAAAGGCTCCATCCCGGACAAAATCTTGGTAAACCTGCTCTACAGTGTTCCTGCTTCCTGCAATTGACATGGGATGGGGACCAGAGACCCAGTTCACTCATTACAGTCATCATGTTCTTTCTGCAGTGTGTCGACCAGACCTGCAGACAGGACTCCAGCAGTGTGGGAACCCACATGTTATCAACCTGGTGCCTAAAACCTCTTTGTTAATCTATTATCTCTTTATTTTCTGCCATTAACACCCGCACCATCCCCAAAACTCACTGTGGTTTACAGATGTAGTTTCACTTCACAGCAATAAGTCTGTTCATATTAAATATCTCAGTGTTAGTTGTCAAATCTCTCTAGCTTTATATTTCACAAATTGCTGGAGGAATCAGCAGGTCAGGTAGCATCTATGGGGAAAAGAGTACAGTCGACTTTTCGAGCCAAGACCCTTCAGCAGTCCTGCTTTTCTTTCCCATACATCGTGACCCCTGTTTCCATCCAAGGGGTCAGTGTGGACATGGTGGAGGATTACAAATACTTGGGGATATGAATTGACAATAAACTGGACTGGTCAAAGAACACTGAGGTTGTCTACAAGAAGGGTCAGAGCTGTCTCTACTTCCTGAGGAGACCGAGGTCCTTTAACATCTACCAGATGATGCTGAAGATGTTCTACAAGTCTGTGGTGGCCCGTGCAATCATGTTTGCTGTTGTGTGCTGGGGCAGCAGGCTGAGGGTAGCAGACACCAACAAAATTAACAAACTCATTCGTATGGCAAGTGATGTTGTGGGGGGTGCAACTGGACTTTCTGACAGTGGTGTCTGAAAAGAGGATGCTGTCCAAGTTGCATGCCATCTTGAACAAAGTCTCCCATCCACTTCATAATGTACTGGTTAGGCACAGGAGTACGTTCAGCCAGAGACTCATTCCACCAAGATGCAACACTGAGCATCATAGGAAGTCATTCCTGCCTGTGGCCATCAAACTTTACAACTCCTGCCTTGGAGTGTCAGACACCCTGAGCCAATTGGCTGGTCCTCCACTTATTTCCACTTGGAATAATTTACTTATTATTATTTAATTATGGTTTTATATTGCTATATTTCTACACTATTCTTGGTTGTTGCGACTGTAAGGAAACCCAATTTGCCTCGGGATCGATGAAGTATGTCTGTCTGCCTGGCCTGCTGAGTTCCTCCAGCATTTTCTGTGTGTAGTTTGGATTTCCAGCATCTGCAGACTCTCTCTTGTTTGTAGCTTTATATCTCGCTCTCTTTCTTTTTTCGTACATCTTTATTGTTTTCCTTTACAGTAAGTTCTTTTCCCCTTTCCCAGTTATAGATTTAACACTGAAATGTCTCGCCGTGCAGTCACTGTCCGCTGTTGCTCCTATGATTGACAAGTACATTGCTCCTCCTCCCGTGCTGCGGCCAAGATATCATGTGATGAGCATCCCTTTCGCTGCCCTGATGTCGCAGAGTCAGAGGGCCTCCGGAACGTCGTTGCCTTAGCAACAGACCCAAGTCTCCACGTAGAAGGATCCTGGGTTGGAAGTGCAGAAAAGGCTTCCCCCCGACGGGCCTTTTTCATGAAGGGCTCAGTGATTTATTTGCAATATTTGCGGGTGACCGGCGGCTTCTCTGATTGTCAGCACGCACCCTCCCCCCCCCTTCGGGCCGCAGCCTCCTGCCTCGTTGCTGTGATGTCACAGTGACGCACCTGTTTCCAAGGCAGCGGGCGCGGGAATGTGGCAAGGCCCCGCGGACGGGGGAGAGGGAGCGCCTTGGTCCCGGGGGTCTGTGCTTGTTCAACCTCGCCTTATAACTGAAACTGTCCTTCCTGTGATGTGGCAACCGGCTCTGATCGCAAGATTTTAAAATGTTTCTAATGTGTCCGCCACAATCACTGGCAGTTTATTCAAAATACCCACCACCCTCTGCCCATTATGTCTGATCTGAAATACCTGCCTTGTTTTTATCAGCCATTTCCTGTGAAAAAGACTACGTGCTTTTACCCTGTCTATGCTCCTCATAATCTACAGACCTCTACTAGGATCATCTCTGAATCTGCTCTGCTGCAGGGAATAAAATACTAGTCTATACAACCTCTCCTTGTAACTCAGACTCCCCAGGACAAAGCAAATATCTGCTATTTTTCTTTCTCCCTGCACTCTCTCTAGTTTCAGAACAGTTTCCTACCAACACTATACACAATATCCCCCGTCAGTCCTCACCAAAGACTTTTATATTTACAGCATATTTTCTCAAATCAAAGAGAAACCTTCTCATCTCTGCAATGACTGAAGAAGGCCAGCAGGTCAAACACCATATCTAACTGAGATGTCACTTTCAGTGAACTATGCATTCACATGGACATTGTTTCTATAAATTACTAACAAAAAGATCCCAGCACCTAGAGGCGCACAACTAGACAGAGACCTCCAGTTTGAGGCACAGCCCTCAACCGTCAGCCTCTGCTTCCTGTCACTGAGGCAATTATGAAACCAATCAACTATCTCCCGTGGATTCCATCTCTCAGATCTAACCTCCCAGACCAGAGTCAAAGGCCTGTCTCCCGTCCATTTAGACAACATCCACAACTAACCTCATCTACGCACTTGTGAAACTCCTCAAAGAGCTGCAAGATAATTGTCCGACATGATTTCCCTTGCACACAACTGTGCTGTCTGTCTTGAATCAGACCAAATGTTGGTAGATCCTGTTTCTCAAAACCTCCTCCAATAAATTACCCAACACTGATATCAGACTGATGGGCCAGTAGTTTCCTGACTAGTTTCCTGGCACTGCATTAAAACAAAAGACCTTAAGTTATTGGAGCAGGATTGGGTCTTTTGGCTCATCCAGTCTGTTCCATCATTCCATCATGCCTGATTTATTATTCATCCCAACACCATTCTCTGCCCTTTTCCCCTTAAACTTTGATGCCCTTAATAATAATTAAATCATCCTAACCTCTGTTTTAAATAGACCTACTGACTGCCTTCATGGCCGCCTGTGCCAATGAAATGTATCGATTGATCACCTTCTGAATACAGAAATTACTCATCTCTATTCTAGAAGGGCATCTTTGTATTGAGGGTGTAGTCTGGTTCTAGACTCTTCTATTATTGGAAACATCATCTCATATCAACGCTACCTACGCCTTTCAACATTCAATATGTTTCTATATGATGCTCCCTCATTCTTCTAGACTCCAGTGACTACAGGCCCAGATCTTCAAATGATCGTTATATCCTAACTGTTTCAGACTTGGGATCATTCTCGTGAATTTCCCCTGTAAACTCTGCAATGTCAGCACAGCCTTTCTTAGAAAAGTGACCCAAACCTGCTCATGATACTCCAAATAAGTTCTGGCTAAAGCTTCAGCTTTTATATTCTAGTTCTTTTGGAATGAATGCAAATATTGCATTTGCCTTCCTTACTAGCATCTAAATGTGCACATTAACCTTTAGGGAATCCTGCATTAGGAGCCGCAAAGTCCCTTTACATATCTGATTTCTGTTCTTTCCCTGATTAGATGGAGTCTATGCCTTTATTCCTCCTCCCAGTGTTCATGACCACACACTTCCTTACACTGTATATTGTCTGGAACTTCTCTGTCCATTCTCTAAATCTGTCCAAGTGCTACTGCAGACTCCCTGCATCCATAACACTGCCTGCCTCTCTGTCTATTTTTGATTCATCCACAGACTTGGCCTCAAAACTGCAAATTCCACGTTAGTCACTCTCCAATCATGTCTAACCTCAACTGATGCCTGTGGTGAAGCAACAATCTCTCCCGTGGCCTCTACAGTGTATTCTCTAACTTCTCACAAAATACAAGAATGTACCTGAAAGGCCCGGTAGGTTTAACAACCTTAAAGCATCTTATGGCCTCCAATATAGATCCCTGCTAACTTGAATGTGGTCGAAGATATCACATCTGATTCATGCCATTTCCGTAACTCCATCACTTTCCATAATTTTCTCAATGGTGATATAACTGTCAAAAATATTCATGGAAAGCCTCTCCCATATCCTTCAGTTCCACACACAGATGGCCATCCTCATCTCCAAGTGGATCAATTCTGTCCAAATTCCCTTTTCCTCTGAATGTACCGAGAGAATCTCAGGGGATTTTCCTTCCAAATCCTGATCTTCTCCTATTGTAGTCCTAACTTTTATGAGAGATGCTATGTCTAATAATATTCTTGAACAATTCCCCTGGCATTGATCCAGGTCTCACCATTTCATAATTTCCTGGGTTGACTCTGTTGCCGGAGGAACAACATGCCCTGGAATTTCAGCATTCCCTTCTCTGATCTCACTATCCTCCAGGACCACATTGATGAATACTAATATGAAGTAGTGGTTTAGTCCCTCACCCACTTCAGAAGTAAACTTTCTCCTTTGTCCTTGTTTTGTTGTACCCTCTCCATAGTGCCCCTTCTCCCCAAAGTTATTTCCTGTCCCCGTTTGACACGTCTGATTCTCTGTTTAACTTCTCTCTTGCTTGCTTCATATTGCCAGAGGCCTTCTCCAATTTATACATCTGAAACATTCCTTATCTTTCATTTTCTATCAGATTGAATTCATAACATCTCCTACCCCTGTGCCAGACTTTACCAACCTTGTCTTTCTTCCACATAGAAACAGTCTGAATTCTGACCTTTAACCACTAGTCACATGTCAAATGTGGATGGACAAAACACAGCTGCACCCATTCCCCTCACCTCAGTTCCTGTCCAACACAGTTTCCCTTAGTTATATACCGATTAACCACATTACCTCTATGACGAGTCCTGTGCTTACTTACTGCTCTCAGAATGAAATTTCTATCTGTTGCCAGGCTCATTTTCCAATACAATGCCTTCTGTAACCCACTTCCCTGGTTAGACTACCCACTTCTATGTTAAGAAACATCCCAGTATTCTTCTAACATACACAATGATATCTAAACCCCTGAGTCTAAGGGAGTCCCAGTCAACTGGGGAAATTATTCACCCACTGCAACGACCCTGTTGCTTTTACATCTTTCATGCCCTGCTACATTTCAGTTTCTTTACCTCCTGCTGGCATTTGGGAGGCCAGTAGCACAACTCCATTGGTGAATGCACCTCTCTTATCCTGAGCTCTATTCACACTGGATAAACCCTCCAGTGTGTTCTCTCTTAGTCCCTCACCCACAATTCCATATAAAGGCTGATCTGCCATCAGCCTCTTCTTGTATGTTGATCCCACTTCCCTGATTTTATAAACACTTACCTTGCTCCACGTTAAATCTTTATGGTCATCCAGCGTCTCCACTCCTCTCAGTTAGGGGATTCTAGTGTTTGTTATACAGTGTTTTGTTTGTTTTATCATGTCTGGTCTTGTCAAACAGTGCAGGCATGTTCTTTGGTTTCCTGCAGTTCACAATTTTGTGCACCACAGTCACAAACAGTCATATGATTATGTAGACAGAGAGGGAGTTTAAATGAAGTGAACATGGGCAGTTGGCATATTTTGCATGTTATCGTTCCAAGGGAATCGTTTGATTGTGCATATTTAGGCACTTATCAAGATCCAATAAAAAGAAGTTAGATTTAAAGAGAGCAGTCATTGTATGAGTGGGCCAAAATTGGAGTGGGGAGATGAGGCTTTGGCACATCTGAGAGGTGTAGGCAAGAAAGATAAGTTTTTCTTTATTCCTTACTTCTTCTGTATTACTCATTTGAAGCAGAAAGGATGCCAGACAAGATACTGCCTAATATCAGCGTCACAAAATTGGGTTGATAGAAGGTGACAGAGGGTGGTTGTGTCAGCTTATCATTCAGGTTGGAGGCCTCTGACCAGTGACGTTCACAGGGATCGGTTCTGGTACTGTCATTTGTCATCGATGTGAACACTTTCTCTGACATTGTTGTGAACGTGATTAGTGAGTTTGCAGATGACAGCGATGCTGTTGGTAGAGTGGGATCCCGAATGGGATGGGGACGAACTGGGGAAGTTGGCCAAAGAATGGCAGATGGATGTTGATGTGGACAAGTATGAACTCTTGCATTTTGAGAAGTCCAAGGGAAGGACCTGCACAGTAAATTCTGTTCCTTGGAGAGTATTGCAGACAGAGTGTCCATGGAATACAGGAACATCATTCACTGAAAGTGACAACACAGGTAGTCAGGATGGTGAAGATGATGTTTGCCCTATTTGTCTTCATTGGTCAGGGAAATGAGTTACAGGATTTGGGATGTCATATGACAACTGTAATCGTCGAAGTGAGATTGCACTGTAATGTGCACAGTTCTAGTCACCCAGCTACAGGAAGGATGTCATGAAGCTGGAAAGTGTGGAGGGAGGTTTGAGGAGGGTGTTACTGACACTGGAGGATTTGAATTATTTGCAGAAGTTTGGACAGACTGGGACTATCTTTCTCAACTGAGAGATTAAGGAGCTGACCAGTGACCATCCAAAGCTTTACAAAATCAGTACGCGATAACTGTTTGTGTCAGGGTAGGGAAGTATAAATTTATAGGACAATTGTTTAAGGTGTAGGGGAAACATTTAAAGGCTACCTGACTGGTGGGGGGATGCTGCATGTTTGATGAAGGAGACCAACACTGCAGTAATGTGACGGATTTGATGAGATTTTCTAAGTAAAGGATTCAAATAAAATGATGAATGGTGATTTTGATGGGATTACACTGCTGGCCTCCCAATAGGCTGAGATATTGTGGAGCAGACATGTTGGTAAATCACACAAAGGTGTAATGGGAACAGGCTTACAGCAGTCGGGCATATTGACATCCCCAGCATTAACCAGATTGCCTTTGTATGAAAAGCTTCAGTTTCCAGGAGTAATTTGGCAGATGCAGGATCAGTTCATCCCTCAGCAGGAACAATATATGAAAGGGAGAATGAGGCAATCATCACCAACAATAGAAGACAAAAGCAGCATAAAATAACATGAGAGAGCAGAGAATATCACAAAAGTTAGTGGGAAGCTAAAGGATTAGGGAACTTAAAAAGAACAGAAGGTAACTAAAATTGTAATTTGGAGAGAACAGATGAATTATTAAAGTAACTGGCCAATAGTATAAAGGAGAATACAAGATTTTTTTCAGACATTTAAAGAGTAAAAGAGAGGCAAGACTGGATCAGGTTTCAGGTTTCCCATTCTCACCTTCAGAATCACATCCCTCCCTGATCTTCTGTTACACTGTTTAGTTTATTCAGTATTTCTTATTTAACCTGGCAATCTTGATCATTTAGTGAAGAGGGCCACAGCGTGGCAAATGCATTTCAATACAGATAAATGTGATGCAGTGCACATTGCAAAGTCAATCCAGTGTAGAACTTACACTATGAATGGTCGGTCATTAGGGAGTGTATTGGGCCGGAGAGATTTAGGGGTAAATCTCTCACACACAGTTCATTGAAAGTGGTGTCACTGGTAGACAGGGTGGTGAAGAACTGGGTTTAACATGCTGGTCTTCATTAGTCAGGGGATTGAGTATATCAGTTGGGACATTATGTTACAGTTGTGTAAGTGACTGGAGGTCACACTTATCGTTTTGTGTACAGCTCTTGTCACCGTTTTAGGAAAGGTGGTTAAACTGGGGAGAGTGTAGAGAAGACTTCCAAGGATGTTTCCGGGATCTGAGATTCTCAGTTACACAGAGATGTTGGTCGGACAATGTCCGTTGTTCTTTATTCTTTGGTATCAGAATCATTTACCACCGTGTTACATGACAAGGAATCTGTCTTTTTATTTTGACAGTAGTACAATGCGATGAAGGTGCAGATGTGAACATTGTATCGGCAGAACGCCAAGAGATTCTGGGAATCGTGAACAACGCGGACAAAATGCTGGGGGAACCCAGCAAGTCAGGCAGCATCTCCCACCAGAGTCTTGATGGCTGTTTATTCCCACCATTGATGCTGCCTGACTTGCTGATTTCCGCCAGCATTGAGTGTGTACTGTGTCAGAGAGAGTGAGTTAAAGGAGCGGGCGGCTTAGACCAGTGTCCCTGTGTTTGTGAGTCCGAACACATCGTAGGATTCCTCAGCGCCTCCTGTAGAAAATGAAAAGATGTTTTTTTGATACGGAAGCACCCACTCCCCGGCTCGGTCTCGAAGAGGGAATTAACTGCAAAGTTTTAATTAGTTTAAATAATTCAGCCAAAAAGCAGAGAACAGGTCTACGATCGGGAGAGAGAACGCGGGCAATGAAGTAACGAAACGGGTTAAAATAGAAAGCGCTGCCTTTAATCCCGATTAAACTTCTTTCCAGCGAACATTCTGGCCTCAGAGACAGACAGGGACTAGTCCGAGTCTCCGCAGCGTCCGATTTGAATTGGAATCGGCGAGTTTTTGAGGAGAGAGAAGCACAGAAAAATGAAGCTGCCTGGAGCAGAAAGCAGGATGTCTCCGCCCCGTCCGCTCGCTGCCTTTAAATTGCTCTGCGCCGCCGCCTTTCGCTTCATTTCTCATTCAGTTCTGATTGTGAGAAGGATTTATCAGAGTCGCCGACATGACCGAGACAGCACCCGCCGAAACGGCTCCTCCAGCCGCACCCGCCGCCGCAAAGAAGACTCCCAAGAAGAATGCGGCTGCCCGGAGCAAACCAACCGGTCCCTCGCTGGGCGAACAGATCGATAAGATCGTGGCGGGTTGTCACGATAGGAAGGGTATGTCCGGTGCGGCCATCATGAAGGCTCTGGTTGACAGCGGTGTCGATGTGGTGAAACGTCGCCCCCAGATCAAGATGAGCATCAAGAGGAAAGTGGAAAGCGGCTCCTTGGTTCAGATGAAGGGTTCTGGTCTTTCGGGATCCTTTAAATCCGGTAAAGGGAAAAGTGCCGTGAAGGTGGTGAAGAAAGCGAAGAAGCCATCGGC
Source organism: Hypanus sabinus (assembly GCF_030144855.1). Classification (NCBI taxonomy): domain Eukaryota; kingdom Metazoa; phylum Chordata; class Chondrichthyes; order Myliobatiformes; family Dasyatidae; genus Hypanus; species Hypanus sabinus. Next base: position 11,005,047 of record NC_082736.1, read on the forward strand.
AAAGAAATCTCCAAACAAGAAATCTCCCAGCAAGAAGCCTGGCGCCAAGAAACCAGCGGCTAAAAAAGCGGGAGGTAAGAAACCAGCGGCTAAGAAAGCGGCAGCTAAGAAACCCGCGGCTAAGAAAGCGGCAGCTAAGAAACCAGCGGCTAAGAAAGCGGCGCCGAAGCCCAAGAGCCCCAAGAAAGCTGCAGCCCCGAAGACGAAGGCGGCCAAGAAGCCGAAGTCGAAATCCGCGAAACCCAAGAAGACAGCAGTCAAAAAGTGAATTGAGAATCCACCATATGTAACTATCTGAACCCAACGGCTCTTCTCAGAGCCACCCACATCTCAGAAAAGAGCTGATTCAAAGTGTTGTGATTCCCGTCCCGGGTCTGACTGAGCTTTCCGGGGGAATTTCTCACATAGAACCGGAGATTGACGATACCTGACATATGGTGAGGCCGTGCCGAATCAGTGTCTGAAATGAGACACGGATGCCCGAGCTGAGATTGGGAGATAAGGGATGTGGGCAGTTTTTGGCCCAATTCCTTCTCCGATGCCGGGAGAGAGTGACTGAGACATTGACAGCAGCGGAGATTCAGCTGAGTTGATTGGGAACTGCTGAAACCTACGCGAGAGGGGAGGGGGCGTGTTGAGAGAGGGATCCGTCTCTGGGACGGACTGCAGCGAGAGGATATATGATAAATTACCCGGTGGCATTGCCGACTGACCTTCATGCAGGCCCCAGCTACAAAACTACATTGTTAATTTACACAAAACACCAATAACAAAAATGTACAAGAGAATGAAATCTAATTTAAAAAATCACTATTTCCTGGTAGTCACCGCCCCCCCCGAAATCCCTCACTATACCCCTCGCGTCGGCATGCTCCACTCCAAGCACAGCGGAGACGAACGTATCCCCATGTCCAAAGCAAACAAAACGGTAACAGCCGCACCAGCTGTACATGACAGGTTTGTGGGAGAAGTGAAGGGCCAGATGAGACCCTGACAGGGAGGGAAGCGCGTTAATCTCTGGATGCATTCAAGAGAGAGTGAGATAGAGCTCTTAAAGATAGCGGGGTCAAGGGAGAGGGCAGGAATCGGGTACGGATTGTATATGATCAGCCATGATCACAGCGTATGGCGGTTCTGGCTAGAAGGGCCGAATGGTCTAATCCTGCACCTACTGTCCATTGTCTATTACTTCCTATCCCTCGCCGAATTACCCTGTCTGCACAGAACTGATGCTCGAGGTCAATTAGTGCAAAATCGATCGGCAGGGCAGATCGCTACTACAATAATGATGAGCAAGCTACAGCCCTTCCCTTTGCCGTGGTAGTGGCTCTTAAAAGAGCCTTTTCTGGTGTTCGGCGTGCAGGCTGGTCTTAGGCGCGCTCCCCGCGGATGCGGCGGGCCAACTGGATGTCCTTGGGCATAATGGTGACTCGCTTGGCGTGGATGGCGCACAGATTAGTGTCCTCAAAGAGCCCGACCAGGTAAGCCTCACTTGCCTCCTGCAGGGCCATGACGGCGGAGCTCTGGAAACGCAGATCGGTTTTGAAGTCCTGAGCGATCTCCCGGACCAGGCGCTGGAAGGGAAGTTTGCGGATGAGCAGCTCGGTGGATTTCTGGTAGCGCCGGATCTCCCTCAGAGCCACGGTGCCGGGCCGGTAGCGATGAGGCTTCTTCACTCCGCCGGTGGCAGGAGCGCTCTTCCGCGCCGCTTTGGTCGCCAACTGTTTGCGAGGAGCTTTTCCGCCAGTCGATTTGCGCGCTGTCTGCTTGGTGCGGGCCATTCTGCTTCGGAAGTGAGAACACAGACTGAAATACAGGAACAAGTTAGACGAAACGAGCTCCAGCACAGGCTTTTATACCGCTGGGAAGGGCCGTCCCATCGCTTATGATTGGCTGAACACCGACTGTCTATTAAAGTATCCACTTGCTGCGATTGGTTTATTAATTTCAAGCAGGCTGGCGGCGAATAACAATTTAGGACAAAATGGGAAACTGTTAACTGGCGGTCGGACTTCATCCAATCGGAATGCACTGTGATTGGCGCTCGATTAATTTCAAATCGCCCGCCAATTTCAGCGCACCCAGCAATGGTGCATGATAAATTTTTATAATTTACAATTAATTCTATCACGGATTATACATTTTCAGTTTCATTTAATATCTAAATCACTCAGTTAAAATTTGAATGCATAATTACGGAATTGTTCCTCTAAACGAGGGAACTTATTTCTGACCCAGACGGACGGGAAGATTAAGATCAATACAAATGCATTCAGCATTTACGGTAATCACCGTCTGTCAAAGCAGAATCGCGGCTAAATTTCAAGCGGAACAGAGAAATCGATTTCAAATGTCAATAGATGAATACAGTAGGATCGATAAAAAATAATTAAAAGGTTGTGGACACAGCTCCGTCTGTGAGGCGGTGGGTGGCTCTTAGAAGAGCCTTTGTGTTGTTCTCGGGAGGAAGTGGGAGTTTTTCAGCCGCCGAAGCCATAGAGAGTGCGGCCCTGACGTTTCAGAGCGTACACCACATCCATGGCAGTGACCGTCTTGCGCTTGGCGTGTTCAGTGTAGGTGACCGCATCCCGGATCACATTCTCCAGGAAAACCTTCAGCACCCCGCGGGTCTCCTCGTAGATCAGACCCGAGATCCGCTTGACGCCGCCACGGCGAGCCAGACGCCGGATGGCCGGTTTGGTGATGCCCTGGATGTTATCACGGAGCACTTTACGGTGCCGCTTGGCTCCGCCTTTGCCCAGTCCTTTGCCTCCTTTCCCTCTGCCAGACATGATGCTGCTTCACTCAGGTCGCTGCTCAGTGACAAACCGACTGCTGATGTCTCCTTTTATACACAGCGCCCCTACCTGCCCGAGAAACGCGCAGAGAGACAGAGGCGGGGAGGGGAGGAGACACAGTCAGAGTGACGGACAGAGCCGAGAGCGGCCTCTCATCGTCTAGCACCGCCTTCACTTTATTACGCCCGCCATTATCCGACACAAAGCGCTTCAGCAGAAAAAAAACTCCCTCACACACAACATACAGGCTGGAGGATTTCTGGAAATTTGCTGATTCGCCTGCTTTAAATTATAGGAAGTGCTTTTCCATTTCGCAAATACCCAAGAGGTCTCTCCCTCCCCGGCCCCATGACCAGTGCGAGCGCCCTCACACACAGCAGTTGGTGGCCGAGGGTGCAGTCACTTCCAGTGATGAGAGGGTTAATTCATTAGAACGACTATTCCTCTGGGTCGCGAGGGAAATGAAAGTCCGGTCACACAAAGGAACAGGATACATAGGCAGACACAAGGATATATATACCGTACTTCTGATGTCTTCTAAAGCCCAGGTGAAGTGGTGGCTAAGGAGCTGGTGCGAGGTGGGTGGGGGCTTCACGTACAAGGATCATTGCGGTCCCGAAGGAAAGGTGAGACAGGTCCAAGGAGGAGGGGAGCCAATATGTTTTACGGTGACGTTTTTCGTGCTACACCAAAGGGTTTAAATGAGCAGGTATGAGGTCCAACAAAGTGGTTTTCAGGAACTAGGTTAAAAAGCAGGACTTCCAGCATTGTAATTACGGAATTGTGGGTCAAACCTTGTGCTGGTGTGGTGAGGAAGTGACATGCGGTGCAGTTTAATATGTTGCTGAGGAACTGATGTAGGAGGGAGGTCTTCAGATTCATGGATCAATGGGCTCCCTTCCAGTCAGGTGGGAGACCGGGACAAACAAGGCCATTTCCATCTGAATCGGAGGGGAACCAATATCCTCACCAGGATGTTTGATGGTGTTACTTGGTAGAGTTTCAACTGGAATAGCAAGTGGGAGAATGCATGAATGACAAGACAGTCTGAAAAGAACGAGGGCCAATGTCAGGCTAACAAACATGCTGGGACCGATAGGCTGAAATTAGTTTATTTCAACATTAGGAGTATTATGTTGTCGAACAGACAGGGCTGACAGCTCAACAATCCTGTGTTTCATTGTTTTACATGTGAGTGGGGTTTAACAAGAGCAGGGGTTACCCCACTGGGAATGTCACAACAAACTGGAAGGCTCATTTACAGAGGCAATCTACAGTTACACTGATAGGATTATCATACTGGCCCCCAATGACCAGTGCGGGGACTTTTTCTTCCCTAGAATTGATTGGAACTTGCTTAATACTTAGATGCACAAGATTTCTTCATTGAATCTGAAGAGTGTTTGAAACATTATGTACAGAGCCCAACCAGAGGAGAGAACAGACAGGAGGAATTCGTTTTGGGAAATGAGCCAGGCCAGCTGACAGTGAAGAGTCAGTGAATATTCTGGGATCTTATTTTTTTTCTTAGTGATGAGGAAGAATAAAATCAGATCTTGTATGAAGGTACTGAATTGCAGGAGGGCAGGTTAGTACGGAGTAAGACAGAAACCACGGGGAATTGATTGGGAGCAGCCACTGTCAGACAAGTCCACATCTGACATGCGGGAGCTGTTTAAAGACCAGCAGATCCAAGTTAACCAGAGAATGGAAAGGTCAACTCAAGATTAAAGGAAGAATGATGTGGTTGAAATCAGACCAAGTGGCTGAGGTACTAAATGAGTATGTTGTGTCAATATTTACTGAGGAAAAGGAACTGAATGTCAATGAAAACAGAGTGGAGCATGCTAATATGCAGAGACGTATTGAGATTAAGGAGGAGGTTGTGCTGGGACGTCTGAAAAGCAATAAAATGGATAAGACTCCAGGACCTGAAGGCATATATCCTGCAATAGTGAAAGAAGCAAATGCGCAGATTGCTGGCGATTTGACAAGGACCTGTGTGTCCTTGATCACAACATGTGAGTTCCCACAGGACTCGAGTGTCGTAAATGTTGCAGTTTTGTTCAAGAAGGGAAATAACAGAAATCCAGGAATCTATCGGCAAGGCAGCCTCATTTCAGTGGCAGAGAACCTACTGGGGAGGATATTGAGGTACAGGATTTATGCACATTTGGAAAGGCATGGCCTGCTTAGGGACAATCAGCATGGTTTTGTGTGGGCAGATCACACTTGACAAAATTGATCGAGGTTTTGGAGGTGGTGGTATAGACTCTAAGATATAGGATCAGAATTAGGCCCATCAAATCTTCTCTTTCATTTCATCATGGCTAATCCATTTTCTCTCAACTCCCGAATCTCCTGCCTTCTCCCTGTAACCCTTCATGATCTGACCAATCAAGAATCTACCAACCTCTGCCTGAAATATACATAAAGTCTTGGCTCCACAGCTGCCCGAGGCAACAAATTCCACAGATTCACCACTCTCTGGCTAAAGAAATCCCTCACCTGCACATTTTACAAGGATGATGCTCTATTCTGAGGCTGTGTCCTCTGTTCTTAGACACTCCCATTGTCTGCACATCCACTTTATCAAGGCCTTTCACCATTCGATAAGTTTCAATTAGGTCAGCCCTCATTGACCTAAATTCCAGTGAGTACAGGTCCAGAGCAATCAAACGCTCTTCATATGCCGAGCTGTTTCATCCTGGAGGCAATTTTGAGAATCTCCTTTGAAACACATCCAGTTTCAGCTCATCCTTCCTAAGATAAAGGGCCCACAAATGCTCATAATACTCCATTGAGACCTCACCAGTACTTTATAAAGTCTGAACACTGTTATGATTTGTGCAGATATTGTGGACTGAAGGCAGGTTGCCATCTGTTCCATACTGTGTACTGACGAATATGTTGGATATTCCAGCTATTGCAGGGACATGGTTACAGAGTCTTGGACTGGGAATTTGACATTCCTACATGTTTAATGTTCCACACGGAATCGGCGAAATAGAAAGGAGCAGGATGGATTTGTTCATAACGTGCTGGTGAAGGGGTGGATACAGTGCCATCAAAAGTATTCAGTTCCCTTTAGAGGTTTTCATGTTTATTGTTCTCCAACGTTGATTCACAGTGGATTTAATTTGGCTTTATTTTCCCACACTGATCAGCAAAATGGACTCTCTGGAGTCAAAGAGAAAAACAGAACTTTACAAAGTGATCTAATTAACTGCAAATATAAAACAAAAAATAATTTAATTGCATTGGTATTCACCTCCTTCAAGTCAGTAATTAGTTGATGCACCTTTGTCAGTAATTACCATTGGCTCTGTGTGGATAGGTCCCTATCCGCTTTGCACATCTGGACACGGAAAATTTTCCCCATTCTTCTTTCCAAAACTGCTGAAGCTCTGTCAGATAGCATGTGGTTCATGAGTGAACAGATCTTTTCAAGTCCAGCCACAAATTCTCAATTGGATTGAGGTCTGGACTCTGACTTGGCCACTCCAGGACATTAACTTTGGTTTTAAGTCATTCCTGTGTAGTTTTGGTTTTATACTTGCGGTCATTCTCCTGCTAGAAAATGAATCTTCTCCTAAGTCACAGTTCACTTGCAGACTGAATTAGGTTTTCCTCCAAGAATTCACTGAATTTGGCTGCATTCAATTTACCCTCTACTTTTCTGAGCCTTTCAGGGCCTGCTGCAGTGAAAACGCCCACAGCATGATGCAGCCTCACCATGCTGGGATGGTGTGTTTTTGATGCTGTGCGGTGTTTGTCTTGCGCCAAGCTTAGTGTTTAATCTGACGGCCAAAAAGCTCAATTTTGTTTCATCTGTCGATAGAACCTCCAGGTGAGATTTCATGAAAGCTGTTTTCAACAATGGCTTTCTCTTTGCTACTGTCCCAAAAAGCTGACAGGTGAAGTATCTGGGCAACAGTTGTTGTATACACAGTCTCTCCCATCTCAGCCACTGAAGATTGTGATTTCTCTAGAGTTAGCATAGGTCTCTTGGTGGCCTCCCTCACTCGTCCCCTTCTTGCACAGTCACTCAGTTTTTGAGGATGGCCTGATTCTGGCAGATTCACAGCTCTGCCATATTTGTTCCATTTCAGGATGAGTCACTTAACTGTACTTCAAGGGATATTCAGTGACATGAAAATTTTCTTGTATCCATCTCCTGAATTGTGTTTTTCAATTACCTTTTTGCAGAACTACTCAGAGTGTTAATTTGTTTTTATGGTGTAGTTTCTCCCAGGATACTAACTACCAACAGTCGTGTATTTTTACTACAATCAATTGAAACACCTTGACTCACACAGTGACCTCCACTTAACAGATAATGTAATTCCTAAAACTACTTGACTGTACCTGTGATGATTTGGGGGTGAATATTTATACAGTCAATTTTTTTGTGTTTTATATCTATAATTAATTTAAAACAATTTATGGAGATCTGTTAGGAGTGGTCTCAAGATCCTCAGGTGTTCCTCCCGATGGGATAAAGCACAAAAGGGGAAATATCAAAGAGAGATGAGAATGGAAATGAGATTGTCATGAGAGATTTAATCGGAAGCAGATTGGAGCACCACTACATTGAGTACGTTTGCTCTGTGCGCTGCAACAACCACGATCTGCCAGTGGCAACCCATTCTAGTTCCATTTCCCATTCATAGACTGACACAGCCTTACAGCTGTCTTAACCCATGGTGGGGTAGTAACAGGGACAATCTGTCACTTCCTATTAATTGCTGCTTCAAATTGCCTCTGTCAAGCAAGTCCAACTCCTGGCTTTTACATATTGCTTAGCTACAAAGCCCGACAAACTCTTTCTTGTGATGGGGAGGGTCTAACTGGGTTTACTGGCATCATATAACTAACTGCTATGGGCAGATGGGGCTTTCACCCACGGTTGGTAGCTCGTCTAGTGGAAGGAAAATTCTGATCTGAAACCTCTACTGGCTTGTGGCTAGACCCATTCATGGGAAAGGCTTCGGGAGTAAACCCCGAGGAACAATCCAGAGCTGGATTCCCTGTCGGTCCGATGTTCAATGGAGACTGGCAATCCTGTGATACCATTGGTGCCTGACCCCATCGGTCTCTGCCGTTGCTCTGGATTCATCAGAAGTGTTGAGAGCCGAAGCCCCTGCATGGGAAACAGCTTGCTTTACGTATTGTACTACCCTGGCTTGCAAATTGAATTTCACAGCGAGGGTACAATATCCATGGTCGACCCTGACCCAGCAGAGGGCCATCACTACAAAGTCTGTCCATGGCCTCCTCTACTACTACGATGAGGCCAAATACAGGTTAGATGAGCAACATCTCATATTCTGACTGTGTAGCCTCCAATCTTGACAGCATGAACATTGATTTTTCCAAATTCTGGAAATCACTACCCTCTATTCCCCCCCACCTTCCAAACTGCTCCTTTTTTTCTGACTTTTCCCCCATTCTGGTGCCATTTAACCCCTTGAATTCTCTTCACACATCTTCATGAGCTGCCCATCAACTCTCTCTGGTTCTCCACCTCCTTTGTGTCATCCCATGGTCTAACGTTCTGTACTAATGGATTCCTTTCTCTTCTTCTCTTTTCCTTTTCTACCTGTTACCCAGCTCCTCACATCATTATCCCTCCACAAACCACACCCCCACACTCACATATCCTCCTCCCCTCCCCCCACCACCTTATTCTGAATTTTGTCCCTTTCTTTCTAATCCCAGTGAAGGTTCTCAGCCTGAAATGTCGACCGTTTGCTGAGTTCCTCCAGCATTTTGTTGTCAGTTTGCTTCAGTCTGTGTATTGATCAAACTGGTACAGTTGAAGAGGAATTTGTGGAGTTGCCAGAGACAGTTTCTTTCAGCAGGATCATACCCAGGAACAGGACATTTCAGATGTAATCTGTGTAATGAGGTGGGAATACAGATAGATCTTGTGGTGAAGGATCTGTGAAGAAGTGATCACAATGTGGGAGAACTCCAGAGCCTGATTGAGGGTGAACACCAGGGTCCAGAACCAATGTCCTCAACCTAAATAAAGGCAATTACAGTGATGTAAAAGTGGGTTGTCTGGGGCAGATAGGGTAAATAGGTGCAGGGACAGGTCAGTGATGAACAGTGGCAATGTTTAAGGAGACTGTTCATAACACTCAGCAGACATTGATACCAATTAGACAGAGGGATCAGAGACAGCAAAGAATCTTCTGTGCTGAATGGAGTTCAAATGATACATTAAATTAAAGAACATATAAAGAGGCAAGGGTTGGCGTTAGAAAAGATCGGGATTTTTCCAGGAACCAGTGATGAGACAAAAGCTAAAACTAATAAGGAAAAAGCAGATAAGTTAACTCAATAATCTGCAGTAGTGTTCCCAATGGGGACACAGCAAACATCCCACAGATATCTAACGATGATATTTCAAAATTGTGCAATAATGTGTAACAATCACTATTGTTATGAAGGTACCACAGCTCTGAGGGGCCGAAGGAGCAGGAGCCGCCCCCTCCTTCCGGAGAATCGCAAGATCGCTATTAATTCGGGTCTCGGAAGTGAGAGACAATGCAATGCTTCTGACCATTGTTCTTAGAGGCACCTGTGTGTCCCTACTACGTGACAGATGCCATGGACATGAACACCCTCGGGACATGTGGGGGTGGAGATTGCATCCCCCTACTTTGATGGACAGCTACAACTCTGCAAGTAAAGATAGAAGCGGACTGCAGGATGCAGTACCCTAGCGATGCACCAGAAGAACTTGCTTGCTCAAAGCTCCCTTGAGAGCTGGAAGCCACTCAACTCCTAACACCTTTGCCTGGGGAGCGGGTGGCTGATAATACCGAGAAGGACTTCAAACTAACAACGGGGAAACCAACGCTCCCCTGGTTTTAACGGAGTGGCTTCATAAAGACACGGGCAAGTTTTCTTTTCGTTTTCACCGATCCCTCTAAAACATGTGAAACCCAACGATTCCTCGAAAGGCTAAAGTCTGCAGACTTCTGAATGACTTTTTATATTTCCAATGGACAAAAATATTATCCCCTAGACAACAGCCGAGATTACTTCTTAATGATGATTATGACTATACCCGCGCTTTAGATTGAGTATTGGTGATGTGCGTTATCTGAATGTTTGCATTAACCTTACTTTTGTGCCCCTTTATAAATAAAAACATTTGAAAATAGTGACATCAGACTTCAACGGATCTCTCTATCTTTGCTGGTAAGTTCTCTAGTTACGGGATACATAACACTATCAGGAGGGAGGAACTAATGGGATGAAAAGCAAACATTACCAGGTCCCAACAACCTGAACTGGAGGGTTTCACAGGAAGTCTGGAGAGAAAGTAGAGACATTGAAGTCTGTCAAAACTCACTGTTACAGAAAGGTCCCAGTGGAGTTGAAAACCATTGTTGAAGAAGGGTGGAAGAAAGGTGACTGTAGTCCAGTTAACTTCACTTCAGCTATTGGTGTCTATAATCTGTGAAGACATAACAAATCATTTAGAAAAGTTTAATGTCATTGAACTAAGGCAAGAGGGTTTACAGTCAGATTCACACAGCACAGAAACGAGCCCTTCAGCTCAAATGGTCCACGCTGACCAAAGTTCCCATCTGAGCTTGTGGTCAGTATCACCCTCGCCACCACATTATGAACAAGGTTATCCTCCTCCTTGTCCCATTTCCCTGCATTTGACCCATATCGTTCAAAACATTTCTGATTGGCCAGTTGTTCTCTCCAACAGGATATGGGGAAGCTTGTGATTAGAATACACGGTAAATGGAGTTTAATGTGTTAAGTGTGATGGCATGTGGTAGGAGGAATCAAAATTCACTACTATTTATGTGGAGATAAATTGTAAATAAGAGAAATAGAGTGGGGTCGAGGTGTTGCCTGCACAACAAAATAGAGACGGGTGCAGTGAGGGGTTCATAATACCACACATGACGAAGTTTCAGAGGTGAATGGCTCATGGACATTTATTGCTTGGACATGAGTGCAGAGAAACAGAGAAGTGTTGTTAGTGTCAAACAAACGAACAATGATGGATCTTGGGAAGTTAAAGCTTGTCAGGACATACCCAGTGAATGGCAGGGTCCTGAGGAGTGTTAATGAAATGATAAACCTGAGGCACAGGTAAATAGTTCCGTGCAAGTGCCAACACAGGTAGACAAGGTGGTGAAGAAGGTGCACAACATGCTTAAATTCATGGCAAAGCCTTTCAGAGGAGTTCGGACATCACATTACAGTTGTAGAAATCATAATTAAACCACACCAGGAGTAGCCTGTGCAGTTCTGGTCACCAGGAGAGGAAGGATGTGATTAAGGTGCAGAAATGATTCACAGGAATGTTACTCGGACTAGGGGCTTGAGTTACAAGGAAAGATGAGACTGAATGGGACTGTTTTCCCTGGAGTGAAGGAGGCTGAGGGGAGAAATGACAGAAGTTTATAAAACTATGAGAGGTGTAGACAAGGTAGACAGTCAGAATCACCTCCCCAGTGTAGAAGTATCAAATATGAGAAGGCACAGCTTTAAAATGCCAGGGTGAGAATTTAAAGGTGGATTTCAGGGCAGGTAAGATTTCTGTTTCCATACAAAGAGTGGTGAGGGCCGGGTTTCGGCTGCAATGGGCAGTGGTGGAAGCAGATACGATAATGACACTTAACAGGGTTTTAGATAAGCCATGAATATTCAGAGGATTGAAGCACATGAATTATACATAGGCTGGAGATTTAGTTTCATTTTGCATCCTCTTCAACACAGACAGAAGAAGGGCCTGTTCCTGTGCTATACTGTTCTGTGTTCTCATTGAGCCTGAGTGACTGGGGATTCATTAGCCGGGGTCACAGACAGGTGTATCAGTGGCAAGCAGAGAGATTGCAGGATGCTGCATTACCTGCCTGGTACCAGAGCCAAGGATGTAACTGAACAAGTACAGGCCATTCTGAAAGGGCAGGGTGAGCAGCCAGAGGACGTGTCCATATTGGTTCTAACAAAAGAGACAAAGTCCTGCAAAGAGACTCAGGGAGTTGGGGAAAAAGATAAGTAGAGTCTCTTGGGGGGGGGGGGTGATGGGGGTAATCCCAGTGTCACCTGCTACCGAGGGAAGAAATAAAAAGGTGGTACAGTTATATGTGTGGCTAACAAGCTGGTGCAAGATGGAGGGTTTTAGTTAAATGGATCATTTGAGTTTTTTTTTTCCAGGAGAGGAGATGGGAAGAGTGAAAGGTCACTGGTGGCGTTGACGGATGTGGATTAACACAGAAAGTAAGTCCAAATAGACAAATTACAGTGTCTCTGTAGCACAGATAAACAAATATTAGAAGTAAGAGAAAGAATAAAAAGTTACCACAAACAGTCTAACATGAGGGGTGTCATCACTTCCCCGGCTACGGGTTGACTCATTACAGAGCCGAGGGTCAGAATGACTTCATACAGCGCTCCTTGGAGCAGCACAGTGATGTCAGTCTGTTACTGAAGATGCTCCTCTGTTCAGCCAAGGAGGCATGCAGAGGGTGAGAAACATTGTCCAGAATTGCCAGGATATCCATTGGATCGTTTGCTCTACCACGGTCTCCAGTGTGTCCAGTTTGTCTCCAATAACAGAGTCAGCCATTCTAATCAATTTATTCTCAGATGACATCATCCGTGTTGATGCCATTGGCCCAGTACATCTTTGCATAGTTAGGCCAAGTTAATGAACACAGTGGCATTGAGGGCCTGAAGTGTGCTTGTATCAGTACCGAGTGTGGAACAGTTAATGCAGATGTACTTCGAGCCTGGATTAGTACATGGCACAGTGATTCAGCCATTACAGAGAAGGGCAGGACTGGTAGCTAAACATTCCAGGATTCAGATTCAGACAGACCAGAGGGAGGTGAATGAGGTTTAGGGAGCTGTACTGCGGATCAGGCAGAATATCACAAATTCAAGGTCATCCCAGAGGCTCATCCAGTGAGACAATGTGGGTGGAACTCAGGAATGAGAAAGATGAAATCACTGTGATGGGATGAAACTGTAGGGCTCCCAACAGCCAGTAAGAGAGAGAGGAATAGATATGTCAGCAGGTAATGGACTGATGTAAAAACAACTGAGTACCTGTAGCGAACAATCTCTGGAAACTGACTGGGTCTCCCTTCCCACTTGAGTCTTGGTTGGGGCATTATTTGTTAAAAGTTTTCAGCAAGGTTTCCTAAAACAGTATGTGGCAGGAACAACCAGTGTTCAAAGAGAAATTAGTCAGGATTAATGGGTCAAATAGACTAGATCAACCCAGAATGATCCTGTGACCAGTAATAGTCTGAAAATTATTCTAGTCTCCAGTGAATCTTCTAAGCTCCTGGTTGGACAAGATCAATTGTGTAATCAGGACACACCTCTGTAAACACACTGATACCATATTCCAAGCACACTGAGCTGCCAGAGCACAGCACCGGCCAGTGAGGACACAGACCAGTACAACACCCGGCTCCCTACTACAAAGTTCAAAGCTGAAAATAAAGGTATTATCAAAATACATTTCTGCATTAAATACGCAACCCCGGGATTTATTTTCTTGTGGGCGTACTGCTGGTTTGTTAGAGCTGTTGGGGGGGGGGGGGGGAGGTATAAACTAATTTGGCAGGGGCATGAGAACTGGCCTGAAAGGACAGCTGGTAAAGAAAGAAAAGATAGCATGCAGTCACGCTGTCAGGAAGAGCGAGCAGATAGTAGGACATAACTGTAGCCAGCAGAGGAATGCAGAATCAATAAGGGTAGCAAATCCAATACTTGAAGTGTTATACCTCAATGCACAACGTATAAGAAATAAGGTGGATGATCTTATTGCCCTGTTACGGATTGTCATGTATAATGTGATCATCACGGAATCACGGCTGAAAAATATTTATAGCTGGGAGCTAAATGCCCAAGTTAGACACATCAGAGGGACAGGAAGGTAGGCAATGGGTTGGCATGGCTCTGCTGGAAAAGAATGGTATCAAATCAGTAGAAAGATGTGCCACAGGATCGGAAGATGTTGAATCATTTTGCGTAGAGTTAAAAAAAACTGCAAGTGTGAAAGGACGTTGATGCAGTTATAAACAGGCCGTCAACAGTTGTTTGAATGTGGACCACAGATTACAACAGGAAATAGAAAAGGCATGTCAAACGGTCAATGTTATTGGAGATTTCATGGGAGATTTCGACATCCAGGTCAACTGGGAAAATCAGATTGGAAATAGATCTCGAGAGTGAGTTTGCTGAATGCCTAAGAGATGGCTCTTCGGAGCAGTTTGTTGTTGATCCTACGAGGGAATCAGCTATTCTGGATAATGTATTATTTAATGAACAGGAGGCAATCAGGGAACATAAAGTAAAAGAACCCTTAGGAGGCAGTGATCACAGTATCACTGAGTTCAACTTGAAATTGGATAGGGAGAGAGTACAGTCTGACATAGCAATGTTTCAATGGAGTAAAGGTAGTAACAGTGGTGTGAGAGAGGAGTTGGTTAAAGTAAATTGGAAGGAGATGCTGGCAGAGATGGCAGCTGAGCAGCAATGGTGAGAGTTTCTGAGAAAAATGAGGGAGGTGCAGGATAATTGTATTCCAGAAACAAATAAATACTCAAATGGCAAAATAGTACAACTGTGGCTGACAAGGAAGTCAAAGCTAATGTAAAACCAAAAGGGAGGGCAGAAAACAAAGAAAAAAAAAATAGTCAGAATACAGAGGATTGGGAAGCTTCTGACAGCTTACAGAGAGCAACCTAAAGAGGATAAAGATTAAATATGCAAGCAAGCTAGCAAATATTATCAAAGTGGATAGTTTAAGATTTTACAAGTATGTAAAACATAACGGAGAGATGAGACTGGATATTTGACTGCGAGAAGAATAGGCCAGATAAATACTAATGTGTTGGGGTGGGGGTGGGATGGAGATGGCAGATGAACTAAATGAGTATTTTCCATCAGTGGAAGATACTAGCTGTGTGCCAGTTGTTGAAGGGTGTGAGGGGAGAGAAGGGACTGCAGTTATTATTATTATTATAAGGGAAAGGTGCTCAAAAAGCTGAAAGCCCTGAGGTTATACAAGTCACGCTGACCAGATGAACTGCACCCTAGGGTTCTTGCAGAGTTAGCGGTAGAGATTATGTTGCCATTAGTAATGATCTTTCAAAACGTATTGGACTCTGACATGGTGCAAGGGGACTGGAAAATTGCAAATGTCACTCCACTCTTTAGGCGGCAGAAAGGAAATTATAGACCAGTCAGCCTGACCTCAGTGGTTGGGAAGATGTTGGAGTTAATTGTTAAGGATGAGGTTATAGAGTATTGGAATCACAGGACAAGTAAAGACAAAGTCAGCATGGTTTCCTTAAAGGGAAATCTTGCCTGATGAATCTGTTGGAATTCTTTGAGATTGCATGAAGGAAAAATAACGGGGATGCAGATTCTGTCATATGTTTGGGCTTTCAAAAGGCCTTTAACAAGGTGCCACACATGAGGCTGCTTACAAGGTTAATAGCCCATGGTACGGCAGGAAAGTTACTGGCGTGATTACAGCATTGGCTGATTGGTAGAAGGAAGCAAGCGGGAATAAAAGGGTCCTGTCTGGTTGTCTGCCAGTGAGTAGTGGTGTTCCGCAGCGGTCGGTGTTGGGAACATTTCTTTTTATGCTGTATATTGATGATTTAAATGAAAGAATAGATGGCTTTGTTGCAAGTTTGCAGATGACAAGAAGGCAGGTACTGTTCAGAAAACAGGTAGGTTGTAGAAGTACTATGACAGGTTAGGAGAATTGGCAAGACAATGGCAAATGAAATACATTGTTGGAAAATGCATGGTCGTGCACTTTAGTAGTAGAAATAAACGTACCGACTATTTTCCCAATAGGGAGAAAATCCAAAAATCTGAGATGCAAAAGGACTTGGGAGTCTTTGTGCAGACCAACCGAAAGATAACTTGCAGGTAGAGTCGGAGGTGAGGAAGGCAAAAGCAATGTTAGCATTCACATCAAGCGGTTAGAATACAAGAGCAGGGATGTGATGCTGAGACTTTTTTAAGGCATTAGTGAGGCCTCACCTTGAGTATTGTGAAGAGTTTTGGGCTGCTCATCTAAGAAAAGATGTGCTGGCATTGGAAAGATTCCAGACGAGGTTCACAAGGATGATTCTGGGAAAGAAGCAGTTATCATACGAGGAACATTTGATAGCTCTGGGTCTGTACTCACTGGAATTTCGAAGGATGGGGGTGGGGGGGGGGGAATATAATTTTGAATGTTGAGAGGTTTTGAATGTTGAGAGGCCTGGACTGAGTAGATGTGGAAAGGATGTTTCCTATCTTGGGGGAGTCTAGGACTAAAAGGCACAACCTCAGGATAGAGGGGTGTCCATTTAAAACAGAAATGCGGAGAAATTCTTTAGCCAGAGTGTGCTGAATTAGTTCAATGTATAGCCACAGGCAGCTGTGGAGGCCACATCCTTGGGTGTATTTAAGGTAGAGCTTGATAGGCTCATGATAGGACATGGCTCGCTTCTCCACTCTGCACTGAACTAAGCATCTGTGCACAAACTCTCTTTGAGCATTTCAGTTCAATACAAAATTTGCTTGTGCTTATTGTTTGCAGGATTTGTCTGTCCTTCTGCACATTGGGTGTTTGATGGTCTTACTTTATTTGTGGATTTTTTGGCTTTCTTTGTTTTATGGCAACCTGTTTGAAACAAACCTCAAAGTTGTAGAATGTATACGTACTTTGATAATAAGTTTACTTTGAACTTTGATTCAAAAACCTGATGCTTGAGGGATCAAATAAGGACACAAATTTAACAAAACTTAAAACTGATGCTCCTGTAGTTACAGGCCAGGATGCAGAAGAGTGGAAAATGATAAATATTCTTCCTCTTTTTAAGAACTGCAATAGGGACAAAAAGGGAAACTGTACCCTGGTGACTCTTATGTTAAGTGGGAGGGATATTATTAGAAAAGATATTTAAGGATGGATCAGCTCAGAATTTATAAGGCATTGGTCCAATCACACTTGGAGTATTGTGAACAGTTTTGGGCACTTATCTAAAAAACTACATGCTCACATAGGAGAAGGTCTAGAGGAGATTCACAAAAATTATCATGGCAATAAAAGGGTTAATGAACAAGGATTGTTTGATGGCTTTGGGCCTGTACTCTCTGGGCTTTAGAAGAATAACGGAATCTCATTGCAACCAATCAAATATTGAAAGGTCTAGAATGGAGTGGGGAGGGTATTTCCGATAGTGGGGCAGTCTGGGACCACAGGGCACAGCCTCAAAATACTAGGACATACCATTATAACAAAGATAAGGAGCAATTTCCTGAGTAAAGAGTAGTGAATTTGTGCTGCCTATGTCAGGATGTTGTTCACTGACTAGAGCTCAGCGTTTATCACCATCATTCCCACAGTCCTGATCAATAAGCTACAGAACCTAGTCCCTCTGCAATTGGATCCTCGACCTCCTAACCAGGAAACCACAATCTGTGTGGATTGGTGATAATCCACACAGATTGTGTGGATTAATGGAGATGGGCTAACCCCTATTGGCATCAATGGATCTGGAGTTGAGAGGGTAAACAGCTTTAAGTTTCACAGCAGCAACATACCCGAAGATCTCACGTGGTCTGTACGTACCTGCTGATTGGTGGAAAAGGTACAACAGCACCTCTTTCATTTCAGATTACTAAGGAAGTTTGCTATGGGCCCCCAAATCCTAAGAAATTTCTTCAGGGGCACAATTGGGAGCATCCCCACTGGCTAGTATGGGAACTGTACCTCCCTTAATCGCAGAATTCTGCAGAGTGTGGCGCGAACAACCCAGCGCATCTGTAGTTGTGAACTTCCCATGACTCAGGACATTTACAAAGACCAGTGTGAGAAAAGGGCCCGAAGGATCATTGTGGACCCAACTCACTTCAAGCACAATTTATTCCAGCAGCAACCATCCAGGAAACGGGTACTGCTGCATAAAAGACAGGACCAACAGGCTGCTGGACAGCTCCTTCCACCAGGCTATCAGACTGATTAACTCACGCTGATCTGAGGGAACATCTATGTACATTGACTGTCCTATTTATTAACAATTATTATAAATTACTATGATAGCACACGGCATATTTAGATGGAGACATAACATAGATTTTTACTCCTCATGTACATGAAAGATGCAAGAAATAAAGTCAATTCAAATTCAAATATCTCTTCTTTGCTGAGGATCAACACTGGCCCTGATGCACCTCAAGAATGTGCAGTTAGTCAACTGCTCTACTCCCTCTATAGCCATGACTATGTGACTAAGTATAGCTCAAATGCAATCTATAAATATGCCTCATAGAACCATTGTTGGCAGAATCTCAGATGGAGATGATTGGACATACAGGAGTGGGATATACCTGTTAGTTGAGTGGTGTCGCAGCAACAACCTTGTGCTCAATGTCAGTAACAGAAAAGAGCTGATTGAAGGAAGGGTAAGAAGAGGGAACATGAACCAATCCTCATACAGGGATCAGAAGTGGACAGCGAACAATTTCAAGTTCCTGGGTGCCAATATCTCTGAGGATCTATTGATGCAGCTACAGTATAAAGAAGGCAAGGCAGCAGATATATTTCATCAGGAGTTTGCAGATATTTGGTTTATCACTTTAAAACACCCAAAAGCTGCTGTAGATGTATTCTATATATATTATTTAAACTTTGCTCTATTTTAATCTACTTTATATACATATTCATATCCATATATACACACATACTGTAACTTATTTTGATATTATCATGTACTCCATTGAACTGCTGCTGCTAAATTAACAAATTTCCGGATAAAAGTGTTTCAGAGGGTTTAAAAATCTGTCATGATCTCTGATTCCTTGCAGAATGGGGCAGCAGATGAGATGGGCCAAATGGCCTAATTCTGCTCCTGTGTCTTATGGTCCAATGGTCCAGGAGCAGCTGCAGGACATTTCAAAGGGAAGGTTGAACAGCTGGACATCGTGGTGGACAGTGCATGTTGGTTATTGCAATGTAGGGAGGAGGAGGGATGTGGTCCTGTGCAGTGAATTTAGAAAAATAAGACAGAAACTAAAAACTAGTCAGCTCTATATTACTCCCAGTGACACTTGTTAGTGCAGGGAGATATAGACAGATACCACTGATGAATGTGTGGCTGAGGAGCTGCTGCAGCGGGCAGAATACAGGTTTCATGGATCAATGGGTCAACTTCTAGGGATGGGTAGGCAGAAACTATTCAGTCCCCAGGGTCTTCTAGGGAAGGAACCGTTTTCTCAATCCTGAAACAGCACGGAATAGTTTTGACGTGACAGGATGGAGGTTGAAAGGGTGAGCTGATGGAGGTGGATAAAATTATGTGAGGCATACAAGGTTTAGAGTGACAGGGACTGTTTCCCGTGGTGTGGCTGCCAAAAGCTAAAGGGAATTGTTGTAAGGTGAGGGGGTTGCTTTTAAGGGGAACTGAAGGGTAAATATTTGACACAGAGAATAGCCGGTATCCCAAACGAGCTGCCAGAGGAGCTGGTAGAGGCAAATACACACAAAGCCTCTGTTCATGAACACTTCCCAGGAACCTGTCATTACTGTGTTCATCCTGCCCTGGTTTAACTCCCCGATGCTGGGTCCATTGTTGTTTTCCATCTGTATGAACGATCTGGATGAGAATGTGGTTAACTGGATCAGCAAGTTTGCAGATGACACCAAGATTAGTGGCATGGTGGACAGCAAAGATGGCTAGCAAATCTTGATGTGGGATGTGGACCAGCTGGAAAAATGAAGGAGGTTACAATCTAGAACGCACTGCCTGTGGGGGTGGTGCAGGACCATCTGAAAGAGCATTTGGATCATCAGTGCAGGGTAGGAGATAGACCAAGTGCTGAGTTAGTGCAGACAGATACTTGATGGTCAGTATAGACATGCAGAAAACACTGACTGTGAAAGCTCAGTGGGAACCTAAAACACAGAACTTCAGGATGGACTTACCAAAAACACTCAGAACACAGGACAATCGATTTTTAAACAACAACACACACAAAATGCTGGTGGAACACAGCAGGCCAGGCAGCATCTATAGGGAGAAGCGCTGTTAATGATTCGGGCTGAGACCCTTCGTCAGGACGAAGCAAAAGGAAAGATAGTAAGAGATTTGAAAGTACTGGGGGTAGGGGGAAATGCAAAATGATAGGAGAAGACCGGAGGGGTGGGATGAAGCTAAGAGCTGGAAAGGTGACACGTCCCATTCCCATTCTGATATGTCTATCCATGGTCTCCTCTATTGTCAAATTGAATCCAAACTCATGTTGGAGGAACAGCACCTTATATACCGGCTGGGTAGCCTCCAAGCTGATGACAACATTGACCTGCATGTGGCATCACAGAGAGACAGGGTTGTCTGTTGTACTTGCCTTGTCAGCCAAAGAACTGCGACTCATTAGAATTAGACAAAACTGATTAAAGGCAGATTGAAAGGGGATCTAAAGGGTACATACTTCACACAGAGAATAGCTGCTCTCCTAAATCAGCTGCCAGAGGAAGTGTGGGGGCAGAAACCCACAAAGTTTCTGTTCATTAAAACTTCTCAGGAGCCTGACATTCACTGTGCACATCCTGCCCTGGTTGAACCGCCCAGAATAGAGTCAGTGATTTATACAGAACTGAAACCGTCCCTGTGGTAAAACTCATCCAGGCCGACCTGAACTCGTCCCATTCGCCTGCATTAGACCCGTGTCCCTCTCAACCTTTCCTATCCACGTAACTGTGCAAATATGGTTTAAATATTGTACCTGAGACAGAGAGCCGGTGCGGTGAGACGCTGACAGACACTCACTGTTCCGAGGGCAGGAAGAGGAGAGGCCATTCCCACAGTGGAGCCAAAACCCAAAGTAGAGACCGACTCCACTTTACCACAACCCCGTGCCCACCATCCCGGACCGTTCCCCAGGGAACGACGTCAATAACGGTGGACCCGCTATGACGTCAGCTCGTCACAGATCGGCAAACCGCAACACGGTATCACGTGACGTTGAGTCAACAGCTCGGGAGGCGGGGCAAAGAGAACTGTCAATCAGTCGAGACGCTGAGAAATTGCGAACATTGTAACAGGTGGGTACGGGGGGAATTTCCGGGAACGGTGACCCCACCCCACCCACTGAAATTGAGTGTAATTTTTATTTGTAATTTTATATGTAATTGACAGTAATTTTAATTTGACTCATCGGTCTTATAAATATTTCATAATTGTATTTTCTATATTTTTGTGTGGATAATATTTTTTAAATTGGGCTAAAAATACGTTGTAACCAGATTACTGAACCCTTCATAAAAAGAACTTTCCGAAAAAATATTGTTAAAGCCAAAAATTTTAATCCAAACTAAGTTAACAGAAACATAGAAAACCTACAGCACAAGACAGCCCCTTCAGCCCACAAAGTAATGCCGAACATGTCGCTACCTTAGAAATTACTAGGCTTACCCATAGCCCTCTATTTTTCGCAGCTCCATGAACCTATCGAAAAGTCTCTTCAAAGACTATCGTATCGCCTCCACCACCGTTCCAGCAGCCCATTCCACGCACTGACCACTCTGAGTGAAACACTTATCACTGACATCTCCTCTGTACCTACTCCCCAGCATCTAAAACCTGTGTCCCCTTGTGGCAGCCATTTCATCACTGGGAAAAAGCCTTTGACTATCCACACGATCAATGCCTCTCATCATCTTATACACCTCTATCAGGTCTTCTCTTATCCTCCGTCGCCCCAAGGAGAAAAGGCTGAGTTCACTCAACCTATTCTCATAAGGCATGCTCCGCAATCCAGGCAACATCCTTGTAAATCTCATATGCACCTTTTCCATATCCGTCCTGCAGTGAGACGACCAGAACTCTGTACAGTGCTCCAAGTGAGGTCTGACCGGAGTCCTATATAGCTGCAACATTACCTCTTGGCTCCTAAATTCAGTTCCACGGTTGATGAAGGCTAATACATCGAACGACTTCTTAACCACAGATTCAAACTGCGCAGCTGCTTTGATTGTCTTATGGACTCAGAACCCAAAATCCATCTGATCCTCCGCAATGTCAAGAGTCTTACCATTAATACTATATTCTGCCATCATATTTGACCTACCAAAGTGAACCACTTCGCATTTATTTCGGTTGAACTCCATCTGCCACTTCTCAGCCCAGTTTTGCATCCTTTCAATGTCCCGCTGTAACCTCTGACAGCCCTCCACACTGTCCACAACACCTTCAACCTTTGAGTCATCAGCAAAGTCACTAAATCATCCCTCCACTTCCGCATCCAGGTCATTTATAAAAATCACAAAGAGTATGTGTCCCAGAACAGATCCCCGAGGCACAACACTGCTCATCGACCTCCATGCAGAATATAACTGGTCTACAACCACTCTTCTGTGGGCAAGCCAGTTCTAGATCCACAGAGCCTCCTTAGTTTCTCAATAAGCCTTGCATGGGGACCTTATCAAATGCTTTGCTGAAATCCATATACACACATCTGCTGCTCATCCTTCATCGATGTGTTTAGTCACAACCTCAAAAAATACAATCAGCCTCCTAAGGCATGAATTGCCCTTGACAAAGCCATGCTGACTATTCCTTCCCATATTATATCTTTCCAAATGTTCATAAATCCTACCTCTCTGTATCTTCTCCATCAACTTACCAACCACTGAGGTAAGACTCACTGGCCTATAATTTCTTAAGCTATATCTACTCTCATTCTTGAATAAAGGAACAACATCTGCAACACTCCAACCCTCCGGAATCTGCCCCGACCACATTGATGAGGAAAAGATCATCGCCAGAGGCTTAGCCATCTCCTGTCTTGCCTCCCACAGTAGCCTGGGGTACATCTCATTCGGTCCTGATAACTTATCCAACTTGAGGCTTTCCAAAAGCTCCAGCACATCCTCTTTCTTTATATCTACATGCTCAAGCATTTTAGTCTGTTGCAAGTCATCACTACAATCACCAAGATCCTGTTCCATAGTGAATGCTGAAGTAAAATATTCATTACCTCTGTTACTTCCTCTGGTTCCATACACACTTCCCCACTGTCACACTGGATAGATCCTATACTTTCACCTCTTATCCTCTTGCTCTTCACATACTTGTAGAATGCCTTGGGGTTTTCCTTAATCCTGCTCACCAAGGCCTTCTCATGGCCCCTTCTGGCCTTCCTAATTTCCTTCTTCCTGTTAGCCTTATAATCTTCTAGATCTCTAACATTATTTAGCTTTCTGAAACTTTTGTAAGCTTTTCTGTTCTTCTTGACTAGATTTATTACAGCCTTTGTACACCATGGTTCCTGTACCCTACCATAACTTCCCTGTCTAATTGGAAAGTACCTATCCAGAACTCTACACAAATATCCCCTGAACATTTGCCACATTTCTTCTGTAGTCTTCCCTGAGAACATCTCTTTCCAATATAAGCTTCCAATTTCCTGCCTGACAGCCACATATTTCCCTTACTCCAATAAAACGCTTTTTCTAATTTGTCTCTTCCTATCTCTCTCCAACAATATTGTAAAGGAGATAGAATTATGATCATTATCTCCAAAATTCTCTCCCACTGAGAGATCTGACCAGGTTCATTTCACACTTGTTATCACAGTGCATATATTTCACCATATAGTTCAAAGTTCAAAGTAAAGTTTATTCTCACAGTGCATACACGTCACCTCATTCAACCCTGAGAATCATTTTCTGCAGGCCTCCTTTGTAAATCTATAAAACAGTAACTGTGAACTGTAAATATCAGGAACTATAAACTGTAAACAAATAGAGCAAGTGCAGAAAAATAAATAGCAATAGATAATGAGCATGAAATAACAATATAACAGTCCCCAAATGAGTCCTGACCTGCGTGCAGCTATCAGCTTTTCTTCAGGCCCCTGATGTTTGAGGGTTAATAACTGTTCTTGAACCTGGTGGTGCGAATCCTGAGGTACCTGTACCTTCTACATGATGACAGCAGTGAGAAAAGAGCATTGCCTGATTATGAGGATTTTTGATGATGGACATTGCTTTTCTATGGCTATGTTTCATGTAGATGTGCTCTGTGGTTCTGAATGTTTTAGCCGTGATGTACCTGAGCTGAATCCACTACCTTTTGTAGGATTTTCCACTCAAAGGCAATGATGATCCTATACAAGGCAGTAATGCAACCATTCAGCATACTTTCCACCTCAGACTTATAGAAGTTTGCCAAAGTTTTCAATGACATGCTGTATCTCTGAGAGCCCTGAGGAAGTAAAGGTGCAGTCGTGCTTTCTTCACAATAATATTTATATGATGGGTCCAGGACAGATCCTCTGACAGAGACACACTGCAATTTACAGTTATTGACTTTCTTCACATCTGATTGTCCAAAGATTACTGGCTCATGGATGTCTGGTTTCCTTCTCCAGAAGTCTGCAATCTGTCCCTTGGTCTTACTGAAACTGAGTGAGAGGTCGTTGTTATTATGCCACTCAGACAAGCTTGATCTCTGGAGTCTTGCTCTGTAAGATCTGTCTGTATGCAGGTAGGATGAATAAAGTCAAATTATCTGACTTAACAAAATGCAGTCTCGGGAGAAAACAATAGACATCCCTTATCATATTGCAGTAGAGGTCTAGTGTGGTGGGACCTTTGGCACAATAGGGTACTACTTTCAGATTCATTTTTCTCAGGTATTTACAGGAAAATAAATACAATGGAATTTATGAAAGCTATAAACAGCAAAGACTGACAGACAACCAATGTGCAAAAGACAGATCATGCAAATAATAAAAAAAAATAAATTTTACTGTGAAATTCAATTGTAGAATACTTGAAAGTGAGTCTGCAGAATATGGAATCAGTTCTGTGAAGATACCTGTGTCATTTCAAGACCATGACTTCTGTAGGTTAATAACTCTCCCTGGTGCTGGTGGTGTGGGACCTAAGGCTCCTGTTTATCCTTCCCGATGCAGCTGTGTGAGGAGAGCTTGAGGTGGATGAAGGATGTTTTTGATGATGGATGCAGTTTACTTGTAGAAGTGCAACTTGTAAATGTACTGAATGATGGGGAGGGCTTTACCTGTGACGAACTGAGATGCATCCACTAGTTAGAAACATAGAAAAGCTACAGCACAATACAGGCCCCTCAGCCCACGATGCCCTGCCAAACCCGTACTTATTTTGGAAATTACCTGACGTTACGCATAACCCTATATGTTTCTAAGCCCCGTGTACCTATCCAGGAGTCTCTTAAAAGACTCCATTGTATCCACCTCCACACCTTGGCCGGCAGCCCACTCCACACACTCACCACGCTCTGTGTAAAAACTTGCCCCTGACATCTCCACAAAGTTCTTGTAGACCTTTCCTTTCCATTCCTGATCATTGTGTTTCCATATCAGGCCAGGATGAAATCAGTCAGGTTACTCTCCACTGTGCATCTATATATGTCAAAATTTTAGATGTCATGCTGACTATATGCAGGTAGAGTCACTGCCTTCTTTAAAATTGCACTTACTGCTAGTCCCACGACAGACCCTCTGAAATGATAATGGTGAGAAATTTAATGTTACTGACTCTCCATCTCCAGTCCCTGATGATGACTGGCTGATGGATCACCGGTTTCCTCCCCCTGTCGTCGGTGATCAGCCCTTCGGTTTTGCTGATATTGAGTGAGAGGTTGTCGTTGTGGCACCATTCAACCAGATCGTTCATCTCCCTCCTGAGGGCAAATGTGTCACCACCTTTGATTCATCCAACAACTGTGGTGTCATCTGCACACTTAAATATGGCATTGGAATTGTACTTAGCCACACAATCACAGGTATAATGTGAGTGGAGTAGTGGACAATGCTCACAGCCTTGTGGTACACCAGTGCTGATGGTGATTGTGGAGGAGTTGTTGACTTTGAATGCAACGTCTTCACTGTGGAAGGGAAATAGAAATTACATCTGAGAGAGAAGATTACATTAAATTCAGCAAAATATCAGAATGAAAGTGAGCTACTTTTTCACAGAAATGTGAAAACAGGGCCAACTTGTCCACGCTGATGTTTGTCAGTCTGCAAGGAGTATTGTGAGCAATGCTGGGCCCTTTATCCAAGGAATGATGTGTTTGCATCAGAGAGGGTCCAGAGCAGGTTCACAAGAATGACCGCGGGAATGAAAGGGTTAACATATGAAGAGCATTTGATGCCTCTCAGCCTGTGCTTGCTGGAGTTTAGAAGAGTGAGGAGAGAGTCACATTATAACCACTTGTGTGAACGTGGAGAGGATGCTTTCTGTAGTGTGTTAGTCCAGCACCAGATGGCACGCATTCAGAATAGAAGGATGTGTCCTCAGAACAGAGATGAGAGGCCATTTTTTTTTCAGCCAGAGGTTCATGAATCAGTGGAATCCATTGTCAAGAGTGGAGGAAGCCACACAGTGAGCACTGGATACAATCAATTGACATGTTAATCCATGGCCTCCTCCACTGTTGCGATGAGGCCACACTCAGATTGAAGGAGCAACACGTTATATTCCAACAATCTGATGACATGAACTTCAATTTCTCTAACTTCCGGTGTTGTTGCATGCCTCCTTCACCATTCTTCATTCCCTTTTCCATCTCAGATTATCTTCCTACCTGCCTATCACCTCCCTTTGGTTTTCGTCCCTGTTTTCTTTCTTCCATGGCTTTCTGTCCTCTTCCACTAGATTCTCCCTCTCTAGCCCTGTATCTCTTTCACCAATCAACCTCCCAGCTCTTTACTTCACCACCCCTCTCACAGTTTCACCCATCACATTGTGTTGTTTTCTTCAGTCCTGCTGTAGGGACTCGGCCCGAAACGTTGACTGTACTCTTTTCCATAGAGTCTGCCGGGCCTGCAGAGTCCCTCCAACATTTTGTGTGTGTTGTGCAGATACAGGTGATGATCTGAGCAGGCTTGCAGGTGAAGTTTTGCTTCTCCTGGATGGACTATTTGGGTTTCTGAATGGTGGTGCAGGGGCAAGTGTAGCACATGTTCCGATTACAGGGATGAGCCAGCTGTGAGATCAGTGGGGAGGGATTGATGGATAAGGAAATCACGGATAGAATGATCCCGGCTAAATGTGGAGAGTGGGACGGGGAAAGGATGTGTTTAGTGCTGGAATCCCTTTGAAGGTGGTGGACATTATGTAAAACGTTGTGCTGGACAGAAGCACACGGGAGGTGGTAAGTAAGGACAAGGGGAACTGTAACCGTGTTATGGCAGTGAGAAAATGGGGTAAGGGTAAATGTCTGAAAAATGGAGGGGATATAAGAGGGTGAGAGCAACAGCAATGAGAGAGGAAGGGAAACCTCGTTCTTTGGAGAAGGAAGACATTGCTGACATTCCAGCAAGGAAAGCTTCATCCTGGGAACAGGTGTGATGGAGATGTATAAAACGGGCGGCATTTGCACAGAGGACAGGCTGGGAAGAGCTATAGTCAATATAGCCGTGAGAGTCGGTAGGTTTATAGAAAGGTATCACTAGACAATCTGTCTCCAGAGATGGAGGCAGTGGTATTGAGAAATCAGAGAGATGTGAATATGAAGTGACTGGAGGGTTATGGATGATAAACAGAAGGACATTTAATATGAATTGGCATCAATTTTAGTGCAATATCATGGGCCGAATGGCCTTTCCTGTGCTGCACTCTTTTGTTTGTTCCATATTCCAAGAAAGGGAACATGAAATGTCATGAGTGAGTTTAAGAACATTCAATGGTATTTTTATATACTCTTGAAACAGGATGCTTGCCATAGAGTATGTAGGACCTCTCAAAAACAAACGAGGGAATTTCTGCCAAAAGCCAAAATAAGTGGGTGAGATACTAAATAAGTAATTTGCGTCTTTGTTTTGGTGGATGGAATTTAATGTATGAAGTGTGAGGTGTTGTATATACATTTCGCAACACTGTATTCCACCTGCCGCTTGTTGTCCAGTCTTCTAATTTGTCTAATTTCTACTACAATCGCATTGTTTCCTCAGCATTATCAAACCCCTCCACCTATCTCCATATCATCCGCAAACAAAGCCATCAATTCCATTTTCTAGATCATTGACAAACTATGTGAGAATCAGCAGTCTCAATAGTGTCTGAACACCATCAGTCACCAGCAGCCAACCAGAAAAGGCCCGTTTTATTCCCACATTGCATCCTGCCTGCCAGCCATTCCTCGATCCATGCTGGTATCTTTCCTGTAACCCCATAGGACTTTATCTTGAAAAGGAGCCTCATGTGTGGCACCTTATAAAACACCTTCTGAAATTCCAGGTAAGTGACATCCACTGCCTCTCATTGTCCATCCTGCTTGTTACTTCCTCAAAGAACTCTGACAGATTTGTCAGGTAAGATTTCCCCAAGCAGACTTTGAATTATTTTATCATTGGTCTCCAATTACCTCGGAACCTCATCCTTAATAATAGACTCCAACACTTCCCCAGCCACTGAGGTTAGGCTAACTGGGCTATATTTCCCTTTCTTTTGCCTTCCACCTTTATTGAAGAGTGGAGTGACATTCCCAATGCTCCATTCCTCCGGGACCACGCCAGAATTAAGCGATTCTTGAAAGATCATTGCCAATGCATCCGTCATCTCTTGAGAACCTCTCTCGGGACTCTGGGATGTCCTCCACCTGTCGCAGGTGGTATATCCACCTTAAGGTCTTTGAGTTTGCATCTCACTTTTTCCTTTGTACTAGCAATGTCAATCACTCCTGTTCCGTGACGGTCACAGACTTACGCAGTCTTACGCTAGCGTCTTCCGCAGTGAAGAAACAAGCAAAGTAGCCATGAAGTTCTTCTGCTTTTTCTTTGTCCCCCATCACTAACGCGCCAGAATAATGTTCCTGTGGTCCAATATCACCTCTCTTTTTCTCTTTATAAAACGGGGGAAAATAACGGAAAAACCCTTTTGTAACGTTCTCCTTCGGGTGTAACGATAACGTCGAATTTAACGTCGAGATAAACCACAGTCAATGAAACCAGATCGCAGTAAGATTAACCATTTACTGTTCACTCTTCACATTAACATATGGTGAAAACTGTTGATAAAACAATACAAGATTGATACAGTATTTGTTCCTTCCTTAATATCACATTTCAAGTGTAAATACTTGCAAAGGTGACTATAACTACATTACACTAAGGTGCAGTATACAGGGAGAGTTTACCTGCTCCATTGACTACTTTAAATACACTTCCATGCAAACTATCCGCGACTCTTTAACTAACGAAAGCATAAACATTATCTACCGTCGTTACTTCTAACAGGATCGGCATTAACATCTTAGTTCAATATATCGATTATCTATTAACTTACAGCGTTGCTCTCACTGTGATTTCTCATGCCTGCAAACAACTTCTGCTCAGGTGAGCCTCGTGGAAAGCCCCCACCCTCGCGCTAATTTCAAACCGGTGTTTTCCCACAAGACGCGGCGAAACCGGATGTGACGTCATCACATGCCGATATATTTTACATGCAATGAATATACTTTAAACACTTCTAATTCTAACTAGAAAATACTATTGAATGAATTACTAAGCGAAAATATTATAAACTAAATAACTGTCGTAAAGACAGCACACTCCCCGCTTGATCTTCGTAAGGTCACAATGGGCACAGTACAAACTTAGTCTCTTAATCAGTCATTGGGTAGAAGTAGAATAACTTCTGTAACTGGCCTTTGGTAAATTTTCACATCGCCTTGGTCGGTAGTCTTCAATTCGATCTTCCTGACATGTCCATCCTCGCTAGGGAATGTAGCAGTGATTCTGGCCGTTGGCCAGCTGTTGCGGGTGGTTTGCTTGTCCCTGAGCAGGACTAAGTCTTCAACTTGAAGATTCCTTCGGGGTTCTGTCCACTTTTGTCTCTGTTGCAACAAAGGTAGATATTTTTGTCTCCAGCGAGGCCAGAACTGATTTGCCAGAGCCTGGACTTGTCTCCATTGCTTTGTGTACAAATCCTTGTCTGAGAAGTCTCCTGGTGGAGGAGGTGCTCCTGCCTTCTGCGTAAGGAGCGTTGATGGCGAAAGTATAAAGGGGTTTTCTGGGTCAGAAGACACAGGTAGGAATGATTGTGCATTTATAATGGCTGTGACCTCTGCCATTAGAGTGCACAGTACCTCGTGGGCCAATCGGGTGCGTTGCTGCATCTCAGGTTTCCTTTTCTGGGCTTTCCGTAAGGACGTGAACCGTTTGACTGCCTGCTCTTTGTTATCTGGTGAGCGCTGGCGTGGTTCTCTGAAAGGCAATGGGGCAACCCCATTATTTGCTTCATCTCTGAAGACCTTGGTGTCTTTGGGTTTTAAAGAAATGGTATCTTGAGCTGATTGTGCAAGTTTGTTTCCGTGCTCGGTTTGAACGAAAACTGACTGACCTAGCGTCTCGTCGGTTACTTTACGCTTGGTAATGTCTTGTTGTGCTTCTTTAGGGTACACCTCAGTGAGGCAGATCTCGGAACAAGAACGGCTTGACTGAGTTTGACCGCAAACGTCTGTACAGTTCGAGCTGACAATTGTTGTCCTGGAGTGAACCTCTCCCTCCCCGCCGTCCTGTTCTGGGGGTGAAGGAGCATTGTCGGTTCTTTCATTCTTGACTTCATCACGGAGCCGTGAGGGTAAATTTCCTTCCTCGTATGGATGTGATGCAATCGTGACTCTCTGAGGTTCCTCGTAGCTGGGGAAGTTATCGAATACGTATGGAGAGGGGAGACGAGCCTGCCTGTCTATTTGAGATTGTACATAGTCGCTTGTGCGTTCCAGTCTGGTCCTTTCTAAAGTAGATCTTACTGCGGTCAGATCACGCGACCTTTCAGCTTCTTCTATGTACTTTGCTTCCACCATGGCAGCTTCTTCTTCTCTTTCTAGCTGCAGCACTTGCAACTCTGTCGATATTTTTGCCATTTCCAACTGGGTTTCGGCTTCCCTGGCGGCCTCTTCGGCTTCTCTGGCGGCCCTTTCTTTCTGGATTTTGGCTTCTCTGGCGGCCTTTTCTTTCTGGATTTCGGCTTCTCTGGCGGCCCTTTCTTTCTGGATTTCGACTTCTCTGGCGGCCTCTTCTTTCTGGATTTCGGCTTCTCTGGCAGCCTGTTCTCTTTGTCTGGTGGCCCTTTCTTTCTGGATTTCGACTTCTCTGGTGGCCTGTTTCATTTTCAAAACTGCTTCTTGTTTGGCGTAATGCAGTCGCACCTTGGCGGCTTCTGCCTTGGCTCTTGCCTGTGTGGACTTACTTGATGTCGGTTTACTGCCCTTGTCGCTGGGTGCCATCGACTTGATCCCGGATCGAGCTGACATTGCAGCACTTGGAACACCTGATAACGCCCGGGTGGGCTTACTTGATGTCGGTTTACTGCCCCTGTCGCTGGGCGGCGTCGACTTGATGCTGGATTGAGCTGACATTGCAGCACTTGAAACACCTGATAATGCCGCTTTTTCACTGTAACGTTCTCCTTCGGGTGTAACGATAACGTGGAATTTAACGTCGAGATAAACCACAGTCAATGAAACCAGATCGCAGTAAGATTAACCATTTACTGTTCACTCTTCACATTAACATATGGTGAAAACTGTTGATAAAACAATACAAGATTGATACAGTATTTGTTCCTTCCTTAATATCACATTTCAAGTGTAAATACTTGCAAAGGTGACTATAACTACATTACACTAAGGTGCAGTATACAGGGAGAGTTTACCTGCTCCATTGACTACTTTAAATACACTTCCATGCAAACTATCCGCGACTCTTTAACTAACGAAAGCATAAACATTATCTACCGTCGTTACTTCTAACAGGATCGGCATTAACATCTTAGTTCAATATATCGATTATCTATTAACTTACAGCGTTGCTCTCACTGTGATTTCTCATGCCTGCAAACAACTTCTGCTCAGGTGAGCCTCGTGGAAAGCCCACACCCTCGCGCTAATTTCAAACCGGTGTTTTCCCACAAGACGCGGCGAAACCGGATGTGACGTCATCGCATGCCGCTATATTTTACATGCAATGAATATACTTTAAACACTTCTAATTCTAACTAGAAAATACTATTGAATGAATTCCTAAGCGAAAATATTATAAAATAAATAACTGTCGTAAAGACAGCACACCTTTATATTGCCGTCATATCAGCATCGGTCGATGACTCTGCAGGAGACTGAGGTACTGACTGCCTCCAGTGGTGTATGACATCGATCGATCACCATTCCCGAGCTGCTTTCTGACTCGGGTCACTCTGATTCCTCGCTCTGATGCAGTTCCCGGTATGTCCGGGTGAGGGCGCCATCGTCCGGAGACGCACACCACCGGTGAATAATCAACCCGGAATCAATGAGAGAAGTTCGTTCGGCTAATCTTCGAGCGCAGTAGGTGACTGGATGGCTGGAGAGACCTGAGACACTTTCTATGGGAAGGACAGGAGTGAAAGGCTCCAGTATTGCAGTCAACAAAAATCAAAATAATTCTATTTACCCTTTTGTATTATTGTATATATATGACAGAGTGAAATACCAAGCCCAGTTCCTCGTTAGTATAGTATAGTGGTTAGCATCCCCGCCCAACACGCGGGAGACGAAGGTTCAATTCCCCGACGGGGTGACGGTAGTTTTACTGTATTATTATTCAAGATGAATAATGAATTTTAAACATTAATTGCGGACAAGCAATTCGGTATTGAAGCGATCAGTTCTTTTGATATTGGAAAGGTGGAATAGCCCGGGTACTGTGAGCTCGAGACACGGGGGATCGCAGAAGAGAGAGACATTGGGTTCAACCTCTTTCCTCAAATATAATCCGAGAGAGTCTGTAGCTCAGCACCATTCATTGTTACACTCAGTGACAGAGTCCATCACTCCGAACACATTTAAACCGTTGCTTTTGTTGTCAGCTATCAACTCCCGCATGGTCCCACCACTTTACTAAAGTTACTGACGAATATCAGACCTGATGTAGAGTCCCGGTCCGAATCGTCGACTGTCTATTCTTTTCCATCGATGATGTCTAGCCTGCTGAGTTCCTTCAGCATTTTTTGTGTGTTGCTTGGATTTCCAGCATCTGCAGATTTCTCTTGTTTGTGACCAATACTAAATGTCATCCTATAACTCGTCATTTTTATCCTCATCTTGTTTTGGTATGCAAATGGCTCCAGGTACCCTGCAATGCAAAGGGGAACCAGGGCCTCTAACGACCTTTCTTGCCAAGTTTGACTGCACACTATCTGTAAACTTTCCTTGCCAAGGCGCGACATTAATTTAACTTGCTGTATCTTGCACACTCCCCACTTCCCTTTCGTCCTGTAAAGGACAGCATGGATTGTGGCTGCAGTTGAACTGCACAGAGAATTTGGGTGTCCTCAGTGATCCTGTCATCGACTATCTGAAGAGGAGGATTGCTGAACTATAATGGAGGCAGCTGATCTTTAAACCATCACTTCAGCGAGTGCTCTCAGGAAAGACATTAGAACAAATTTCAAAACCGGCAAGAATATAACCCTTGCCCACTGTACACTGGAGTTGCATAAACTTCCTAGCAGCCAATGAAGCTAATCAAATGGATTCCAGAGGTCATGTCTCTCCTGCCCAAACTTCTTAACCTTAGTAACTTCTAACGGGATCTTCACGATTAAATTTGTTGACGTTCCCAGATATAGAAAGTATGTTTGTGGATCATTCCAGACAATGATGTCACAACTACCTCCCCTCTCAGGCAACAGAAAGTTTAATGCTGTTCAGTTTTGAAAGGCCACATTGCAGTTTTCTGCCACCTTGTTGGAAAATGCTTTGGTGTCCAGACTTGTTTCATATAGGATTATGGCGTTGTTGTTAGCCAATTGCTGCAACACTGGGTCCATATTCATTCTCTCAGGACACCGTAAGGTAGGTCTCCAGAACAGGAACACTACAATCCAGTAACGTTCATCGTTCTCCTTCATCCGTCAATGCTGGCAGGTGTTACATATTTGCTGCTATGTACGCCAAAGAACAATAACCCCTTATCAGCTTTTGTTCAGGGCAAAGACCCATTTAAAGGCAAAACTGATATCCTTGCAAACAACAGTAGGCCTGCCAGCCAATACTGTAAGTGTCAGTACCAGAAGTTGTTGCATCACTGGTGACATAGACATTGCACGTATTGTAACCTAAATCTGATCCCGTTACTCAGTAATTGCAATAAGAGACTTCACCATTATCCTCATGAAGCATCTTCAGAGCAGAAGATGTACGCAGTCCATTATGAGCAGTTTAATGCCATCGGTCCATTGGCAAGTGTAATTTCTCTGACCAGTGCTGCCTTCACAGCTCTGATCATGTTATTGAAGTGGAAAACAGAATCAAACTCAGTACAATTGAGGGGTAGAGGCTACACTGTTAACCCACCTTCCGAATAAATGGGTCCCCTACAGCACTTTCAACAACTTGACCGTTTAGTAACAACATGTTTTCATAACTCAGGGTCATGTTCTTTGAGTGGAACAGGAGCTGTGTCGCCTCATCTTTGACATGAGGTGCACAAACCACATATCCACTGACATTTTCCCAGTATCACATCGGGAGAAGAAGCCATTAGGGCCAAAAATTGACACATGGGCTCAGGAGGCATTTTACAACGGGCAGAATTATATAATTGTACAAGTTCTACAGTACAGTTTGGGATAAGGTTACTTAAAGCAAACTTTGCTGTCGGTGGTGGTAGTGGTAGTCGAGACTGAAAATGAGCTTCATCACACCTGCCTTGGCACTGAGGGCATCTCTGAGCTCAGTAGCCAGGCTGTCCATAAACAAAGTGCACCTTCCACTGACGTCTCAATCTTTTACCCCTACCGTGTCCATTACCAACATCCCCATGTTTGATGAAGTGAATAAAGGAACTGCACAATCCATACATTTAGAATGGTTTGTTTATTTATTTATTTATTTTGCTAAATAACACTATACATTCTTCAGAACAGAAATAGTACCAGTCACAAGTGGGTGACAACTCAAATGCTGGTAAAGCAGATAAAGTTGAAACTAAACTTAGAAGGAAATTGTAAATAGAAATTAATCTAGTAATGATCAGCAACAATGTGATCACTGTCATTTTTATTAAATATAGAACAATACAAGTTAAAATAACATTCCAATTGTATATGGAAGCTGTCATAATATGTTCATACAACATTCGATGTTAATGAGAGACAATGGTAGAGCGGTCCAGGGGGTCCCCATTCCTCACACAAATATTATGCATTCCCTTAACATTTTGAATCACTTGATTTCATGTGGAATTATTATAAACATGACAGAATTTTACCTACCTCTTTTCATCTCGAACAAGTAACATTCTACTTTTTCCGGAATCGGGCCTGTGACCCATTCACAATAACTTTCATTACGTTAGAGTAAATCCGTGTACTTCTGAAATACCTTGTAAGCGTACCTTACAAATTCATTCATTCATCTGCTTCTTTTTTGCAATACTGTGTATCTCATGTTAACATTGAGTGTAAAGGAAACACTTCATTTCAACATACCATATTAGTTGAGAGTGCATGAAAGTCACCATACCGATCATTCTCACACAGTGCTATTGAGAGCCTCTTACTGTGGTTTACACCAGCCTCATCAAGTACTCAGGGGTACTACTTGGGTGAGTTTTGTTCTAACTGTGCCTGGGGGATGCAGAGGAACAGGGAATTATAGACATCATTATCTCCTCAGTCTCTGGAACCAGGTGTTTCTTGTTAGACACTGTGGTAGACTGTTCTTTCTTTGCCTTTTCATTCTCTAACTTTAATTCGCATTCTCTGCTCCTACTGCGAGAATCAACTAAATATTTTCGCATTTCACTCTTCCAGTGAACAATCACAGGACACTTAAACGTTTTCTCCCATTTCTCTCCTTCCATCTACACTTCTGCAAGCATTCTCTTCTTCCATTCCACCCACTTCTCAACATATTTCATAGTTTCTGCTCCAGAGCACACGCCACCGGAGTTTTCTCAAGTGACCAGGACAGGGACTCTCACGTGACCATTCAGACACACAATCAAGGCACTCACTCATACTTCAGAATTCACTTTCGCTCGGAATCGCTTCTTTCGTGCATCATGGAATCGAATCTAGCGCAAGGCACTCTCTGTCCATCATGAGGCGATAGGATTCAATCCAACACGAGGCCCCCTCTTTCCCTATTGACTCATGGGATCCAGCACGGCCCGAGGCAGCTACTGTTTCCATTTGTTCACTCACTTGATTCAAGCCCATCTAATGCTCCTGTGTTACTGTTGCAGATTTCCTACATTTGACAAAGGTGATGGACTACTCCACACAAGAGGAATTCTGTGTGAGGACTGATCAGCTAGTGGGGTTGAATTCCTTTCTATTGTACAATAATTCAAGGGTTCGGTATCTCAGTACAAGTGTGTATACATTATGCAACCTCGAGATTCCTCTCCTAACGAGCAGCCACAAAAACAGGGACGCCCCCTATCAAAGCATAGAAACAGGAAGACCGTCATCACCCAATGTCAGAGAGAACACAAACGCAAGCGAACACCATTCTGAACTGAATTCCGCTAGCGAGCCCACAGTTCAAAGCAGAGCCGAGTGAACTTGGGGAACAGTGATATGAGGGCCTTGGCACCCTGATATTTTCAGTTTGGTCCGGCACCTCAATCGATGGCCAAACGTCGGGTGTAATCGCTTCGATACGCTCTAGGACCTGGACCTTGTCGCATCGATCTGATTCCCGATTCGGCACGGCGATTAAGTTTCCGTCCAAACATCGAGTTCAGTGGAATCGGTATGCGCTGGTGCCCGAGCGTCATCACCTCCATTCGGCCTTTGGCAAGGCGCTGAAATTGATCGAACCTTGAGTCCGTTTCCCTCTTGGCGACCGGCCTGCCTCCTCACCTTGCTGCGGTTCTGCCACTGCGAATTACCCTAATGACCTAAGGGAAATTACAGATTATTACAGTAATCGTTAGCCAGAAAAATCTGAATTAACAAAAATGTATTTCGTGTTTTATTAGCCACCAACGAGAAATCGCTTAAATTCACCATCACCATCTTAAATCCATTTCGAATCAACACCCACAGAGATTATCCTGAAGTCACCCATAGTGATAACCCTGTTTTTGTTCCTTCCTATAATTTGTCTCTGTGACTGATGGAGATGAGGCTGTGTAATATAATCCCATCCGATTGTTTGCCCTTCCTTAATATTGTAGCCTCACTCTTAATGCTTCTCACATTCAACTGAACACATTTCAATCCATCTGTCCTGTCGTTTATATCCCCGAACTCCTAGCCATCCATCATACAGCATTACTGAGCATGGCACCTAATTTATATTCAATCCCTCCATTCAGTGACTGGTGTTCTGGTTCACATCCCCCTGTCAATCTCGATTCAACCCTCCCGGGGTGCAGTAATGAACTTTATGATACTGACCCTCCTCCAGTGACGGTGCAAACTATCACTCTTGTACATATCATCCCTGCACCAGGAGGATTCCCAGTGATCAGGTCAATGCAAGCTCGCTTTTCCCTCGGAGGCGGGGTGGGACTCCAAATGGAGATCAGGGGCTGAGGCTGGTTGGTGATAAAGTTTAATGAGAACACAAAGGGAAAATTTATTCACTCTGATGTGGGTGCTGGAACGAGCTGCCAACAAGTGATGCATACAAGTTTGATGTCAACTGTTAAGAGAAGTTTAAGTAGGTACTTGGATCGTAGGAGTATGAAGGGATATGTTCCCAGTGCAGGTCGATAGGAGTGGGCAGATTAAAGGATTGCGCGCAGATTAGATGGAACGAATGACCTGTTTCAGTGCTATACTTTTCTATGGCGATATGAATCTATGATCCAAAATCCTGAACCTCTGCCCCTGCACCAGCTCTTTGGTCACTCATTCATCTGCTCTAACTTTCTCTTCCTACCCCCACTACCACACGGTACTGGGAGTCACCCAGAGATTACAACCCTTCAGGTCCCGCTCTTTAACTTCTTCCCTAACTCTCTATATTCACAGTACAGGGCATCATCTCCTTTCTATCTGTCCATTGTTACCGACGAGAACCACCACCTCCGGCTGAATAAACGCTGACCCCCTTGAGAGATTTCTCCATCTGCTCGGAGACGTCCCTGACCCTGGCACCAGGCAGGGGACACGCCGGTTTATGATGATGCTGGTGATGCACGGCGATCACTTGCCAGTATCAAACAAAACCACAAACTACTTTATGAATCACACATTCTCAGCAAAACGATCACTGCAATCAAAATGCTGTTGCTTGCAACTCGGAGTTGAGTTTCCAACCGCCTATACGAACTGTAGTTTTTGCGGTGTGAACTGCAGTTTTGAAGCCGCGGGCTGGTTGTGCGTGGCGCATACGGACCGAATCGAGGCGATGGGGCCCGGGCCGGAGAGTGGGGAATGAGACAATGTTGGGCCACTCCTGGAGCAGACATGGAAGTGATTCGATGTGACAGAGCTGAGGCGGGACAAGCGGACCTAATGCAGAGTATTGCCTGACCAAGCTTTTACCCAGTGAGCCCCAGAGCCACTCTCAGCTCCTCAGCTTCTCCTTCATTCTGAGGAAAGCAAAGCCAATCCATCCAGTCCCACCTCATCACGGAAAGGCCACATGCCGGACAACATCCCGGTGAATCTGCTCTACACTGTCAGGGAGGTTCATTGCTGCTACCATGGGATTAGCGGGGGGAGGGGAACCAGAGCACCAGGTCACAGATCACAGTGCAGTCATGTTCTTCCTACAGTGTGTCGCCCAGAACTGCACACAGTACTCCAGCGGTGTGGGAAACCAAATATTAGCAAGCTGGTGCCTGGCACCTCTTTGTTAATCTAATATCTCTTTATTTTCTGTCAATAAATACTACACCACCTAATAGACTCACTGTTCTTAATTTAAAATTTCAGCGAGAAATCAGCTAATATTACAAATCGTTGGCATTAACATTGTCCTGATGAGGGTTCTACTCAAATCGGCGTTTATTTCTAACCTCCCATCGACAGACCAGTAGACCATTTTATATGTCTGTTTGGTTTTATATCTCGCTCTTTATTTCCCTTTTAAAAATATTTGTTATTTTCCTTTCCTTGGGCCCGGTGTGGAGATTTGACTTTCCCAACACATACCCTCCATACCACCACCACCCCCCCAGTCGAGCATTTTTCATGAATTATTTGTATCATTTGAAGGCTTCTCATTAGCTGCTCTGATTGACAGCTTATTCGGACCCCACTCTTCGCACTGGTGGTATGTCTTACAACAGGGTATAGTTTTCATTTCGGCCAGTCATTCAGAGTGGTGGTGGATTGTGAAGAAATGTCATCAGAATTTACAGACGCCTCCAATATTGATTAATCTGAGGATTAACAATGTATCGATGGTGTTGTGCCTGGGCTTAGATTGGCTTCATGTACAGATGATGGGGTCTGTGGAAAAGGGGTTGCAATACTGCCTATGTGGTAAGGTCTGAACAAGCAGTGTTAGCAGCAATGGAAGAATGGTCTTTGGACTGGGTTTTAAATTTTCTGTGTCTAAATCAAAATGTGTGTGTTTTTCAAAAGCAAACACGAGGAAATCTGCAGATGCTGGAAATTCAAGAAGCACACAAAAAATGCTGGTGGAACACAGCAGGCCAGGCAGCATCTATAAGGCGAAGCACTGTTGACGTTTCGGGCCGAGACCCTTCGTCAGGACTATCTGAAAGGGAAGATAGTGGACAGTGCTTCTCCTTATAGATGCTGCCTGGCCTGCTGTGTTCCACCAGCATTTTGGATGTGTGTGTTTTACTCGGAAACATGGTGCGGATTATATTCGCCTTACAGTGTATGAGAGTTTGCTGTCTAGTATTCCTGTGCTTAAAAATATCGTTCTTAGGCTGATATGGAGAGCATATATGTAATACTTAACCAACAGGCTGGTATATGTCTAAGGGAAAAGGAGATCCATCCACACACCACCCCCACCTCCCACAAACGCAGGTACTGTGAGAATTAAATTTATGCATCGCGCACGCACACAGTATCAAATTCACACCAGATACCGTTATGAAATACACTTTAAAGAGTTTACTAAAACTAAAAGAGTACTAGGCAATACAATATATATGAAAGAAAAGAAAAAGTAAAAGGCGCCAACTTATCAAAGTTAAGTCAGTTTAGTGCACATCGTTGGAGCTCAACCATCGAACCATCCGACCGTTCCCTCGTCGCTTGCCTCCGACCTCCACGTCGGATGTTCTACAGACCAGTGCACTTTGACTCTGTAGTGGAGCATTTCAGACCACAGCTAGAGATGCATCGGAGGTCAAACAAGGCGAGATGTTTGGCGACATGCCGAGAGGAGAAAATGAGCCCTGCAAACTGGACTTGGTTACTAGGGTGAGGAAGCACCGTCAGACTAATTCTGTTTTAATGGTTTGTTGGGAATATACCAGCAGAGCTGATAAATGTTTTCTGCAGACACTTACAGAATATGGGTGGGAATATGGTCCTGGGGATTTTTGGACAAGTGTTCCAG
This sequence comes from Hypanus sabinus, assembly GCF_030144855.1. NCBI lineage: Eukaryota > Metazoa > Chordata > Chondrichthyes > Myliobatiformes > Dasyatidae > Hypanus > Hypanus sabinus. The sequence continues at coordinate 11,045,392 of NC_082736.1, forward strand.
CCAGGAGGTCCATCATGAACATTTCCAGCTGTGGGAATAGATTTGAGATTACTAGAGGATAAACAAATTCTTGTGGTGGTGAGAGGGCGTCTTGTCGTTTATGCAGCTAGTATTATTTCCTTTTTGCCTATCTTTACAGATGGTTCTAAAAACCCAGTTAGTAACCGGGTGGGCTCAGGGGTATTTATCCACAGCTGCCCCCCTCACTCAACTCCCTGCAGTGTGCGGACCGTCCCAACCGCGCAACAGACGACGCCATTGCCATCAACCTCGACCTGACCCTAACTCACCTGGACAAAATAAAAGACAGACACGTTCGGATGATGTTCATAGACTTCAGTTTAGCATTCGACGCAATCATCGCTCAGAAACTGATTGGAAATCTGAGCCTATTGGGTCTGTACACCTCCCTCTCCCACTGGAACCTAGACTTCCTGACGGAGACCTTTGTCAGTTCGGACCGGGAGCAACACCATCACACTGAGCACGGAGGCCCCCCGGGGCTGTGAGCTCCTTCCAGTGCTGTTCACTCTGCTGACTCACGATTGTTCTGCAACACACAGCTTGAACCACATCATCAAGTTCGCCGATGACACGACTGTGCGGGGTCTCATCAGCAAGAACGAGTCAGCTTACAGAGAGGAGGCGCAGCGGCTAACGGACTGCTGCAGAGCCAACAACCTGTATCTGAACGTGAACGAATCAAAAGAGATAGCTGTTGACTTCAGGAGAGAATGGAGCGACTACTTCCGGCTGACGTCGACGGCTCCTCGGCAGAGGACGTTAAGAGCACCAAATTTCTTGGTGTTCACCTGGCGGAGAATCTCACCTGGTCCCTCAACACCAGCTCCATAGCAAAGAAAGTCCAGCAGCAACTCTACTTCCCGCAAAGGCTGAGTAAAGTCCATCTCCCATCCCACATCCTCATCACATTCTACAGGGGTTGTATTAAGAGCATCCTGAGCAGCTGCATCCCTGCCTGGTTCGGAAATTGCACCATCTCGGGTCGCAAGACCCTGAGCGTATAGTGAGGTCAGCTGAGAAGGTCATCGGGGTCTCTCTTCCCGCCATCACGGACATTTACACTACATGCTGCATCCGCTAAGCAAACAGCATCATGAAGAACCCCATGCACACCTCATACAAACTCTTTGCCCTCCTGCCGTCTGGGAAAAGGCACCGAAGCATTCGGACTGTTACGACCGGACTTTATAACAGTTTCTTCTCCCATGCAATCAGACTCCTCAATACTCAGACCTGGACTGACACCTTACTTCCCTATTGTCCTGCTTATTAATTATTCTAATGCCTGCACTGTTTTGTGTACTTTATGCAGTCTTGGGTAGGTCTGTAGTCTAGTGTAGTTGTTGTTTATTTTTCTCTGTGTTGCTTATTACATAGTTCAGTCTAGTTTTTGTACTGTGTCATGTAACACCATGGTCCTGAAAAACGTTGTCTCATGTTTACTGTGTACTGTACCAGCAGTTATCTATACAACAGAACTTATGGCAATTATCATTAGTCTGCAATTGGTTGAACATGTCAAACAGAGTTGTTATCTGCCCAGACACTGCCTCGGTAATGTAGAGTTTGTAATCGAAGTCTTTAAGAAGACCACAGCTGATCTGTTGATGGAAGTGTATTATGATCTATATGCTCTGAAGTGTGGGGGAAGAACACAGAACACAGAACATAGAAATTTACGGCACATTACAGGCCCTTCGGCCCAAAATGTTGTCCAGACCATGTAACCTACTCTAGAAATTCCCTAGAATTTCCAAGAGGCTCCTAAAAGACCGCATTGTATCCGCCTCTACCACCACCGCCGGCAGAGCATTCCACTTACCTACCACTCTGTGTGAAAAACTTAATCCTGTCATCCTTCCAGTATTTATTTCCAAGCCCCCTAAAACTATGCACCCTCGTGTTAGCCATTTCACCCCTGGGGGGGGGGGGAGCCTCTGGCTATCCACAGGATCAATGCCCCTCATCATTGTATACATCTCTATCAGGTTACCTCTCAGGCTTCGTCGCTCAGAGGAGAAAGGCCCAAGTACACTCACCAGTGTGTACAGTTTTCATTGGCACCTACACATCTGGGTGTGTTGGGTAATGAAAGGGCAGATGTTACAGCTAAACAGACACTTGCTAAGTCTGAGGTAGATATTATAGTTCATATGCGAAAGCATGAAGTCAAATGTTGTACTAGGTTGCCTGGGGTTTGGAAATAGTAGACAGTCTGTAATAACAGTTCCACAGGGAGGTGGTATTATAGTTTGTTTCTAGCAATCCAAGAGTGGTACCTTTTGGGAAAGAATAGGAAGGAAGATGTGTGGTTTATGTGACTAATTGTCGGACATACGGGTTTGCACTTCTCATTGCCATTTGTTGGGTAGCAGGGGGGGTGTGTCACGTGATTTTTGTAATGTCCCAGAGAGGGTGAAACACGTGATCATGATGTGCCACAGATATTATTTGGAACGAAGGAAGCTGTTTAGACATGTAATGGGTGGAACTGTGGCGCCCAATTGGCAGGATATACTGGCACCTGAGGCAGGGACGGTTATGTCGTGTTGGACCCTATTCAACGTTTTAGCTAAAATAGATTTGGGACGTAGCATCTGATCCCCATCCAGCTTCCCTTCGTATTCCATTACAGTAGGTGGTGCTAATGCACCTGATGGGAGAAAGTAGGAGGAGAGTGTAATGTTGAGGCGGGAAAAGGCAATAAAAGTGACGACTTGTTTGTCCTGCAACCAATACGTGTTGCGGCGGTTACCAGCTCATTGATGTCCTCTGTTGGCGGCTGGGTGTAACACAGGACCTAGACCCTCAATGGCCTCTGAGGCAGCTGGGTGATTTATTGACCTCAATGTGTCTTCTCTTTATCATTTTCCGGCCCAGGAGTCCGGATGTTTCGTTCACGTCATCGTGCAAGTTAAATAAATCCACAACTTGATATGACTCGATTGACGGCATTCCCGACTGCAGGGAACAATGTTAGTTTGGGTATTTAATGACCATTCCGTTTCAGTCTGCAAGAATCTGACAAGTGATTTCTGATTGAAATATTTAGTCCTTAATTTGACGTGAATGCGAATTTCCTAAAATTTCCTGTTTTTATTCAGGACTAATGTGCAGTCTTGCGTTTGGTGAAACATTTAATTCATCCACTGTTACGTCGGTCTTTTAAATTAATACTCTGATTTCAAAAAGCCTGTTGCTGCTCTTTGCCTTAAATTCCTTCAGTTTTGCAGGTCAGTGGTGTGGGGCCGTCAGACAGTCCCGTCTCCTTTTCTCCCTGACGCAGCTCCCCACAGTGAGAATAAATCGAGGAGAGGTCAGCATATCTTCATATACAGAAGGGATGAAAGGGCATGCGTAGTGATCGGGAAGAGAAACTGAGGTTAGATGAGCGACCAGGATCGAAATGAATGGCGGAGTTGTCTCGAAAAGCCGAATAGCCTACTCCGACTTCTATTTTCTATCTTTCAAAGTCCAACCTTTGGGATCAGAATCTCAGACAGAAGACGTCATCGTTCATTTGCCACTGGGGACGTAGCTCAGTGGAGGAGCGCATGTGTGAAGTCCAGGGTTCAAACCCAGCATTTCAACTCTGTTGTTTGTGAAGTTTGAAAACTAGGTGGAAAATCCCAGATGAAGATATTTTCCGCACGATGTTTGGCCTTTCATTGCCTCGTTGAGACGCCGGGATAATCCTGTGACACGTGGGACAGTTTAGAATCATTCCTTGCTGTATATCAGTCCTCGGCAGGGGAATACTAAAAACACCCGCACATTTCGGGAAGGGACGGAAGCTCGGCCGTGATCTTCCGAACATGAGAGCAACAACTATAATTCTCATTGAAACCTACTGAAGGTTGAAGGACCAAGACAAGGTGGACGTGGAGAGTATGTTTCCTATGGTGGGGGACTGTGGTAAGGAGGATCTTGTTTTTAGCCAGAGTAACAAATCTGTGGAATTTCAGCCGCAGACTGCGGTAGATGCAAGTGCATGGGGTTGAGTGGGATCCGGGATCAGCCGTGATGGAACGGCGGAGCAGACTCGCTGAGCTGAATGACCGATTTCTGTTTCTATGTCGTATGGTTTTATGGTCTAACTAAATCCCGATGAAGGGATTGTTTGAGGTACGTACTTGCGATGCGGAAACCAAGTCCGCATCTAAATCCGCGAGTTCCGTTCACAGGGAGGCGAGGTGAACTTCCAGTTCAACTTGGAATCCAAAACTTATTCAATGATCAGGACAGGGTGGGAACGTAAATGGGACCTCGGGATTGAATGTAGTGACTTCCGAGTGTGGCTCAAAATGTTGCTTTTTGATAAGAAGCCCCAGAAGATGGATGAATTGTCCATGTTAACAATTAAATAAGGTAAAGCACATTCAATGGTGATATATGTGGAACGAGGTGCAAGATGGGATAAAGCATAAACGACACAGAGAGAATAACTGGGTGGTCCAGAAAGTAAGGAAGAAAGAAACGAAAGTGGAGACAGAAAGAGGTGAAACAAGGAATTATCAACAGAAAGTGAAGTAATTGGGTATGAATAAGCGGGAAAGATGGAATTGATGCAACATGGACAGACACAGACGGAGACCCAGACATGTACAGACACCGGCACAGACACAGATAAGACCTAAACATATACAGGCATCGACACAGCCATAAACAGAAACAGACACAGACAGAGATGCGGACATTATACAGACACAGACACAGACTGAGACATGCACAGACATTGTCAAGACAAAGACATATACAAGCACCGACACAGACACAAACAGAAACATAGACCCGGACTTATGCAGATACGCAAAAACACACATCCACACCAAGACACACACGCGGAAACACGCTCAGAACGACACACGCACACGCAAGAGATTGCACATCATTCATGGAAGAGCAATTTTGTTATTTTCATAGCAGAGTGGCGCAGCGGAAGCGTGCTGGGCCCATAACCCAGAGGTCGATGGATCGAAACCATCCTCTGCTATGTCAGCTGCTGCCAACAACAATATTCTGTGAGTGCGCTTTAAAATACGAGGCCATCCCATCATGGGTAGATTCAAGGAAATCAACTGGCTTTCGGCTGGAATGTACTTGTATCTGTTTTCCTTTTTCACTTTTGCGGAGGTTTCTATTTGGTTGGAAAGATTAACCCTTCGTGCATCGAGGTATCTTAATATCATCTATTCTCTGCAGGCCAGGAAAAGAGCGCACTCCGCCTTTCCGGCCGAGATCTTACATCAGGACTGGAGAAAAAGATGAGAAGACCTTGCACAGGAGTCCCTCTCTCTCTCTCTTTGTCTCTCTCGATTTTCCAAATCGTTCGCTGTATCGATTTCTCAGACAATAAATCCTGCTGGAGAATGCTCTTCATCCCATTGCACAATCAGGCACAAATGGAGAGTGTCCACTGGCCGGTGCTCGACAAAGAAGTAGCTGAATCGGAAAGGATTCCCGAGTCCTCGCCAGTCGCAGAGGAAGCAATGTTCGTTATTATCTGTGATATCAATGATTACTCTGTATCTCAATTGTGATATGCAGGAAGGTTTGGACCTGAACAGTTCTGCTTTTAAAGTGGGGATGTAGCTCAGTGGAAGAGCGCATGCTTTGCATGTATGAGGTCCCGGGTTCAATCCCCGGCATCTCCACGCAAGAGAGCATTGAATTTTGAAGCTCCAACTCAACGTGAGTCTCAACGTGGACACTCCTAAATCAGGAAGGTGCAGTCTAACCGCTCATTACCGCAAAAAAAATGACTCCTCGAGAAAGTGGACCACCAAAGCCACAGAGATCACCAAGAAAGCACACCGATGTGTCCACCTCCTGAGGATTGAGAATTTCCTTATCATTATTCTAATATAGCTTTTATTTTATTTTACATTAGCACTAAACACTCTTATTTTAGGTCTCTTAACCACTTTCTAAACCGTCTGGTATGAGAATGGCAAGGCATCCGACGGCAAGACCATACAAAGGAAAGAGATTCTAACATTGAGACCCAGTGATTTGCGGTCCATTCAGAACTATGGGAATTCTGAACTTCATTCGATCAGATGGACGGATTGGCAGGTGAACAGGACTCGGGATTGGTAAAATAAATCCCGGAGTGTGGGGTATTCTCCGCTGCACCTCAGACTGCCGTCGCTGCTCGTCACGTCGAAGTCTGACTAAAGTAACAGACAGAAAGTGGAGGAGAATTTCAGCGGGCCAGGGGGCATCTCCGCCCGAAACATCAACTGTTTACTCCTCCCCACAGATGCTGTCTGACCTGGTCATTTGCTCCGGCATTCTGTGCTCTGGATTTGCAGCATCTGCAGAATCTCCTGTGTTTATAACCTAAATAACAGCCGCAGACAGAGAGAAGGAAGGCAAGAAGACACAGAGGGAGATAACCAGTGTGTCTGACTGCAGGGCCGTAGGAATATAGTCAGAATGATAATGAATATCACATCCGTTGCTGAAATGTCGGGAGCGAGATATCCTGCTGGGTCGGAGCACAGACACCGGATAATAACCGGATGGGGTAGGAAGCGATGAACAGGGAGAGGAGGACGGGGAGGAAGTTAAAAGCGTAAGAGAGAGACGAGGGAAATTAGACAGGCAATATATTCAAACAAACAAAACAATAGATAATCGGGGGAAAGCGGCCAAATTAACAAATAAAAAGACAGGAGAAGAACAGAGCTATTTACCTATCAGCAGAATGGCGCGGAGGGAATGTGCTGGGCCCGTTATCCAGAGGCCGGCAGATCCAAACCATCATCTGCTATTCTTCAGCACAATATTTTACCGCAAATCCCCGTCAGGTCACCTGTGTACACAACACACATTTCACTAAAAAATAAAAAAAATACTTGTGCTTCCAATTTAAGTTTCCATCCACTCACTCCATCATTTTCTGAGATTTCTTGAGAATTTCGCGGGTAAAACGACAATTCCTGTCGTGCTCAGCGATTGTCCAGCATATCTTGGTCTCCGCTTCATGAAGCTGTGTCTGGTATTGAACTGATTGAGCAGACAATACAGGAAACAATCATTACCTCACGAAAGACTTGTGAGTGATGAAACGGGATTAACCTTTCTGATCGTGACACTCGGTTAGAAATGCTGAGAGAAGAAGATAACTTTCAGTGTCAAAGAAGGAGAGAAGTTGGGTGGGAAGTGAAAAGGGGGACATCTCTGATGGGGCGAGACCAGCACACGATGGCCGTAAGACATTCGGAAAGAGAAACACTGGGCTAAAATGGCAGACGAACGACGGACAGAAATGTTAATTTCACAGAGCAAGAAGTAACGTGGCTGAGTGATTCCAGACCGAGACGTTTGTGAGACATGTGCTGAAAAACAGGTACAACACACGGCGATCGCCGGGAATCGAACCCAGGTGAGCTGCTTGAAAGGCAGCTATGCTCATCGCTATACCACTATCGCTCCATGTTGCAGGAGTTTCGAGTAGCGAAACGTCTCCCATGCTCCATGTGTTTCCACAGACCCCGAGCTGCTCTCTGTCGGATCAATCCTCACTCTGCAGCAGGTTTTATTGCGGCCAGTTGACACCGCCATCCTCAATCAGAGGGAGTTATACAACAGCCAATGAACATTCACCAGCGATCGGACTGAGTGAGAGCCGAACTCTCAGAGAGTCGGAAGAGTCGGAAGGGCTGCAAATGGTGCCTGTATCACATCAGCACATGAGAAAACAAATCCTGATCGTGCCTGTTCTTTAGAAAAGCCGATGTATCCGTACGAGGGTGATTGATAAGTTCGTGGCCTACAGCAGAAGGAGATGAATTATAGAGCTTTCGTTACATGCACAAGCACGTCAATTCTTTGACTGATTATTCCGAAAGTTTGAACTTAATAACTCGTCAGGTGTGATTGATAAGATAGTTGCTTAAGGTAGAAGGAAATGAGTTTTTAATTCCCGTTACATACACCAGCGGTCCAACACTTTGAGAGATAATGCAGAAAGTTTGAAGTTAGTAACTCAGCTCCTTCCGCCGTAGGCCACGAACCTATCAATCACCCCTGCTTTGGACACTTTCTGGAGGTCCAGGATCGGTATGTTCCACGACTCTGGACTAATTGTGTAAATGTAGGAGGGGACTAGGTTGCAAAATAATTGAGTTAGACTTTCTAAAACTGACTCCTTCTACTATAGGGCACGAACCTATCAATCACTCATCGTAGGTGTGAGATCAGTTTAGGAATAAATAAAATAATAACCAACAACCACTTTGCTGGGATTATACTGCGATTCTCTCCATAGTTGGTAGAAGATTGAGGAGCAGATCCGCTGGCAAATAACACGGAAATGTCAGGTGGATAGGGTTACAACGATCAGACATTTCAACTTCTGCAAAATTAACCAGATCACTTTTTTTGTGCAAGATAAGAAATGAAATATCTGAAATACTCCCGGGAGAGTATTTTTGTTCCAGGCCATCGATAGTCCTACTAGTGTTGACAATGGAACTAGATTAGAAATTTACTCTGTAACTTGTAAATAATCAAAACTCGCACTTTACTGTCTCTGCATAAATGGCAACGTAACAATGCAACACCGGGCCAATAACACAGAACAAAAATTTTGCTGTTCAGTCTGCACCAATACTCACTCAGACGACTTTTCCCAACAATATCACCAAATTAAGGCAGCTCAGATGGCCACGTGATCGATCCTTCCTTCTCCCAGTCACTGACTTGGGGGATCTTCCTTGCGATGGTGGGTTTCAGGAAAGAGTTAGCACTGCTAGCACGTTCGAAGTTTCCACTTCTATATTCATATTTTCCAATTCAGTTGTCCCATTCCAGCGTCACTGGCCGTAGGACATCTGATTGGCTTGAATTCTCCCTTTTGTGAGCTCTGCCCCAAGCCAGCATCCATTTATTTCCCTCTTCCCATTAGGCGTCAATTGGTAACTTATGGCTCTTTGTTCCCTTTAGAAACCAGTTTAAATCACTCCAGACAGGCATTAACCCCAACATTCACACATTTGCATGTTATATTATATCAAAAACACCTCACAAATAACTTCGGAATTGGAACATATGTCTTAACCCGCAAATCACCTGAAACAACTTTGTGTTTCTTTTAAAACACAGAAATGTTCTTCTCACAAAATGGAAGATGTAAAGCGGTTCCACAAAATGACATCTTCATTTACAAGTCCATGGCTGGTACAAAGACACTTGATCTGTCTGCTTCCACTATCCTTGAGCCATTCGAGTTCCATGTTATCTTACATATTTTAAATCCTCCGTGGCCAACATCTCCTCTTTTTCTGTCCACGGAAATTGCTGGGGATCACATTACTGTTAATATGTCTCAGTGAATATGGCGCAGAAGGAACAGCAGCATTCATGACTACTCAAAAAATACAGATAAGGGTTTAAAAATATTATCCGAATAAAAATATGAAGAAACATGATAAGTGTACCCTATTTCTTACCGTTCTGTACATCGGTAATTTAACGGGAATTAGTATTACTAGTCTATGGAGTTTAGGAAAAATGGTACATGGATCTTATAAAAATAGAGGCCTCTGCGTAATCCACGGTAACTTAAGTTCATGTTCAGCACAACATGCGGGCCGAAGGAACTTTATTGTGCTGTAGGTTTTCTATGTTTCTATATTGAAACGCAATATAACTGTATGAAATCAAACAAAATCAGCAAAAATAAATGTGTAAAGGCATGGTGTTCGCAAACACTGAAGTCATTAAAGTTGCCCTGAAACACACACTGGGGAAAATAGCATGGGTAACCACTAGAACAAAGAGCAAAGCAATGACAACATATGAAGTAATACACATCAAAGGATGTAAATTAACATTTAAACCCCAGTTCCAAACTCTATTCCAAAAACGATGGATTCTGCAAAACATCACTGGCTAAACTGACGTGATATCTAATAGTCTTTGATGGCACATCCCACTGTTTAATTTGGTAAATAACTGTATCTGACTCGACCGTAATATAAATTGTAGATGGAAGAACACTAGAGCACTTGTAGTCGTGGCCGAGTGGTTAAGGCGATGGACTAGAAATCCATTGGGGTTTCCCGCGCAGGTTCGAATCCTGCCGACTACGTGTTTATATCGGTTTTGATTCCCTGATCCCTCCCACAGACAGATACAGATTGTAAAACGAAACTCCGATCACTGTTCGTCGCCTGCAAAACCAGGGAAATCCCCTGTGTTCCGCATTTATTCAGGCGGCCTCTACTATGCAATCGGTCAGCCGCTGTTCGACAGTTATCCGAAATGTTGGTGGTTCAAGCCTATCCAGGGGCGCTGTTGATCCAGTGGCCTTTGCTGTCCGTTTTGTGCGCTCCGTGCTGTCCCTAATACATTCATTTAAAAATACATATATCCACATACGGAAAACAGAACACTACCACGACCTGTCTTGCTTAAATTCATGTTGCTATAAACTAAATATATTGTACATGGACGATAAAACCAGCAGAAACTAGTACAGGGCACCAATGCATTTCATGTTTAAATTTATGTTATCGCCACTTGAACCAGAGGGATAAATTCACTCAACTTAACTCACACCAACATTGACTGTTTCCACAACTCACTTTCAAACTCAGCATTTCAAGCTGTCGACATTTTTGCTTTGTTTCTTATTATTATCACTTTCTCAGCTCAAGCTGGTAAAACCTGAAGTCCGGGCGTACTGACGCACACTCATTCCTCAATAGCTGCGGACTGCCGACCATTCTAGTCGCGTATAGTATAGTGGATTTCAGGAGATTTACAGAAATATTGGTTTGCAGTCCTTACCGTTTAATACTATTGTGTAGTGACTATGAGATGATAGTTGTTGTTGATAATACATTAGGACATTCTACACCCTGTTCATTCTCAATTGTCTTTAAATTTCTTCTTTTAATTCAGCAGATTTCTGGTGTTTTTCACTTATTAGTTGTTGTATGTTATGTGTGTTTGCAATGGCTATATCTATTATGTATGTTGTTACTGCTTTTTCATTATATATTCAGACGGTTATTATGGATAGTCCTATCTGTAATAATGGATCAGACAAAAATTAATGTGTAGGACTCTGACCCTAATCTAGAACAGGTTTGTATTTATAGTAAGGTGTTCTGTCTTTTATGAGTTTGTATTTTAAAGCAAGATTTTGGTGACTGATGTTTGTCAATTGATTGTTCCGTGTAAATAATCAGATTGAGTTAAACTGCTGCTCAATCCTGTAATGTGTTGGATTGTTCCTGGTGGCTCTTGTCATTTTCTGCATTTATCATCATTTATTTGTATGACGTTTATTATGTATTTCTAATATTTTTCGGTTAGCCAGCTGGCCCTTTATTACCACAAGGAACCCCTCTGTTTCTGGGAAGAGGTCTTCAACTCTGAGCCAAGCGTTCCACATTTCCTTCTTCACATCTTGTCTGCTCAGGTCATGGGGATGTTTTCAATGGAGGGATGCTCCCCCATTGATTACCTTTATATTATTATCATTTTTATTTTACGTTTTTGTATTTCCACAGTCTGTTATGTTTTCTACATTGATTGTCTGTCTTGTGTGCACTCTTTCACTGTTACTACACTGAATGATAATTAGTAAAAACGCTTAGACTCACAGAAAATTGCCCATGAATTAATGCGAGTGTCGATTTGGTCCCGGGAGTTCCATGCCCATTGTGTCCTGAAAGAGGTTATTTTTATAGCCAGAAATTGTAGATTTTTAAATGGCCGAGAATCGAACTCAGGTCTACTGGTTCGAAAGCAGCTATGCTCACCACTATACCGCAATGGCCTCATGATCGAGTGGAGATTTAGGTGGTGACCGTCTCCTTTGCTACAAGATTCAGTTCTGTAACACAATTATTAGTTTCCGCGCTGCTTTCTGAAGGATCATTCCTCACTCCGTTGTTGCTCCTATTCCGACCAGTGGATGTCGCGTCATTCCCACAGACCGGAGAAAGACAATCCTCTGTGTTCGGACTGCAGGGAAAATCAAGTCAAGTCAAGTCACTTTTGTTGTCATTCCGACCATTACTGCTGGTACAGTATATAGTAAAAAATAAGACAACGTTTTTCAGGACCATAGTGTTACATGACACAGTACAAAAACTAGACTGAACTACGAAAATACAGCTCAGACAGAAAAAAAAAACAACAGTTACACTAGACTACAGACATACCCAGGACTGCATAAAATGCACAAAGCAGTGCAGGCATTAAAATAAATAATATACAGGACAATAGGGCAGTAAGGTGTCAGTCCAGGCTCTGGGTATTGAGGAGTCTGATTGCTTCGTGGATGAAACTGTTACATAGTCTTGTCGCGAATGCCTGAATTCTTCAGTGCCTTTTCCCAAATGGCAGGAGGGAGAAGAGTTTGTATGAGGGCTTTGTGCAGTCCTTCATAATCATGTTTAATTTCCGGATGCAGCGTGTAGTGCAAATGTCCGTGATGGCGGGAATAAAGAGCCCGATGATCTTCTCAGCTGACCTCTCTATCCACTGCAGATTCTTGCGATCCGAGATGGTGCAATTTCCCAACCAGGCAGTGATGTAGCTGCTCAGGATGCTCTCAATACAACCCCTGTAGAATGTGATGAAGTGTGGGGTGGGGTGGGGGGGGGGGTGAGATGGACTTTACTCAGCCTTTGCGGAAAGTAGAGATGCTGCTGGACTTTCTTTGCTATGGAGCTGGTGTTGAGAGACCAGGTGAGATTCTCCGCCAGGTGAACACCAAGAAATTTGGTGCTCTTAACGATATTTACTGAGGAGGCGTCGATGTTCAGCGGGTAGTGGTCGCTCCGTGCCGTCCTGAAGTCAACAACCATTTATTTTGTTTTGTTCACATGATGTTGCTCCTGATCCGGACTGACTGACATCTCCCAGTCAGGAAGTCTGATATCCAGTTGCAGAGGGAGGTGTGCACGCCCAATAGGCTCAGCTTTCCAATCATTTTCTGAGGGATGATTGTGTTGAATGCTGAACTGAGGTCTATGAACAGCATCTAAACGTATGCGTCTTTTTTTGTCCAGGTGGGTTAGTGCCAGGTGGAGGGTGATCGCAATGTCATCGTCTGCTGAGCGGTTGGGACGGTACGCAAACTGCAGGGGGTCCAGTGAGGGGGGCAGCAGGGTCATGATATGCCTCATGACGAGCCTCTCGAAACAGGTCATGATGATGGACGTGAGTGCAACGGGACGGCAGTCATTTAGGCAGGACACTGAAGAATTCGGCACGGGAACGATGGTGTCGGCATTGAAGCACGTTGCAACGGTGGCGCTGCTCAGGGAGATGTTGAAGATGTCAGTGAGAACACCTGCTAGCTGGTCTGCACATCCACTGAGCACTCTACCAGGAATGTTGTCTGGTACAGCAGCCTTCCGTGGGTTGACCCTGCTCAGCGTTCTTCTCACATCGGCCACGGTGAGACACAGCACCTGGTCATTTGTAGGCGGGGGGATGGGGGCTTCCTCGCCACCACGTCATTTTCCACCTCAGAACGGGCGTAGAAGTTATTCAGCGCATCTGGGAGGGAGGCATCACCCTTACAGTCAGGTGATGTCCTGTAATTGGTGATATCCTGCATGCCCTTCCACATGCGCCGCGTTTCGTTGCTGTCCTGGAAGTGGCTGTGAATTCGCTGGGCGTGTGCACGCTTTGCCCGTCTGATGGCCCGGGAATATTTGGCCCTTGCTGTTGTTATGGCTGCCTTGTCGCCTGCTCTGAAAGTGGAGTCACGGGTCCTCAGCAGCGCACGCACCTCCACGGTCATCCATGCCTTCTGGTTAGCGCGTAAAGTGATGGTCTTGGACAGAGTAACATCATCAATGCACTTGCTAATGCAGCTAGTCACTGGTGCCGTGTACTCTTCTAAGTTGGTAGAGTCGCCAACAGTTGCAGCCTCCCTGTACATGTGCAAGTCAGTTTGCTCAAAACAGTCTTGCAGAGCAGAGACAGCTCCTGCTGGCCAGTTTTTCACCTGCTTCTGAACTGGTCTGGAGCGCCTGACGAGCGATCTGGATGCTGGGATTGGCATAACAGAGATGTGGTCTGAGTAACCGAGGTGGGGGCGGGGCTCCGCCCGGTACGCGTCGGGGATATTTGTATAAACTAGGTCCAACGCGTTCTCCCCCCTCGTTGCAAAGTACACACACTGATGAAATTTGGGAAGCAAATCGAATCTTGACAGAATCGGCGGTAGAAATGGTTCCCTGCCTCACGCATCAGAGAAGTGGAAAACAAATCCTGATTAGAAATGTTTCAAACAATTGAAAGAACATGCAGTTGGACGTTAATGGGAGCCCTTCCTTTGGCCAGTCATTGAACTCATTAACTGACTGAATCGCTAAAGAATCCTGAGACCCCTCCCTCAGACAGTGTGAGGGGATGTGTGAAAGGCGCCTGCTCTACGCTCAACAAACAGACATCAAAATGACTCTGTGATCTCTCTTATACCCTGACATCCGTATGATCGCCCTGATGAAGGGTCTCTGACAGAAACGTCGACTGTTTACTCTTTTCCATTGATGCTGCCTGGACTGCTGAGTTCCTCCAGCATTTTGTTTGCATTACTTTGATTTCCAACATCTACAGATTTTCTCTTGTTTGTAATCCGTGTGACAGATTCCATACCCTCCTTTATTTCTCATTAGTGTGGTTTCTCATTCTCCCCTCCAAACAATCGGTAGACTAGGGTTCGATTCCCTGTCGCGGTGACCTTTTTCCTGCTGGGTATGAAAACTGGAAATACAGGAGAATTTTTTGAATAAAACAAACTGTGTTGAAGTGGTCATTTAGAATATGAAACAACCCAGACGGTAGATAGCCCAGGACGGGAGAGATCATCGAGAACGTTGTGTTCAGCACCCTTTCTCTAGTAATCCATGAACGGGTCTATAATTGAGCGCCGTTCGGCGTTACACTCGGTCACCGATTCTGTCACTTCGAAACATTAAATAGGGGCTGTTGCTGTGAGATATTAACTCACACACTTCCCAGCACGCATGCCCTCAGTGTGTCCCAGTGACTGTAGAATGCAGGGAGAACAGCTGAAACACTTTGGAAAGAATTATGCCAAGTGGGCAATATGTTTAATGCCCGTTTTAAATCCACCCTGACCCTCCCGCAGCCTCGGACCCTCCGAACAGACGCTCAGAAAGTGAACTGAGGGAAGAAACGGCGATGTTTCGCTCTCTGACGTCTTTCAAACATGAGAGCATGCGCAGCGTCGTTCCGCCCCTTGACCTGATTGACAAGACAGCAGAACCCATGCTCGGGAGCGGTTATACAGCAGCCGGGAATAGAGAGCTCCTGGGCCCAGAGTAGGGCGCTACCGGTGTCCTCCTTCCACCAGCAGCATATCGCTCTGTGAGCAGCTTTACAGACAGGCTCGGTGATCGGCACTGACTCCGGAGATGGCGGTTGCGAGAAAGAGTCGGAGTGTAACAGCGACTGAACTCGGAATGCGGAGTGAGTGGGTATTCCCAGGCTGGGCTGGGTAGATAGGGCGGTGAAGGCGGGGTGGGAAGGAGCTGCCGGTGAGGTGCATTGCTGCCTCTTCTCCCCATACCGGGGGGAGGGGGGCGTATATCCATGTTTAGTCCCAGTCTCCTCGTGTTGGTTTTTTTTTCAGGACACGAGCCGGACGGGTTTACAAAGAGCGGCTGTTGCAGCATCCCCGAGAGAAGTGTGGCGGACACAGTTTACACTGGCAACACACACAAAATGCTGGTGGAGAGCAGCAGTCCAGGCAGCATTTACGGAAGAAGTACTTGTTTCCATAGATGCTGCCAGGCCTGTGAAGCTCCTCCAGCATTTTGTGTCTGTTGCTCGAATTTCCAGCATCTGTGGATGTTCTCTTGTTTGCGAATTTCGATGATCATTTGCAGAAAACGTGTGATGAAAAAACAGCAATGAACCTCAGGTTACTGACCATCACCCCCTTCCAGTGAAGATGGAAACCATCCCTTTGGTATCGATCACCCCTGCACAGATGAAGTCCCAGTGATTGGGTAAATGCAAGCGGGCTTTTTCCACGGGGGTTGGGAGGGACTACAACCAGAGAGCCTGAGTTAAGGGTGAAAGGTGAAAGTTTAAGGAGAACAGGAAAGGAAAATTCTTCACTCAGATGGTTGTGAGAGTGTTGGGACGAGCTGCCAGAATGAGTGGTGCATGCAAGTTTGATTTCAATATTTAAGAGAAGTTCGGATAGATACGTGCATGTAGGGGTATGGAGCGATATGGTCCCAGAGCAGGTCGATGGGAGTGGGCAGCATAAATGATGTAGCACGGATTAAATGGAACAAAGGGCCTGTTTCTGTGCTGCAGTTTTCTATGACTCCATGAATCTATGATTCAGAACCTTGAAACCCTGCCCCTGCACCAGCTCCTCAGCCACGCATTCATTCACACCTGAAAACGCCAACAGGAATATTAGACTTCAAATCCCAACCAGCACCCCCCCCCCCACCCAATAAAAAATAACATGACGCTAACAAGAAAGAAAACACTTTCTTAAAAAAAAACTGAAGGATAATAATATAAACTGCAGTCATCAGGAATGTCTTCGAATTTCGAAAATGTTGTATCCTCGTTCAGCATCGCTGAGCTCGGCGCGTACTCCGTACTTCAGACGCAAAGGCGTAGTCTCACGACCGATGAGCCCTCTCACTAAAATTGTCACAGATAATCCATTGTTCCACCGAGACTCGAACTCGGATCGCTGGATTCAGAGTCCACAGTGCTCACCATTACACCATGGAACCAGATGTGCTGATACGAGCAACAAAAAAGAGGATGAATCTTAGGGTGGTATGTGGTGACACGTGTAAACATTGACAGTATATTTACATTGAACTTTATACTTCATAGAGCATGTCTTGTGAGGATATGTTGAGGAAGGGAGCAGTTTTCTGTTTGGAGGGAGTAGGATGAGACGTGACTTGAAAGAGGTATACAAGATGCGGACTGACTGGGAGAGCTCAGTCAGTCCAGATCGGGAGCAGCATCTCCAACACCATCACACTGAGCACGGAGGTTCCCCAGGGCTGTGTGCTCAGTCCACTGCTGTTCACTCTGCTGACCCACGACTGTGCAGCAATACACAGCTCGAACCATATCATCAGGTTCGCCGATGAGACGACCGTGGTGGGTCTCATCAGCAAGAACGGCGAGTCAGCACACAGAGAGGAGGTACAGCGGCTAACGGACTGGTGCGGAGCCAACAACCTGTCTCTGAATGTGAACAAAACAAAAGAGATGGTTCCTGACTTCCGGAGGGCACGGAGCGACCACCCTGCGCTGAACATCGACAGCTCCTCGGTAGAGATCGTTAAAAGCATCACATTTTTTGGTGTTCACCTGACGGAGAATCTCACCTGGTCTCTCAACACCAGCTCCATAGCCAAGAAAGCACATCAGTGTCTCTACTTTATGCGACAGCTGAGAAAAGTCCATTTCCCAACCCCTTCATCACCACATTCTACAGAGGATGTACCAAGAGCTCCTGAGTCCGAAAAGAGCAACGATAGTAAAGTCAGCTGAGAAGATCAACAGGGTCTCTCTTCCCGCTATTACAGACATTTACACTACACGCTGCACCCGTAAATCCAATGACACTGTGAATGACCCCACGCACCCCTCATACAATATTTTCTCCCTCCTGACATCTGGAAAAAAAATACCAAAGCATTCGGGCACTGACGACCAGACTGTGCAACAGCTTCTTCCACCAAGCCATCAGAACCTTTAATACTCTGCGTCTAGACTGACATCTGCATCATTTATTATTATATTGAAATTTGTCCTCTGCTGTGACTACTGTCTTATTTATTAATTGTACTACCCTGCACTGTTTAGTGCCCTTTATGTAGTCCTGTGTAGGTCTGTAGTCTAGTGTAGATCTTGTGTTCTCTTACATAGTATAGTGTGGCCTTGTGTTGTCTCACTTAGTCTGGTGTATTTCTGTCCTGTTTCATGAAGCAGCATGGTCCTGGAGGAACGTTATTTCGTTTATACTATTTATACTATGTAGTTTCTGGTCGAAATGACAATAAAAAGCGACTTGACATGGCTTGCTGATAGAAGGCATGTATCGATTAGACAGCTCGAACATTTTTCTTCGGGTGGACTGGCGGGAAAGAGAGGTGGGCGGTGTAATTTTCAGGTCATTGAAGGAATGCATAGCAGTGGGGGATGCCATAGGCTCTTTTTTCACTCTCAGAAAATGAATAGAATACACAGCTAGGGGTAGTGTTAGAAGCAGATACATTAGGAACATTTAAGTGACATTCCCCAGGAAGGGGGTGATTCAAAACACGAGGGCATTGGTTTGACAACAGAGCTGAGAGGTTTTAAAGTTTTAAATTTTGAAAGATTATATTTTTTTTTGTATAAGGACTGGAGATGGAGAGCGTTCTGTGCCAGTACATAAATTGTCTCCCTGGATGTTGGACAGAAGGTGGAGTAAAGTGGAAGTGGACGAGCACTTTGGAACTCGTCAGCAGAGAACACGGGATGTTTCAAATTTGTTCCGAGTAGGGATATGTTTAGTCTGGAAATAAAGGCCATGTCATTAATTTCATTATCATAGACAGGATCTGGGAAGTATGGATCGACAGAAGCTATAGTACTGTACCTCGAAAAAGTATTTAGCCCATAATCCTTCATTTATGGGTTTCGGCTCCACTGTGGGAATCGGCCTCTCCTCTTCCTGCCCACGGAACAGTAAGTGTCTGTCGGCGCCTCACCGCACCGGCTCTCTGCCTCAGGTACAATATTTAAACCATATTTGCACAGTTACATGGATAGGAAAGGATGAGAGGGACACGGCCGAATGCAGGCGGTTGGGACGAGTTCAGGTCGACAACTTGGTCGGCGTGGATGAGTTTTACCGAAGGGACGGTTTCAGTTCTGTATAAATCACTGACTATTCTGGGCCGTTCAACCAGGACAGGATGTGCACAGTGAATGACAGGTTCCTGAGAAGGTTTAATGAATAGAGACTTTGTGGGTTTCAGCCCCCACACCTCCTCTGGCAGCTGATTTAGGATAGCAGCTATTCTCCGTGTGAAATATGTACCCTTCAGATCCCCTTTAAATCTGTCTTTAATCAGCTTTGTACAATTCTAATGAGAGGCAGTTCTTTGGCTGACAAGACAAGTACAACACACAACCCTGTCTCTCTGTGATGCCACATGCAGGTCAATGTGGTCATCAGCTTGGAGGCTACCCAGCCGGTATAAAAGGTGCTGTTCCTCCAACATGAGTTTGGATTCAATTTGATAATAGAGGAGAACATGGATAGACATATCCGAATGGGAATGTGACGTGTTGTGGCGACCCATTTCCTAGCGTATCCGAACCAACTCACAATTAGATAGCCTACGGGGATTTGCGAGCACAGAGCTTTGGAGCCTCTGCGCCATGGGGGGCCGGTTGACAGAGGCTTAAAAGTGAGGCTGAAGTTTTCGAATAAAGTTTTTTCCTTCGACTGCAGTTACCGACTTCGTGTCGTAATTTTAGCGCTGCGTGTAGCACACCGCTACAATTGGTGACCCCGACGGTCCAAACGATTTTTGGACCAGAAATGACCGACGCCGCCTCTGTTCATGCGGTTTCGTTGAAACTGCCAGGTTTCTGGACACAGCGCCCGGACCTATGGTTCCAGCAAGCCGAAGCCCAATTCCACGTTCGCCAGATCACCTCAGAAGACACCCGCTACTACTACGTGGTGAGCTCCCTCGACCAGGACACAGCGGCCCAGGTCGCGGAGTTCGTACAGTCGCCCCCGGCAGACGGCAAGTACACGGAATTCAAAGCCCTGAACCTCAGGACTTTCGGACTCTCACGGCGCAAGCGGGATGGCTTGGGCGACAGACCTCCATCGGCTTTAATGAATGAGATGTTGTCTCTCGCCGACGAACACACACCCTGCCTCATGTTTGAGCAGGCATTCCTGGAGCAGCTGCCCGAGGACATCCGCCTGCTGCTGTCCGACGCGGATTTCAGTGACCCCCGGAAGGTGGCAGCCCGGGCGGACTTGCTGTGGAACGCCAAAAAGGTGAGCGGAGCGTCCATCGCACGGATCTCCCAGCCCCGCTCCCGGCAGCAAACCAGTCCAGGCCCGGCCGCAGAGCCCGCTAACCCCCGGCCCAATGAACACTGGTGCTTCTACCACCAGCGGTGGGGTGCAGAAGCCCGCCGTTGTCGCCCGCCCTGCAAGTTCCCGGGAAACGCCAGGGCCAGCCGCCGCTGATGGCTACGGCGGCTGGCCATCGGGATAGCCTCCTGTATGTGTGGGATAGAAGGTCGGGACGCCGGTTTTTGGTCGATACTGGGGCTGAGATCAGCGTTTTACCTCCGACGAGTTACGACACCCGCAGCAGGGCACCGGGTCCCCCCCCGAGGGCCGTGAATGGCAGCACCGTAAGGACCTATGGCACCCGCCAGGTGCAGCTACAGTTCGGCTCCAGCCAGTTCACGTGGGACTTCACACTGGCCGCCGTAGCCCAACCGCTTCTGGTTGCGGATTTTTTGCGGGCTCACAGCCTGCTGGTCGACCTGCCCAGGAAGAGACTGGTACACGCCGAGACCTTTCAGACGTTCTCCCTGGGTGCAGCCCAGTTGCCGGCCCCTCACCTCGGCTCCATCACGCTGTCCGACAACGACTTAACCAGGGTCCTGGCGGAGTTCCCATCGGTTCTGGCACCGCAGTTCACAGCAGCCATGCCCAGGCACGGCGTACAGCACCACATCCCGACCCAGGGACCACCCCTCCATGCCCGTGCTCGGCGGCTTCCCCCGGACAAGCTCCGACTGGCGAAGGAGGAGTTCCAGAGGATGGAGGAATTGGGGATCATCCGGCGGTCCGACAGCCCATGGGCCTCCCCCCTGCACATGGTGCCCAAAGCGACGGGGGGCTGGAGACCGTGCGGCGACTACCGCAGGCTGAACGAGGCTACCACACCGGACCGCTACCCTGTGCCGCACATTCAGGACTTTGCGGCAAACCTGCACGGCGCACGGATCTTCTCCAAGGTAGATCTCGTCCGGGGATACCATCAAATCCCGATGCATCCTGACGACGTCCCCAAAACGGCTCTCATCACCCCATTCGGCCTTTTCGAGTTCCTCCGCATGCCGTTCGGCCTGAAGAATGCCGCACAGACGTTCCAGCGGTTAATGGACGCGGTGGGACGGGACCTGGACTTCGCGTTCATCTATTTGGATGACATCCTCATAGCCAGCGGCAGTCGTCAGGAGCATCTGTCCCACCTCCGTCAACTCTGCGCCCGACTGAGTGAGTACGGTCTTACAATCAACCCTGCCAAATGCCAGTTCGGACTCGATACCATTGACTTCCTGGGCCACAGAATTACTAAAGACGGGGTAACCCCTCTGCCCGCTTCCCCCGACCCACCACGATCAAAGGCCTTCAGCAATTCGTAGGTATGGTCAATTTCTACCGCCGCTTCCTCCCTTCAGCTGCCCGGATCATGCGCCCCCTGTTCGCCCTGATGTCGGGTCCAATCAAGGGCATTACCTGGGACGAGGAGTCCGCCGCCGCTTTCGTTCAAACGAAGGAAGCTTTGTCGGACGCCGCAATGCTAGTACATCCCAGAATGGACACCCCTACTGCCCTCACAGTGGACGCATCCAACACGGCAGTCGGTGGGGTGCTGGAGCAGCTCATCGCAGGTCGCTGGCAACCCCTGGCGCTTTTCAGCAAACACCTGCGACCACCCGAGCTTAAGTACAGTGCTTTCGACCGGGAACTGTTGGCGCTGTACCTGGCAATTCGGCATTTCAGGTACTTCCTAGAAGGTCGGCCCTTCACCGCGTTCACGGACCACAAACCGCTTACCTTTGCGTTTACGAAAGCATCCGACCCCTGGTCATCCCGCCAGCAACGCCACCTGTCCTACATCTCTGAATACACGACGGATGTCCGGCACGTCTCGGGTAAGGACAATGTCGTGGCGGATGCGCTCTCTCGCCCTACCGTTCATGCCCTTTCCCAAGGGGTAGACTTTGAGGCACTGGCAGAGGCGCAGCAGGCGGATGAGGAGATTCCGAGTTACAGGACCGCAGTCTCCGGTCTGCAGCTCCAGGACCTCCCCGTGGGCCCAGGTGAGAGGACCCTACTCTGTGACGTCGCCACCGGCCAGCCCCGTCCAGTCGTCCCGACAGCATGGCGGCGCCGCGTTTTCGACTCCATTCATAACTTGGCGTAACCCTCCATCCGGACAACTGTCCGGATGGTTTCCAGCAGGTTCGTTTGGCACGGACTCCGCAAACAGGTCAGTGAATGGGCCAGAACGTGCATGCACTGCCAGACGGCCAAGGTGCAGCGGCACACCAAAGCCCCACCGCAGCAGTTCCATCCCGCCCACCGGCGTTTCGACCACATTCATGCGGATATCGTGGGCCCCCTGCCAGTGTCGCGGGGAGCGCGTTACCTCCTGACTATCGTGGACCGGTTCACAAGATGGCCAGAGGCAGTCCCGCTCACCGGCACCACCTCCGAATCTTGCGCCCGAGCCCTGATCGCCACCTGGTTATCTCGCTTTGGTGTACCAGCCCACATTACCTCCGACAGAGGCGCCCAGTTCACCTCCAGCCTGTGGTCAGCTATGGCCAGCCTTTTGGGGACTCAGCTGCACCACACAACTGCCTACCACCCACAGTCGAACGGGCTAGTGGAGCGTTTCCACCGTCACCTGAAGTCGGCCCTCATGGCCTGCCTGCGAGGAGCCAACTGGGCGGACGAGCTTCCCTGGGTCCTACTCGGCATCCGCACAGCGCCCAAGGACGACCTGCACGCCTCGTCGGCCGAATTGGTATACGGCGCGCCCCTGGTCGTCCCCGGGGAGTTCCTACCAGCCCCAAGGGGGCAAGAGGAAGAACCCGCAGTAGTCCTGGGCAGACTACGCGAGAAGCTCGGTAACCTGGCCCCCATACCCACTTCACAGCATGGGCGGCACCCGACCTGCGTACCCAAAGACCTACAGAACTGTAAGTTTGTGTTTGTACGAAGGGGCGGGCATCGGCCACCGCTGCAGCGGCCATACGAGGGGCCGTTTATGGTGCTCCGGAACAACGGGTCCACGTTCGTGCTGGACGTTGGGGGGAAGGAGGAGGTTTTCACGGTGGACCGCCTCAAACCGGCCCATGTGGACCTGGCGCAACCGGCCGAGTTTCCGGCGCCTCGGCGCAGAGGCCGACCTCCCAAGCAGGTTCTGGCCCAGACTGTGGACATTGGGGGGTGTATCGCCGGTTCTGGGTGGGGGGGGTTATGTGGCGACCCATTTCCTAGCGTATCCGAACCGACTCACAATTAGATAGCCTACGGGGGTTTGCGAGCACAGAGCTTTGGAGCCTCTGCGCCATGGGGGGCCGGTTGACAGAGGCTTAAAGGTGAGGCTGAAGTTTTCGAATAAAGTTTTTTCCTTCGACTGCAGTTACCGACTCCGTGTCGTAATTTTAGCGCTGCGTGTAGCACACCGCTACAGTGTCACCTTTCCAGCTCTTAGCTTCATCCCACCCCCTCCGGTCTTCTATCATTTTGCATTTCCCCCTACCCCCACTACTTTCAAATCTCTTACTATCTTTCCTTTTGGTTCGTCCTGACGAAGGGTCTCAGCCCGAATCATTAACAGCGCTTCTCCCTATAGATTCTGCCTGGCCTGCTGTGTTCCACCAGCATTTTGTGTGTGTTGTTGTTTAAAAATCGATTGTCCTGTGTTCTGAGTGTTTTTGGTAAGTCCATCCTGAAGTTCTGTGTTTTAGGTTCCCACTGAGATTTCACAGTCAGTGTTTTCTGCATGTCAATACTGACCATAAAGAATCTGTCTGTACTAACTCAGCAATTGGTCTATCTCCTACCGTGCACTGGTGATTCAAATGCTCATTCAGATGGTCCTGCACCAACCCCACAGGCAGTGTGTTCCAGATTGTAACCTCCTTCATTTTTCCAGCTGGTCCACATCCCACATCAAGATCTGCTAGCCATCTTTGCTGTCCACCATGCCGCTAATCTTGGTGTCATCTGCAAACTTGCTGATC
Organism: Hypanus sabinus; assembly: GCF_030144855.1. Taxonomy (NCBI): domain Eukaryota; kingdom Metazoa; phylum Chordata; class Chondrichthyes; order Myliobatiformes; family Dasyatidae; genus Hypanus; species Hypanus sabinus. Next base: position 11,069,485 of record NC_082736.1, read on the forward strand.
CAGTTTACCGCATTCTCATCCAGATCGTTCATACAGATGGAAAACAACAATGGACCCAGCATCGGGGAGTTAAACCAGGGCAGGATGAACACAGTAATGACAGGTTCCAGGGAAGTGTTCATGAACAGAGACTTTGTGTGTATTTGCCTCCACCAGCTCCTCTGGCAGGTCATTTGGGATACCGGCTATTCTCTGTGTCAAAAATTTACCCTTCAGTTCCCCTTAAAACCACCCCCTCACCTTATAACAATTCCCTTCAGCTTTAGGCAGCACACCACGGGAAACAGTCTCTGTCACTCTAAACCTTGTACGCCTCACATAATTTTATCCGCTTCCATCAGCTCACCCTTTCAACCTCCACCCTGTCACGTCAAAACTATTCCGTGCTGTTTCAGGATTGAGAAAATGGTTCCTTCCCTAGAAGACCCTGGGGACTGAATAGTTTCTGCCTACTCATTCCTGGAAGAAGTCCCATTGATCCATGAAACCTGCACTCTGCCCTCTGCACCAGCTCCTCAGCCTCACATTCATCAGTGGTATCTGTCTATATCTCCCTGCACTAACAAGTGTCACTGGGAGTAATATAGAGCTTACTCGTTTTGATTTTCTGTCTTATTTTTCTTAATTCACTGCACAGGACCACATCCCTCCTCCTCCCTATGTTGCTATTACCAACATGCACTGTCCACCACGATGTCCGGCTGTTCAACCTTCCCTTTGAAATGTCCTGCAGTTGCTCCTGGACCATTGGACCATAAGACACAGGAGCAGAATTAGGCCGTTTGGCCCATCTCATCTGCTGCCCATTCTGCAAGGAGTAAGAGATCATGACAGATTATTAAACCCTCTGAAACACTTTTATCCGGGAATTTGTTAATTTAGCAGCAGCAGTTCAATGCAGTACATGATAATATGGATTACAGTATGTGTGTATATATGGATATGTATATGTATATTAAGTAGATTAAAATAGAGCAAAGCTGAAATAATATATAAATAATATATATAGAATACATCTACAGCAGATTTTGGGTGTTTTAAAGTGACAAACCAAATATCTGCAAACTCCTGATGAAATACATCTGCTGTCTTGCCTTCTTTATACTGTAGCTGCATCAATAGATCCTCAAAGATATTGACACCCAGGAACTTGAAATTGTTCACTGTCCACTTCTGATCCCTCTATGAGGATTGGTTCATGTTCCCTCTTCTTACCCTTCCTTCAATCAGCTGTTTTCTCTTACTGACATTGAGCACAAGGTTGTTGCTGCGACACCACTCAACTAACTGGTATATCCCATTCCTGTATGTCCAATCATCTCCATCTGAGATTCTGCCAACAATGGTTGTATGAGGCATATTTATAGATTGCATTTGAGCTATACTTAGTCACATAGTCATGGGTATAGAGGGAGGAGAGCAGTTGGCTAACGGCACATTCTTGAGGTGCATCAGGGCCAGTGTTGTTCCTCAGCGAAGAGGAGATATTTGAATTTGAATTGACTTTATTTTTTGCATCTTTCACGTACATGAGGAGTAAAAATCTACGTTATGTCTCCATCTAAATGTGCAATGTGCAATCATAGTAATTTGTACTAATTGATAATAAATAGTACAGTCAATGTACATAGAGGTTCCCTCAAATCAGCGTGAGTTAATCAGTCTGATAGCCTGGTGGAAGGAGCTGTCCAGCAGCCTGTTGGTCGTCTTTTATGCAGCATTACTGTTTCCTGGCTGATTGCTGCTGGAGTAGATTGTGTTTGAAGTGACTTGGGTCCACAATGATCCTTCGGGCCCTTTTCTCACACTGGTCTTTGTAAATGTCCTGAGTCATGGGAAGTTCACAACTACAGATGCGCTGGGCTGTCCACGACACACTCTGCAGACTCCTGCGATTAAGGGAGGTACGGTTCCCATACTAGCCAGTGATGCAGCCAGTGGGGATGCTCCCAATTGTGCCCCTGTAGAAAGGATTTGGGGGCCCATAGCAAACTTCCTCAGTCATCTGAAGTGAAAGAGGCGCTGTTGTACCTTTTCCACCAATCAGCAGATACGTACAGACCACGTGAGATCTTCGGGTATGTTGCTGCAGAGAAACTTAAAGCTGTTTACCCTCTCAACTCCAGATCCATTGATGCCAATAGGGGTTAGCCCATCTCCATTAATCCACACAATCTGTGTGGATTATCACCAATCCACACAGATTGTGGTTTCCTGGTTAGGAGGTCGAGGATCCAATTGCAGAGGGACTAGGTTCTGCAGCTTATTGATCAGGACTGTGGGAATGATGGTGATAAACGCTGAGCCCTGGTCAGTGAACAACATCCTGACATAGGCAGCACAAATTCACTACCCTTTACTCAGGAAATTGCTCCTTATCTTTGTTATAATGGTATGTCCTAGTATTTTGAGGCTGTGCCCTGTGGTCCCAGACTGCCCCACTATCGGAAATACCCTCCTCACTCCATTCCAGACCTTTCAATATTTGATCGGTTTCAATGAGATTCCCTGATTCTTCTAAAGTCCAAGAGTACAGGCCCAAAGCCATCAAACAATCCTTGTTCATTAACCCTTTTATTGCGAGGATCATTTTTGTGAAACTCCTCTAGACCCTGTCCTATGTGAGCATGTAGTTTTTTAGATAAGTGCCCAAAACTGTTCACAATACTCCAAGTGTGATCGGACCAATGCCTTATAAAGCCTTATGAGCTGATCCATCCTTAAATATCTTTTCCAATAATATCCCTCCCACTAACGTAAGAGTCACCAGGGTACAGTTTCCTTTTTTGTCCCTATTGCAGTTCTTATAATGAGGAAGAATATTTATCATTTTCCACTCTTCTGCAACCTGCCCTGTAACTACAGGAGCATCAGTTTTAATTTTGTTAAATTTTTGTCCTTATTTTATCCCTCAAGCATCAGGTTTTTGAATCAAAGTTCAAAGTAAACTTATTATCAAAGTACGTATACATTCTACAACTTTGAGGTTTGTTTCAAACAGGTTGCCACAAAACAAAGAAAACCAAAAGAACCCACGAATAAAATAAGACCATCAAACACCCAATGTGCAGAAAGACAGACAAATCCTGCAAACAATAAGCACATGCAAATTCTGTAGCGTTTTGAACTGAAATGCACAAAGACAGTCTGTGCACGGATGCTTAGTTCAGTGCAGAGTGGAGAAACGAGCCATGAACAATCATGAGTCTATCAAGCTCTACCTTAAATACACCCAAGGACGTGGCCTCCACAGCTGCCTGTGGTTATAAATTGAACTAATTCAGCACACTCTGGCTAAAGAATTTCTCCGCATTTCTGTTTTAAATGGACACCCCTCTATCCTGAGGTTGTGCATTTTAGTCCTAGACTCCTCCAACATAGGAAATATCCTTTCCACATCTACTCAGTCCAGGCCTTTCAACATTTAAAATGATATTCCCCCCCATCCATCGAATTTCCAGTGAGTACAGACCCAAAGCTATCAAATGTTCCTCATATGATAACTGTTTCTTTCCCAGAATCATCCTTGTGAGCCTCTTCTGGAACCTTTCCAATACCAGCACATCTTTTCTTAGATGAGGAGCCCAAAACTCTTCACAATCCTCAAGGTGAGGCCTCACCAATGCCTTAAAAAAGTCTCAGCATCACATCCCTGCTCTTGTATTCTAACCGCTTGATGTGAATGCTAACATTGCTTTTGCCTTCCTCACCTCTGACTCTACCTGCAAGTTAGCTTTATGTTGGTCTGCACAAAGACTCCCAAGTCTCTTTGCGTCTCAGGTTTTTGGATTTCTCCCTATTTGGAAAATAGTCTGTACGTTTATTTCTACTACTAAAGTGCACAACCATGCATTTTCCAGCAATGTATTTCATTTGCCATTGTCTTGCCAATTCTCCTAACCTGTCAAAGTACTTCCAGAACCTACCTGTTTCCTGAACAGTACCTGCCTTCTTGTCATCTGCAAACTTGCAACAAAGCCATCTATTCTATTTTTTAATTCATTGATATATAGCATAAAAAGAAATGTTCCCAACACCGACCGCTGCGGAGCATCACTTCTCACTGGCAGACAACCAGAGAGGACCCTTTTATTCCCTCTTGCTGCCTTCTACCAATCAGCCAATGCTGTAACCACGCCAATAACTTTCCTGTTATACCATGGGCTATTAACTTTGTAAGCAGCCTCATGTGTGGCACCTTGTTAAAGGCCTTTCGAAAGTCCAAATATATGACAGGAGCTGCATTCCCGTTATCCATCCTGCGTGCAATCTCAAAGAATTCCAACAGATTCATCAGGCAATATTTCCCCTTAAGGAAACCATGCTGACTTTGTCTTTTGTTGTCCTGTGTTTCCAATACTTTATAACCTCGTCCTTAACAATTAACTCCAACATCTTCCCAACCAGTTAGGTCAGGCTGACTGGTCTATAATTTCCTTTCAGCTGCCTTCCTCCTTTCTTAAAGAGTGGAGTGACATTTGCAATTTTCCAATCCCCTAGCACCATGCCAGTTTTGAAAGATCATTACTAATGGCACCATAATCTCTACCATTAACTCTGCAAGAACCCTAGGGTGCAGTTCATCTGTTCCGGGTGACTTGTATACCCTCAGGGCTTTCAGCTTTTTGAGCACCTTTCCGTTATAATAATAATAACTGCTGTCCCTTCTCTCCCCTCACACCCTTCAACATCTGGCACACGACTAGTATCTTCCACTGATGGAAAATACTCATTTAGTTCATTTGCCATCTCCCCCCCCCCCCCCAGCCTCAACACATTATTATTTATCTGGCCTAATCTACTAGCAGTCCAATATCCAGTCTCATCTCTCCGTTATGTTTTACATACTTGAAAAATCTTAAACTATCCACTTTGATAATATTTGCTAGCTTGCTTGCATATTTAATCTTTATCCTCTTTAGGTTGCTCTCTGTAAGCTGTCAGAAGCTTCCCAATCCTCTGTATTCTGATTTTTTTTTCATTGTTTTGTGCCCTCCCTTTTATTTTTACATTAGCTTTGACTTCCTTGTCAGCCACAGTTGTACTATTTTGCCATTTGAGTATTTGTTTCTGGAATACATTTATCCTGCACCTCCCTCATTTTTCTCAGGAACTCTCACCATTGCTGCTCTGCTGCCATCTCTACCAGCATCTTCTTCCAATTTCCTTTAGCCAACTCCTCTATCATACCACTGTTACTACCTTTACTCCACTGAAACACTGCTATGTCAGACTGTACTCTCTCCCTATCCAATTTCAAGTTGTACTCGACGATACTGTGATCACTGCCTCCTAAGGGTTCTTTTACTTTAGGTTCCCTAATTGCCTCCTGTTCATTAAATAATACATTATCCAGAATAGCTGATTCCCTCGTAGGCTCAATGACAAACTGCTCTGAAGAGCCATCTCTTGGGCATTCAACAAACTCACTCTCGAGATCTATTTCCAATCTGATTTTCCCAGTTGACCTGGATGTTGAAATCTCCCATGAAATTTCCAATAACATTGCCCGTTTGACATGCCTTTTCTATTTCCTGTTGTAATCTGTGGTCCACATCCAAACAAATGTTGACGGCCTGTTTATAACTGCATCAACGTCTTTTCACACTTGCAGTTTTTTTAACTCTCCGCAAAATGATTCAACATCTTCCGATCCTGTGGCACATCTTTCTACTGATTTGATACCATTCTTTACCAGCAGAGCCATGCCATCCCCTATGCCTACCTTCCTGCCCCTCTGATTTGTCTAACTTGGGCATTTAGCTCCAAACTATAAATATTTTTCAGCCATGATTCCGTGATGATCACATTATACATGACAATCCATAACAGGGCAATAAGATTATCCACCTTATTTCTTATAATTTGTGCATTGAAGTATAACACTTCAAGTATTGGATTTGCTACCCTTATTGATTCTGCATTCCTCTGCTGGATGCAGTTATGTCCTATTATCTGCTCACTCTTCCTGACAGCGTGACTGCATGCTATCTTTTCTTTCTTTACCATCTGTCCTATCCTGAGTCCTTTCAGGCCAGTTCTAATGCCCCTGTCAAATTAGTTTATACCCTCCCCAACAGCTCTAACAAACCAGCAGTATGACCACAAGAAAATAAATCCCGGGGTTGCGTATTTAATGCAGAAATGTATTTTGATAATACATTTACTTTCAGCTTTGAACTTTGTAGCAGAGAGCCGGGTGTTTTACTGGTCTGTGTCCTCACTGGCCGGTGCTGTGCTCTGGCAGTTCAGTGTGCTTGGAATATGGTGTCAGTGTCTTTACAGAAGTATTTCCTTATTATACAATTGATCTTATTCAACCAGGAGCTTAGAAGATTCACTGGAGACTAGAATACTTTTTTCAGACCATGACTGGTCACAGGATCATTCTGGGATGATCTAGTCTATTTGACCCATTAATCCTGACTAATTTCTCTTTGAACACTGGTTGTTCCTGCCACACACTGTTTTAAGAAACCTTGCTGAAAACACTTAACAAATAATGCCCCAACCAAGACTCAAGTGGGAAGGGAGACCCAGTCAGTTTCCGGAGATTATTCACTACAGGTACTCGGTTGTTTTTACATCAGTCCATTACCTGCTGACATATCTATTCCTCTCTCTCTTACTGGCTGTTGGGAGCCCTACAGTTTCATCCCATCACCTTTCTCAAGGTGATTTCACCTTTCTCATTCCTGAGTTCCACCCACATTGTCTCACTGGATGAGCCTCTGGGATGACCTTGAATTTGTGACATTCTGCCTGATCAGCAGTACAGCTCCCCAGCCTCATTCACCTCCCTCTGGACTGTCCGAATATGAATCCTGGAATGTTTAGCTACCAATCCTACCCTTCTTAGTAATGGCTGAATCACTGTGCCATGTACTAATCCAGGCTCTAAGTACATCTGCATTAACTGTTCCACACTCGGTACTGATACAAGCACACCTCAGGCCCTCAATGCCTCTGTGTTCATTAACTTGCCCTAACTATGCAGTGGTGTACTGGGCCAATGGCATCAGCACGGGTGATGTCATCTGAGAATAAATTGATTAGAAAGGTTGACTCTGTTATTGGAGTCAAACTGGACACACTGGAGACCGTGGTAGAACAAACGATCCAATGGATATCCTAGCAATTCTGGACAATATTTCTCACCCTCTGCATGCCTCCTTGGCTGAACAGGGGAGCATCTTCAGTAACAGACTAACACCATTGTGCTGCTCCAAGGAGCGCTGTATGAAGTCATTCTGACCCCCGGCTCTGTAATGAGTCAACCCGTAGCCAGGGAAGTGATGACACCCCTCATGTTAGACTGTTTGTGGTAACTTTTTATTCTTTCTCTTACTTCTAATATTTGTTTACCTGTGCACTTGTAGTGCTACGGAGACACCATAATTTGTCTATTTGGACTTACTTTCTGTGTTAATCCACATCTGTCAACGCCACTACTGACCTTTCACACTTCCCATCTCCTCTCCTGGAAAATAAACTCAATGATCCATTTAACTAAAACCCTCCATCCTGCACCAGCACATTAGCCACACATATAACTGTACCACCTTTTTATTTCTTCCCTCGGTAGCAGGTGACACTGGGATTACCCCCGTCACCCCCTCCCCCCCCCCCCCAAGAGACTCTACTTAACTTTTTCCTGAACTCCCTAAGTCTCTTTGCAGGACTTTGTCTCTTTTGTTAGAACCAATATGGACACGTCCTCTGGCTGCTCACCCTGCCCTTTCAGAATGGCCTGTACTTGTTCAGTTACATCTTTTGGCCCTGGTACCAGGGAGGTTATGCACCATCCTGCAGTCTCTCTCCTTGCCACAGATACACCTGTCTGTGACCCCGGCTAAAGAATCCCCCGTCACTGAGGCTCACCGAGAACACAGAACAGTACAGCACAGGAACAGACCCTTCTTCTGTCTGTGCTGAACACGATGTGGAATGAAACTAAATCTCTTCAGCCTGCGTATAATTCATGTGCTTCAATCCTCTGAATATTCATGGCTTATCTAAAACCCTGTTAAGTGTCATTATTGTATCTGCTTTCACCACTCCCCATGGCAGCCAAAACCCAGCCCTCACCACTCTTTGTATGGAAACAGAAATCTTACCTGCCCTGATATTCACCTTTAAATTCTCACCCTGGTGTTTTAAAGCAGTGCCTTCTCATATTTGATACTTCTACACTGGGTAAGTGATTCTGACTGTCTACCTTGTCTACACCTCTCATAGTTTTATAAACTTCTGTCAGGTCTCCCCTCAGCCTCCTTCACTCCAGGGAAAACAGTCCCAGTTGTCTGATCTTTCCTTGTAACTCAATCCCCCAGTCCAGGTAACATTCCTGTGAAACATTTCTGCACCTTTCCAGCTTAATCACATCCTTCATCTCGTGGTGAACAGAACTGCACAGTGTACTCCTGGTGTGGTTTAATTATTGATTTGTACAACTGTAATGTGATGTCCCAACTGCTCTGAAAGCCTTTGCCATGAAGGTAAGCAAGTCGTGCACCTTCTTCACCACCTTGTCTACCTGTGTTGGCACTTTTGGGGAACTATTTACCTGTGCCTTAGATTTATCATTTCATTAACACTCCTCAGGACCCTGCCATTCACTGTGTATGTCCTGACCTGCTTTAACTTCCCAAAATCCATCATTGTTCATTTGTTTGACACTAACAACACTTCACTGTATCTCTGCACTGGTGCCCCAGCAATAAAAGTCCATGAGCTATTCACCTCTGAAACGTAGTCATATGTGGTATTATGAACCCCTCACTGCACCCATCTCTATTTTGTTGTGCAGGCAACACCTCGACCCCACTCTGTTTCTCTCATTTATAATTTATCTCCACATAAATAGTAGTGAATTTTGATTCCTCCTACCACATGCCATCACACTTAACACATTAAACTCCATTTACCATGTACTCTAATCACCAGCTTCCCCACATCCTGTTGGAGAGAGAAAATGTCCAATCAGAAAGGTTTTGAAGGATATGGGTCAAATGCAGGGAAATGGGACAAGGAGGATGATAACCTTGTTCATAATGTAGTGGCGAGGGGTTACTTACCACAAGCTCAGATGGGAACTTTGATCAGTGTGGACCATTTGAGCTGAAGTGCTGGTTTCTGTGCTGTGTGAATCTGACTGTAAACACTCTTGGTTTAGTTCAAAGACATTAAACTTTTCTAAATGACTTGTTATTTCTTCACAGATTATAGACTCCAATAGCTGAAGTGAAGTTAACTGGACTACAGTCACCTTTCTTCCACCCTTCTTCAACAATGGTTTTTAACTCCATTGCGACCTTTCCGTAACACAGTGAGTTTTGACAGACTTCAATGTCTCTACTTTCTCTCCAGACTTCCTGTGAAACCCTCCAGTGCAGGTTGTTGGGACCTGGTAATGTTTGATTTTAGTCCCATTATTTTCTCCCTCCTGGTGGTGATTGGTACACATTATTGCACAATGTTGAAATGTCAACGTTAGATATCTGTGGGATGTTTGCTGTGTCCCCATTGGGAACACTAATGTAAGTTATTGAGTTAACTTATCTGCCTTTTCCTTATTAGTTTTAGCTTTTGTCTCATCACTGGTTCCTGGAAAAATCCAGATCCTCTTTTCTACCGCCAACCCTTGCCTCTTTATATGCTCTTTAATTTAATGTATCACTTGAACTCCATTGACCACAGAAGGTTCTTTGCTGTCTGTGATCCCTGTATCTAATTGGTATCAATGTCTGCTGAGTGTTATGAACTGTCTCCTTGAACATCGACACTGCTCATCACTGACCTGTCCCTACACCTATTTACCCTATCTGCCCCAGACAACTCCACTTTCACATCACTGTAATTGCCTTTATTTAGGTTAAGACATTGGTTCTGGACTCTGGTGTTCACCCTCAATCTGGCTCTGGAGTTCACCCACATTGTGATCACTTCTTCACAGATCCTTCACCACAAGATCTCTCTGTATTCCCACCTCATTACACAGATTACATCTGAAATGGCCTGTTCCTGGGTAAAATCCTGCTGTAAGAAACTGTCTCTGGGAACTCCACAAATTCCTCTTCCACTCTACCAGTTTGATCAATACACAGACTGAAGCAAACTGACAACAAAATGCTGGAGGAACTCAGCAAACGGACAACATTTTGGGCTGAGAACCTTCACTGGGATTAGAAAGAAAGGGACAAAGTTCAGAATAAGGTGGTGGGGGAAGGGGGGGGGGAGGACATGTGAGTGTGGGGGTGTGGTTTGTGGAGGGATAATGATGTGAGGAACTGGGTAACAGTTAGAAAAGGAATCCATTAGGACAGAACGTTAGACCATGGGATGACACAAAGGAGGTGGAGAACCAGAGAAAGTTGATGGGCACGTCATGAAGATGTGTGAGGAGAAGTCAAGGGGTTAAGTGGCACCAGAATGGGGGAAAAGTCAGAAAAAAAGGAGCAGTTTGGAAGGTGGGGGAATAGAGGGTAGTGATTTCCAGAATTTGGAGAAATCAATGTTCATGCTGTCAAGATTGGAGGCTACACAGTCAGAATATGAGATGTTGCTCATCTAACCTGTAGTTGGCCTCATTGTAGTAGTAGTGGAGGCCATGGACAGACTTTGTAGTGATGGCCCTCTGCTGGGTCAGGGTCGACCATGGAATTGTACCCTCGCTGTGAAACTCAATTTGCAAGCCAGGGTAGTAGAATACGTAAAGCAAGCTGTTGCCCATGCAGGGGCTCCTGCTCTCCACGCAGCTGATGAATCCAGAGCAACAGCAGAGACCGATGGGGTCAGGCACCAATGGTGTCACAGTACTGCCAGTCTGCATTGAACATCGGACCGACAGGGAATCCAGCTCTAGATTGTTCCTCGGGGTTTACTCCCGAAGCCTTTCCCATGAATGGGTCTAGCCACAAGCCAGTAGAGGTTTCAGATCAGAATTTTCCTTCCACTAGACGAGCTACCAACCGTGGGTGAAAGCCCCATCTGCCCATAGCAGTTAGTTATATGATGCCAGTAAACCCATTTAGACCCTCCCCATCAGTCGAAAGAGTTTGTCGGGCTTCGTAGCTAAGCCATATGTAACAGCCAGGAGCTGGACTTGGTTGACAGAGGCAATTTGAAGCAACAATTAATAGGAAGTGACAGCTTGTCCCTATTACTACCCCAACACTGGTTAAGACAGCTGTAAGGCACCGATATGTCAATCTGTGAATGGGAAATGGAACTAGAATGGGTTGCCACTGGCAGATTGTGGTTGTTGCAGCACACAGAGCAAAGGTACTCAATGTAGTGGTGCCCGAATCTGCTTCCGATTAAATATCTCATGATAATCACATTTCCGTTCTCATCTCTCTTTGATATTTCTCCTTTTGTGCTTTATCCCATTGGGAGGAACACCTGAGGATCTTGAGACCACTCCTAACAGATCTCCATAAAGTGTTTTAAATTAATTACAGATATAAAACACAAAAAAATTGACTGTATAAATATTCACACCCAAATCATCATTGGTACAGTCAAGTAGTTTTAGGAATTACATTATCTGTTAAGTGCAGGTCTCTGTGTGAGTCAAGGTGTTTCAATTGATTGTAGTAAAAATACACAACTGTTGGTAGTCTGTATCCTGGGAGAAACTACACCATAAAAACAAATTAACACTCTGAGCAGTTCTGCAAAAAGGTAATTGAGAAACGCAATTCAGGAGATGGATACAAGAAAATTTTCAAGTCACTGGATATCCCTTGGAGTACAGTTCAGTCACTCATCCTGAAATGGAAAGAATATGGCAGAGCTGTAAATCTGCCAGAATCAGGCCATCCTCAAAAACTGAGTGACTATGCAAGAAAGGGACGAGTGAGGGAGGCCACCAAGAGTCCTCTGCTAATTCTAGAGAAATCACAATCTTCAGTGGCTGAGATGGGAGAGACTGTGTATACAACAACTGTTGCCCAGATGCATCACCTGTCAGAGCTTTTTGGGAGAAAGAGAAAGCCATTGTTGAAAAAAGCTCACCTGGAGCTTGCCAGAAGACTCTGAAGTCAACTGGAAGAAGGTTCTATCGACAGATGAAACAAAATTGACCTTTTTGGCCGTCAGATTAAACACTAAGCTTGGCGCAAGACGAACACCACACAGCATCAAAAACACTCCATCCCAGCCTGGTGGAGGCTGCATCATGCTGTGGGGTGTTTTCACTGCAGCAGGCCCTGAAAGGCTCAGAAAAGTAGAGGGTAAATTGAATGCAGCCAAATACAGTGAAATCTTGGAGGAAAACCTAATTCAGTCTGCAAGTGAACTGTGACTTAGGAGAAGATTCATTTTCTAGCAGAAGAATGACTGCAAGTAGAAAACCAAAACTACACAGGAATGACTTAAAACCAAAGTTAATGTCCTGGAGTGGCCAAGTCAGAGTCCAGACCTTAATCCAATTGGGAATTTGTGGCTGGACTTGAAAAGATCTGTTCACTCATGAACCACATGCAATCTGACAGAGCTTCAGCAGTTTAGTAAAGAAGAATGGGGAAAATGTTCAGTGTCCAGATGTGCAAAGTGGATAGAGACATATCCACACAGAGCCAACGGTAATTACTGACAAAGGTGCATCAACTAATTACTGACTTGAAGGAGGTGAATACCAATGCAATTAAATTATTTTTTTGTTTTATATTTGCAATTAATTAGATCACTTTGTAAAGATCTGTTTTTCACTTTGACTCCAGAGAGTCCATTCTGCTGATCAGCGTGGGAAAATAAACCCAAATTAAATACACAGTGAATCAAAGTTGCAGAACAATAAACATGAAAACCTCCAAAGGAGGCTGAATAATTTTGATGGCACTGTATCCACCCCTTCACCAGCACGTTATGAACAAATCCATCCTGCTCCTTTCCATTTTGCCGATTCCGTGTAGAACATTAAACATGTAGGAATGTCAAATTCCCAGTTCAAGTCTCTGTCACCATGTCCCTACAATGGCTGGTAGATCAAACATATTCGTCAGTACACAATATGGAACAGATGGCAACCTGCCCTTCAGTCCACAATATCTGCACCAATCATAATAATGCTGAGACTTTATAAAGTACTGGTGATGTCTCACTGGAGAATTGTGAGCATTTGTGTGCCCTTTATCTTAGGAAGGATGAGTTGAAACTGGATGTGTTTCAAAGGAGACTCAAAATTGCCTCCAGGATGAAACAGCTGGGCGTATGAAGAGCGTTTGATTGTTCTGGGCCTGCACTCACTGGAATTTAGGTCAATGAGGGCTGACCTAATTAAAACCTATCGAATGGTGAAAGGCCTTGATAAAGTGGATGTGCAGAGGATGGGAGTGTCTAAGACCAGAGGATGCAGCCTCAGAATAGAGCATCATCCTTGTAGAATGTAGAGATGAGGAATTTCTTTAGCCAGAGAGTAGTGAATCTGTGGAATTTGTTGTCTCGGGCAGCTGTGGAGCCAAGACTTTATGTATATTTAAGGCAGAGGTTGGTAGATTCTTGATTGGTCAGATCATGAAAGATTACAGGGAGAAGGCAGGAGATTGGGGCTTTGAGTGAAAATGGATTAGCCATGATGAAATGACAGAGCAGATTTGATGGGCCTAATTCTGATCCTATATCTTAGAGTCTATATCACCACCTCTGAAACCTCGATCAATTTTGTCAAGCGTGATCTGCCCAAACAAAACCATGCTGATTGTCCCTAAGCAGGCCATGCCTGTCCAAATGTGCATAAATCGTGTACCTAAATATCCTCCCCAGTAGGTTCTCTGCCACTGAAATGAGGCTGCCTTGCCCATAGATTCCTGGATTTCTGTTATTTCCCTTCTTGTACAAAGCTGCAACATTTACAACACTCAAGTCCTGTGGGAACTCACATGTTGTGATCAAGGACACATTGGTCCTTGTTAAATTGCCAGCAATCTGCTCATTTGCTTCTTTCTCTATTGCAGGATATATGCCTTCAGGTCCTGTAGTCTTATCCATCTTATTGCTTTTCAGACGTCCCAGCACAACCTCCTCCTTAATCCCAACACGTCTCTGCACATTAGCATGCTCCAGTCTGTTTTCATTGACATTCAGTTCCTTTTCCTCAGTAAATATTGACACAACATACTCATTTAGTACCTCAGCCACTTGGTCTGACTTCAACCACATCAGTCTTCCTTTAATCTTGAGTTGACCTTTCCATTCTCTGGTTAACTCGGATCTGCTGGTCTTTAAACAGCTCCCGCATGTCAGATGTGGACTTGTCTGATAGTGGCTGCTCCCAATCAATGCCCCGTGGTTTCTGTCTTACTCTGTACTAACCTGCCCTCCTGCAATTCAGTACCTTCATACAAGATCTGATCTTATTCTTCCTCATCACTAAGAAAAAAATACGAACCCAGAATATTCACTGACTCTTAGCTGTCAGCTGGCCTGGCTCATTTCCCAAAACTAATTCCTCCTGTCTGTTCTCTCCTCTCGTTGGACTCTGTACATAATGTTTCAAACACACTTAAGATTTGCTGAAGAATTCTTGTGCATCTAAGTATTAAGCAAGTTCCAATCAATTCTAGGGAAGATAAAGTCCCCGCACTGGTCATTGGGGGCCAGTATGATAATCCCATCAGTTGATCTGCAGATTGCCTCTGTAAATGAGCCTTCCAGTTTGTTGTGACATTCCCAGTGGGGTAACCCCTGCTCTTGTTAAACCCCACTCACATGTAAAACAATGAAACACAGGAGCTTTGAGCTGTCAGCCCTGTCTGTTTGACAACATAATCCTCCTAATGTTGAAATAAACTAATTTCAACCTATCAGTCCTAGCATGTTTGTTAGCCTGACATTGGCTCTCGTTCATTTCAGACTGTCTTTTCATTCATGCATTCTCCCTCTTGCTATTCCAGTTCAAACTCTGCCAAGTGACACCATCAAACCTTCTGGTGAGGATATTGGTTCCCCTCCAGTTCAGATGGAAATGGTCTTGTTTGTCCCGGTCTCCCACCTTCCTGGAAGGGAGCCCATTGATCCATGAATCTGAAAACCTCCCTCCTACATCAGTTCCTCAGCAACATATTAAACTGCACGGGCATATCATTTTCTCACCACACCAGCACAAGGTTTGACCCACAATTCCGTAATTACAATGCTGGAAGTCCTGATTTTTAACCTAGTTCCTGAAAATCACTTTGTTGGACCTTGCTCATTTAAACCCTTTGGTGTAGCACGGAGAAAGGTCACCGTAAAACATATTGGCTCCCCTCCTCCTTGGACCTGTCTCAACTTACCCTCGGGACCCCAATGATCCTGGTACGTGAATCCCCCACCCATCTCGCACCAGCTCCTCAGCCACCACCTTACCTGGGCTTTAGAATACATCAGAAGCACGGTATATATATCCTTGTGTCTGCCTATGTATCCTGTTCCTTTATGTGACCGGACTTTCATTTCCCTCGCGACCCAGAGGAATAGTCGTTCTAATGAATTAACCCTCTCATCACTGGAAGTGACTGCACCCTCGCCCACCAACTGCCGTGTGTGAGGGCGCTCGCCCTGGTCAAGGGGCCGGCGAGGGACAGACCAAGGTTCTCGGGTATTTGCGAAATGGAAAAGCACTTCCTATAATTTAAAGCAGGCGAATCAGCAAATTTCCAGAATTTGTACAGAATCTGTACGTGGTGTGTGAGGGAGTTTTTTTTTTCCGCTGAAGTGCTTTGTGTCGGATAATGGCGGCCGTAATAAAGTGAAGGCGGAGCTGGACGATGAGAGGCCGCTCTCGGCTCTGTCCGTCACTCTGACTCTGTCTCCTCCCCTCCCCGCCTCTGTCTCTCTGCGCGTTTCTCGGGCAGGTCGGGGACATCAGCAGACTGTTTGTCACTGAGCAACGACCTGAGTGAAGCAGCATCATGTCTGGCAGAGGGAAAGGAGGCAAAGGACTGGGCAAAGGCGGAGCGAAGCGGCACCGTAAAGTGCTCCGTGATAACATCCAGGGCATCACCAAACCGGCCATCCGGCGTCTGGCTCGCCGTGGCGGCGTCAAGCGGATCTCGGGTCTGATCTACGAGGAGACCCGCGGGGTGCTGAAGGTTTTCCTGGAGAATGTGATCCGGGATGCGGTTACCTACACTGAACACGCCAAGCGCAAGACGGTCACTGCCATGGATGTGGTGTACGCTCTGAAACGCCAGGGCCGCACTCTCTATGGCTTCGGCGGCTGAAAAACTCCCACTTCCTCCCGAGCACAAAACAAAGGCTCTTCTAAGAGCCACCCACCGCCTCACAGACGGAGCCGTGTCCACAACCTTTTAATTCTTTATCGATCCAACTGTATTCATCTGTTGACATTTGAAATCGATTAATCTTCCGCTTGAAATTTAGCCGCGATTCTACCTTTACAGACGGTGATTACCGTAAATGCTGAATGCATTTATATTGATCTTAATCTTCCCGTCCGTCTGCGTCAGAAATCAGTTCCCTCGTTTAGAGGAACAATTCCGTAATTTTGCATTCGAATCTTAACTAAGGGATTTAGATGTTAAATGAAACTGAAAATGTATGATCCGTGATAGAATTAATTGTAATTAATAAAAATTTATCAAGCACCATTGCTGGGTGCGCTGAAATTGGCGGGCGATTCGAAATTTATCGGGCGCCAATTACAGTAAATTCTGATTGGATGAAGTCCGACCGCCAGTTAACAGTTTCCCATTTTGTCCTAAATTGTTATTCGCCGCCAGCCTGCTTGAAATTAATAAACCAATCGCAGCAAGCGGATCCTTTAATAGACAGTCGGTGTTCAGCCAGTCATAAGCGGTGGGACGGCCCTCCCCCAGCGGTATAAAACCCTGTGCTGGAGCCCGTTTCGTGTATCTTGTTCCTGTATTTCAGCCTGTGTTCTCCCTCCCGAAGCAGAATGGCCCGCACCAAGCAGACTGCAAAGCACAAGCAAATCGACTGGTGGAAAAGCTCCTCGCAAACAGTTGGCGACCAAAGCGGCGCGGAAGAGCGCTCCTGCCACCGGCGGAGTGAAGAAGCCTCATCGCTACCGGCCCGGCACCGTGGCTCTGAGGGAGATCCGGCGCTACCAGAAATCCACCGAGCTGCTCATCCGCAAACTTCCCTTCCAGCGCCTGGTCCGGGAGATCGCTCAGGACTTCAAAACCGATCTGCGTTTCCAGAGCTCGGCCGTCATGGCGCTGCAGGAGGCAAGTGAGGTTTACCTGGTAGGACGCTTTGAGGACACTAACCTGTGCGCCATCCACGCCAAGCGAGTCACCATTATGCCCAAGGACTTCCAGTTGGCCCGCTGCATCCGCGGGGAGCGCGCCTAAGCCCAGCCTACACTCCGAACACCAGAAAAGGCTCTTTTCAGAGCCACTACCACGGCAAAGGAAAGGGCTGCCAAATACTGTACATGATTGATGTTTTGTGTAAATAAACTAGTTTTGTAGCTGGGACCTGAATGAAGGTCAGTCGGCAATGCTACCGGGTAGTTTATCATATATCCTCTCGCTGCAGTCCATCCCCAGTGACGGATCCCTCTCTCAACACGCCCCCTCCCCTCTCGCATAGGTGTCAGGAGTTCCCAATCAACTCAGCTGAATCTCCGCAGGTGTCTATGTCTCAGTCACTCTCTCCCAGATCGGAGAAGGAATTGGGCCTGAAACTGCCCACATCCCATATCTCTCAATCTCAGCTCGGGCATCCGTGTCTCATTTCAGACACTGAGACGGCACGGCCGCACCATATGTCAGGTACCGTCAATCTCCGGTTCTATGTGAGAAGTTCCCCCGGAAAGCTCAGTCAGACCCGGGACGGGAATCACAACACTTTGAATCAGATCGTTTCTGAGATGTGGGTGGCTCTGAGAAGAGCCGTTGGGTTCAGATAGTTACATATGGTGGATTCTCAATTCACTTTTTGACTGCTGTCTTCTTGGGTTTCGCGGATTTCGACTTCGGCTTCTTGGCCGCCTTCGTCTTCGTGGCTGCGGCTTTCTTGGGGCTCTTGGGCTTCGGCGCCGCTTTCTTAGCCGCGGGTTTCTTACCTCCCGCTTTCATAGCCGCTGGTTTCTTAGATGCGTGTTTCTTCGCCGCTGGTTTCTTAGCTCCCATTTTTTTAGCCGCTGGTTTCTTGGCGCCAAGCTTCTTGCTGGGAGATTTCTTTGCCGATGGTTTCTTCGCTTTCTTCACCACCTTCACGGCACTTTTCCCTTTACCGGATTTAAAGGATCCCGAAAGACCAGAACCCTTCATCTGAACCAAAGAGCCGCTTTCCACTTTCCTCTTGATGCTCATCTTGATCTGGGGGCGACGTTTCGCCACATCGACACCGCTGTCGGCCAGGGCCTTCATGATGGCCGCACCGGACATACCCTTCCTATCGTGACAACCCGCCACGATCTTATCGATCTGTTCGCCCAGCGAGGGACCGGTTGGTTTACTCCGGACAGCCGCCTTCTTCTTGGGAGTCTTCTTTGCGGCGGCGGGTGCGGCTGGAGGAGCCGTTTCGGCGGGTGCTGTCTCGGTCATGTCGGCGACTCTGATAAATCCTTCTCACAATCAGAACTGAATGAGAAATGAAGCGAAAGGCGGCGGCACAGAGCAATTTAAAGGCAGCGTGCGGACGGGGCGGAGACATCCTGCTTTCAGCTCCAGGCAGCTTCATTTTTCTGTGCTTCTCTCTCCTCAAAAACTCGCTGATTCCAATTCAAATCGGACGCTGAGGAGACTCGGACTAGTCCCTGTCTGTCACTGAGGCCAGAATGTTCGCTGGAAAGAAAGTTTAATCGGGATTAAAGGTAGCGCTTTCTATTACTGCATTGCCCGCGTTCTCTCTCCCGATCGTAGACCTGTTCTCTGTTTTTTGGCTGAATTATTTAAACTAATTAAAACTTTGCGGTTAATTCCCTCTTCGGGACTGAGCCGGGGAGTGGGTGCTTCCGTAACAAAAAACATCTTTTCTCTTTCTACGGGAGGCGCTGAGAAATCCTACGATGTATTCGGACTCACAAACACAGGGACACTGTTCTAAGCCGCCCGCTCCTTTAACTCACTCTCTCTGACACAGTACACACTCAATGCTGGCGGAAATCAGCAAATCAGGCAGCATCAATGGTGGGAATAAACAGCCGACATTTCGGGCTGAGACCCTTCATCAAGACTCTGGTGGGAGATGCTGCCTGACTTGCTGGGTTCCCCCAGCATTTTGTCCCGTTGTTCGCGACTCCCAGAATCTCTAGGCGTTATGCCGATACAATGTTCACATCTGCACCTTCATCGCATTGTACTGCTGTCAAAATAAAAAGACTTTTTCCTTGTCATGTAACACGGTGATAAATGATTCTGATACCAAAGAATAAAGAACAACGGACATTGTCCGACCAACATCTCTGTGTAACTGAGAATCTCAGATCCCGGAAACATCCTTGGAAGTCTTCTCTACACTCTCCCCAGTTTAACCCCGTTTCCTAAAACGGTGACAAGAGCTGTACACAAAACGATAAGTGTGACCTCCAGTCACTTACACAACTGTAACATAATGTCCCAACTGATATACTCAATCCCCTGACTAATGAAGACCAGCATGTTAAACCCAGTTCTTCACCACCCTGTCTACCAGTGACACCACTTTCAATGAACTGTGTGTGAGAGATTTACCCCTAAATCTCTCCGGCCCAATACACTCCCTAATGACCGACCGTTCACAGTGTAAGTTCTACACTGGATTGACTTTGCAATGTGCACTGCATCACATTTATCTGTATTGAAATGCATTTGCCACGCTGTGGCCCTCTTCACTAAATGATCAAGATTGCCAGGTTAAATAAGAAATACTGAATAAACTAAACAGTGTAAAAGAGGATCAGGGAGGGATGTGATTCTGAAGGTGAGAATGGGAAACCTGAATCCTGATCCAGTCTTGCCTCTCTTTTACTCTTTAAATGTCTGAAAAAAAGCTTGTATTCTCCTTTATACTATTGGCCAGTTACTTTAATAATTCATCTGTTCTCTCCATATTACTATTTTAGTTACCTTCTGTTCTTTTTAAGTTCCCTAATCCTTTAGCTTCCCACTAACTTTTGTGATATTCTCTGCTCTCTCATGTTATTTTATGCTTTTGTCTTCTATTGTTGGTGATGGTTGCCTCATTTTCCCTTTCAAATATTGTTTCTGCTGAGGGATGAACTGATCCTGCATCTGCCAAATTACTCCTGGAAACTGAAGCTTTTCATATAAAGGTAATCTGGTTAATGCTGGGGATGTCAATATGCCCGACTGCTGTAAGCCTGTTCCCATTACACCTCTGTGTGATTTACCAACATGTCTGCTCCACAATATCTCAGCCTATTGGGAGGCGAGCAGTGTAATCCCATCAAATTCACCATTCATCATTTTATTTGAATCCTTTACTTAGAAAATCTCATCAAATCCGTCACATTACTGCAGTGTTGGTCTCCTTTATCAAACACGCAGCATCCCCCCACCAGTCAGGTAGCCATTAAATGTTTCCCCTACACCTTAAACAATTGTCCTGTAAATTTATACTTCCCTACCCTGACACAAACAGTTATCGCGTACTGATTTTGTAAAGCTTTGGATGGTCACTGGTCAGCTCCTTAATCTCTCAGTTGAGAAAGAGAGTCCCAGTCTGTCCAAACTTCTGCAAATAATTCAAATCCTCCAGTGTCAGTAACACCCTCCTCAAACCTCTCTCCACACTTTCCAGCTTCATGACATCCTTCCTGTAGCTGGGTGACTAGAACTGTGCACATTACAGTGCAATCTCACTTCGACGATTACAGTTGTCATATGACATCCCAAATCCTGTAACTCATTTCCCTGACCAATGAAGACAAATAGGCCAAACATCATCTTCACCATCCTGACTACCTGTGTTGTCACTTTCAGTGAATGATGTTTCTGTATTCCATGGACACTCTGCCTGCAATACTCTCCAAGGAACAGAATTTACTGTGCAGGTCCTTCCCTGGTTGGACTTCTCAAAATGCAAGAGTTCATACTTGTCCACATCAACATCCATCTGCCATTCTTTGGCCAACTTCCCCAGTTCGTCCCCATCCCATTCGGGATCCCACTCTACCAACAGCATCGCTGTCATCTGCAAACTCACTAATCACGTTCACAACAATGTCAGAGAAAGTGTTCACATCGATGACAAATGACAGTACCAGAACCGATCCCTGTGAACGTCACTGGTCAGAGGCCTCCAACCTTAATGATAAGCTGACACAACCACCCTCTGTCACCTTCTATCAACCCAATTTTGTGACGCTGATATTAGGCAGTATCTTGTCTGGCATCCTTTCTGCTCCAAATGAGTAATACAGAAGAAGTAAGGAATAAAGAAAAACTTATCTTTCTTGCCTACACCTCTCAGATGTGCCAAAGCCTCATCTCCCCACTCCAATTTTGGCCCACTCATACAATGACTGCTCTCTTTAAATCTAACTTCTTTTTATTGGATCTTGATAAGTGCCTAAATATGCACAAGCAAACGATTCCCTTGGAACTATGACATGCAAAATATGCCAACTGCCCATGTTCACTTCATTTAAACTCCCTCTCTGTCTACATAATCATATGACTGTTTGTGACTGTGGTGCACAAAATTGTGAACTGCAGGAAACCAAAGAACATGCCTGCACTGTTCGACAAGACCAGACATGATAAAACAAACAAAACACTGTATAACAAACACTAGAATCCCCTAACTGAGAGGAGTGGAGACGCTGGATGACCATAAAGATTTAACGTGGAGCAAGATAAGTGTTTATAAAATCAGGGAAGTGGGATCAACATACAAGAAGAGGCTGATGGCAGATCAGCCTATATATGGAATTGTGGGTGAGGGACTAAGAGAGAACACACTGGAGGGTTTATCCAGTGTGAATAGAGCTCAGGATAAGAGAGGTGCATTCACCAATGGAGTTGTGCTACTGGCCTCCCAAATGCCAGCAGAAGGTAAAGAAACTGAAATGTAGCAGGACATGAAAGATGTAAAAGCAACAGGGTCGTTGCAGTGGGTGACTAATTTCCCCAGTGTTGACTGGGACTCCCTTAGACTCAGGGGCTTAGATATCATTGCGTATGTTAGAAGAATACTGGGATGTTTCTTAACATAGAAGTGGGTAGTCTAACCAGGGAAGTGGGTTTTAGAAGTCATTGTATTGGAAAATGAGCCTGTCAACAGATAGAAATTTCATTCTGAAAGCAGTAAGTAAGCACAGGACTCGTCATAGAGGTAATGTGGTTAATCGGTATATAACTAAGGGAAACTGTGTTGGACAGGAACTGAGGTGAGGGGAATGGGTGCAGCTGTGATTTGTCCATCCACATTTGACATGTGACTAGTGGTTAAAGGTCAGAATTCAGACTGTTTCTATATGGAAGAAAGACAAGGTTGGTAAAGTCTGGCACAGGGGTAGGAGATGTTATGAATTCAATCTGATAGAAAATGAAAGATAAGGAATGTTTCAGATGTATAAATTGGAGAATATGAATATGAATATGCAATATGAAGCAAGCAAGAGAGAAGTTAAACAGAGAATCAGACTTGTCAAATGGGGACAGGAAATAACTTTGGGGAGAAGGGGCACTATGGAGAGGGTAGGACAACACAAGGACAAAGGAGAGAGTTTACTTCTGAAGTGGGTGAGGGACTAAACCAGTACTTCATATCAGTATTCATCAATGTGGTCCTGGAGGATAGTGTGATCAGAGAAGGGAATGCTGAAATTCCAAGGCATGTTGTTCCTCCGGCAACAGAGTCAACCCAGGAAATTATGAACTGGTGATACCTGGATCAATGCCAGGGGAATTGTTCGAGAATATTATTAGACATAGCATCTCTCATAAAAGTTAGGACTAGAATAGGAGAAGATCAGGATTTGGAAGGAAAATTGAGCAAAATCCCCTGAGATTCTCTCGGTGCATTCAGAGGAAAAGGGAATTTGGACAGAATTGTTCAGCTTGGAGATGAGGATGGCCATCTGTGTGTGGAACTGAAGGAAATGGGAGAGGCTTTCCATGAATATTTCTGACAGTTATTTCACCATTGAGAAAATTATGGAAAGTGATGGTTACGGAAATGGCATGAATCAGATGTGATATCTTCGACCACATTCAAGTTAGCAGGGATCTATATTGGAGGCCATAAGATGCTTTAAGGTTGTTAAACCTACCGGGCCTTTCAGGTACATTCTTGTATTTTGTGAGAAGTTAGAGAATACACTGTAGAGGCCACGGGAGAGATTGTTGCTTCACCACAGGCATCAGTTGAGGTTAGACATGATTGGAGAGTGACTAACGTGGAATTTGCAGTTTTGAGGCCAAGTCTGTGGATGAATCAAAAATAGATAGAGAGCCAGGCAGTGTTATGGATGCAGGGAGTCTGCAGTAGCACTTGGACAGATTTAGAGAATGGACAGAGAAGTTCCAGACAATATACAGTGTAAGGAAGTGTGTGGTCATGAACACTGGGAGGAGGAATAAAGGCATAGACTCCATCTAATCAGGGAAAGAACAGAAATCAGATATGTAAAGGGACTTTGCGGCTCCTAATGCAGGATTCCCTAAAGGTTAATGTGCACATTTAGATGCTAGTAAGGAAGGCAAATGCAATATCTGCATTCATTCCAAGAGAACTAGAATATAAAAGCAAGCATCTAATGCTGAAGCTTTAGCCAGAACTTATTTGGAGTATCATGAGCAGGTTTGGGTCACTTTTCTAAGAAAGGCCGTGCTGACATTGCAGAGTTTGCAGGGGAAATTCACGAGAATGATCCCAAGTCTGAAACAGTTAGGATATAAAGATCATTTGATGATCTGGGCCTGTAGTCACTGGAGTCTAGAAGAATGAGGGAGCATCATATAGAAACATATTGAATGTTGAAAGGCATAGGTAGCGTTGATATGAGATGATGTTTCCAATAATAGAAGAGTCTAGAACCAGACTACACCCTCAATACAAAGATGCCCTTCTAGAATAGAGATGAGTAATTTCTGTATTCAGAAGGTGATCTTTCGATACATTTCATTGGCACAGGCGGCCATGAAGGCAGTCAGTAGGTCTATTTAAAACAGAGGTTAGGATGATTTAATTATTATTAAGGGCATCAAAGTTTAATGGGAAAAGGGCAGAGAATGGTGTTGGGATGGATAATAAATCAGGCATGATGGAATGATGGAACAGACTGGATGAGCCAAAAGACCCAATCCTGCTCCAATAACTTAAGGTCTTTTGTTTTAATGCGGTGCCAGGAAACTAGTCAGGAAACTACTGGCCCATCAGTCTGATATCAGTGTTGGGTAATTTATTGGAGGAGGTTTTGAGAAACAGGATCTACCAACATTTGGTCTGATTCAAGACAGACAGCACAGTTGTGTGCAAGGGAAATCATGTCGGACAATTATCTTGCAGCTCTTTGAGGAGTTTCACAAGTGCGTAGATGAGGTTAGTTGTGGATGTTGTCTAAATGGACGGGAGACAGGCCTTTGACTCTGGTCTGGGAGGTTAGATCTGAGAGATGGAATCCACGGGAGATAGTTGATTGGTTTCATAATTGCCTCAGTGACAGGAAGCAGAGGCTGACGGTTGAGGGCTGTGCCTCAAACTGGAGGTCTCTGTCTAGTTGTGCGCCTCTAGGTGCTGGGATCTTTTTGTTAGTAATTTATAGAAACAATGTCCATGTGAATGCATAGTTCACTGAAAGTGACATCTCAGTTAGATATGGTGTTTGACCTGCTGGCCTTCTTCAGTCATTGCAGAGATGAGAAGGTTTTTCTTTGATTTGAGAAAATATGCTGTAAATATAAAAGTCTTTGGTGAGGACTGACGGGGGATATTGTGTATAGTGTTGGTAGGAAACTGTTCTTAAACTAGAGAGAGTGCAGGGAGAAAGAAAAATAGCAGATATTTGCTTTGTCCTGGGGAGTCTGAGTTACAAGGAGAGGTTGTATAGACTAGTATTTTATTCCCTGGAGCAGAGCAGATTCAGAGATGATCCTAGTAGAGGTCTGTAGATCATGAGGCGCATAGATAGGGTAAAAGCACGTAGTCTTTTTCACAGGAAATGGCTGATAAAAACAAGGCAAGTATTTCAGATCAGACATAATGGGCAGAGGGTGGTGGGTATTTTGAATAAACTGCCAGTGATTGTGGCGGACACATTAGAAACATTTTAAAAACTTGCGATCAGAGCCGGTTGCCACATCACAGGAAGGACAGTTTCAGTTATAAGGCGAGGTTGAACAAGAACAGACCCCCGGGCCCAAGGCGCTCCCCCTCCCCCCTCCGCGGGGCCTTGCCACATTCCCGCGCCCGCTGCCTTGGAAACAGGTGCGTTACTGTGACATCACATGCAACGAGGCGGGAGGCTGCGTTCCGAAGTGGGGGGGGGGGTGCGTGCTGTCAATCAGAGAAGCCGCCGGTCACCCGCAAATATTGCAAATAAATCACTGAGCCCTTCATGAAAAAGCCCCGTCGGGGGGAAGCCTTTTCTGCACTTCCAACCCAGGATCCTTCTACGTGGAGACTTGGGCCTGTTGCTAAGGCAACGACGTTCCGGAGGCCCTCTGACTCTGCGACATCAGGGCAGCGAAAGGGATGCTCGTCACATGATATGTTGGCCGCAGCCCGGGAGGAGGAGCAATGTACTTGTCAATCATAGGAGCAACAGCGGACAGTGACTGCACGGCGAGACATTTCAGTGTTAAATCTATAACTGGGAAAGGGGAAAAGAACTTACTCTAAAGGAAAACAATAAAGATGTACGAAAAAAGAAAGAGAGCGAGATATAAAGCTACAAACAAGAGAGAGTCCGCAGATGCTGGAAATCCAAACTACACACAGAAAATGCTGGAGGAACTCAGCAGGCCAGGCAGACAGACATACTTCATTGATCCCGAGGCAAATTGGGTTTCCTTACAGTCGCAACAACCAAGAATAGTGTAGAAATATAGCAATATAAAACCATAAATAATTAAATAATAATAAGTAAATTATTCCAAGTGGAAATAAGTCGAGGACCAGCCAATTGGCTCAGGGTGTCTGACACTCCGAGGCAGGAGTTGTAAAGTTTGATGGCCACAGGCAGGAATGACTTCCTATGATGCTCAGTGTTGCATCTTGGTGGAATGAGTCTCTGGCTGAACGTACTCCTGTGCCTAACCAGTGCATTATGAAGTGGATGGGAGACTTTGTTCAAGATGGCATGCAACTTGGACAGCATCCTCTTTTCAGACACCACCGTCAGAAAGTCCAGTTGCACCCCCACAACATCACTCGCCATACAAATGAGTTTGTTAACTTTGTTGGTGTCTGCTACCCTCAGCCTGCTGCCCCAGCACACAACAGCAAACATGATTGCACGGGCCACCACAGACTTGTAGAACATCCTCAGCATCATCTGGTAGATGTTAAAGGACCTCGGTCTCCTCAGGAAGTAGAGACAGCTCTGACCCTTCTTGTAGACAACCTCAGTGTTCTTTGACCAGTCCAGTTTATTGTCAATTCATATCCCCAAGTATTTGTAATCCTCCACCATGTCCACACTGACCCCTTGGATGGAAACAGGGGTCACGATGTATGGGTCAGCATGTATGGGAAAGAAAAGCAGGACTGCTGAAGGGTCTTGGCTCGAAAAGTCGACTGTACTCTTTTCCCCATAGATGCTACCTGACCTGCTGATTCCTCCAGCAATTTGTGAAATATAAAGCTAGAGAGATTTGACAACTAACACTGAGATATTTAATATGAACAGACTTATTGCTGTGAAGTGAAACTACATCTGTAAACCACAGTGAGTTTTGGGGATGGTGCGGGTGTTAATGGCAGAAAATAAAGAGATAATAGATTAACAAAGAGGTTTTAGGCACCAGGTTGATAACATGTGGGTTCCCACACTGCTGGAGTCCTGTCTGCAGGTCTGGTCGACACACTGCAGAAAGAACATGATGACTGTAATGAGTGAACTGGGTCTCTGGTCCCCATCCCATGTCAATCGCAGGAAACAGGAACACTGTAGAGCAGGTTTACCAAGATTTTGTCCGGGATGGAGCCTTTTTGTTGTAAAACCATTAAATATAGGAGCAGAGTTAGGCCCTTTGGCCCATTGTGTCTGCTCTTTTACTTCATCATGGCTGATCCATTTCCCTCTCAGCCCCAATATCCTGACCTCCCCTTAACCCACCATGCCCTGACAAATCAAGAATGTATCAACCTCTACCTTAATTATAACCAATGATGGCCTCTGGCAATAAATTCCATGGTTGAGCCACAGTCTGGCTAAACAAATTCCTCCTCATCTCCATTTAGACTCAGAGGCTGTGCCCTCTGTTCCTAGATTCCCCCTCTATCCTCTCCCTATCCACTCTACCGAGTCCTTTCAACGTTCGGTAGGTTTCAATGAAATCCCCTCTCATTCTTATGAATTCCAGTCAGTCTGGCCCTGCACAATCAAATGGTCGTCATATGATAAACCTTCAATCTTGGAATCATTCTCGTGAATCTCCTCTGAACCCTCTCCAATGTCAGTACACCTTTCTTCGATAAGTGGCCCAGAATTGCTCACAGTACAAATGAACCTTCAGGATCCTCCTCCACTCAAAAGTTCCTTTACATGTCAGATTTTGATGTTTCTCTCCTTTCAGAGCAATTGTCTATTCTTTCAATTTTTCTACCAGTGTCCTTGACCATAAACTTCTCGACATGTTATTCCACCTGCCATATGTTTGCCCATTCTCACAATCTGTCTAAGCCTCTCTGTAGCCTTTCTGCTTCCTGCTACCTATTTTAATATACAAATGGTCAGAAAGCCATCATTTCTGTCATCCAAATCATTGATATATACTGTAACATTAAAAGAAGCGATACCAAAAAATGCCATTAGTCATTGTAGTCAACCAGAAAAGTCTTTCTTTATGCCACTCTTTGCTTCCTGCCAATCAGCCAAGTCTTAATCCATGCTCATATCTTTCCTGTGTCATAGGCTCTTAACTT
This sequence comes from Hypanus sabinus, assembly GCF_030144855.1. Taxonomy (NCBI): domain Eukaryota; kingdom Metazoa; phylum Chordata; class Chondrichthyes; order Myliobatiformes; family Dasyatidae; genus Hypanus; species Hypanus sabinus. The sequence goes on from NC_082736.1 coordinate 11,097,496, forward strand.
AAGCTGTCTCATGTGTGGCACCTTGTCAAAGGCCTTCTAAAAATCCAATTGCATAACACACACCCATCCATTGATTCTCTTAGTCTATCCTGCTTATTTCTTCAAGGAATTTCAACACACTCAAGAAGTAGGATATCCCCTAAAGGAAACCATGCTGACTTTGTCCTATTTTATCATGTGTTGCCAAGTAGCCCGAAAATACATCCTTAACAATTGAGTCCATCATCTTCTCAACCACTGACGTCACACTAACTGGCCTCCTTTCTTCTGCCCTCCTCCCTTCTTCAAGAGTAGAATGATGTTTGCAATTTTCCTGTTCTCCGAAACCACGCCAGAATCCAGGGATTATGGAAAGATTATTACTAATCTCATCAGTCACCTCTTTCATAGCATTGGTGTAGAAAATCTGGTCCAGCTGATTTATCTACCTTCAGATATTTCAGTAAAGGCTAATTCACTCATTTCTGCCCCCTGATTCTCCTGAATTTCCAGCAGACTGCTATTGTCTTCTCCAGTGAAGATTGAAGCACAATACTTATTCAGCTTCTTTGCCACTGCCCTGTACCCCATTACTACCTCTTCAGCATCATCTTCGAAAGTACTAATATTGACTTTTGCCTCTCATTTACACTTTGTATATCTGAAGTAACTTTTGGTATCCTCTTTAATATTAATGGCTAGCTTACCTTCTTGTTTGATCTTTTTCCTCTCCTAAACACTTTTATAGATGGTTTCAAAAAGTTTTGTAAATTGTATAACTGAGTGTCAGGGACGTCTCAGAGCAGCTGCTGAGCAATGTTCATTCAGCCAGAGGTGGTGGTACCAGTGGACAGGTAGAAAAGGGATGAGAGAATATGTACACAACGCTAGAATAACTCAGCAGGTCAGGCAGCATCTGTGAGAAAAGAGTAGCCAACATTTCGGGCCGAAACCCTTCATCAGGAATGGGGGGAAGAGAGGGCCGAAGCCCAGTAATAGAGATAGGGGAGGGGTTAGGGCCCAGAGGAGCCAGGAGGAAAACCAATCAGAGGAAAGATAAAGGGGGGAGGGGATAAGCAGAAAGGAATGTATAAAGCAGAAAGTAGAGATAAAGGAGCAGGAAGTAGAAAGGGGAGAGAGGCAGAGAGCGACCTGGGAGAGGGGGAGGGAATTACCGGAAATTGGAGAATTCAATGTTCATACCACCAGGCTGGAGGCTACCCAGACAGTAGATAAGGTGTTGGTCTTCCAACCTGAGTTGGTCCTCATCATGGTAGTAGCGGAGGCCATGTATGGACATATCTAGATGTGAATGAGAGGCAGAGTTGAAGTGGGTGGCAATCGGGAGGTCCTGTCTATTGTGACGGGTGGAGCGGAGCTGTTCGACGAAGCAGTTCCCCAATCTGCGTTGGGTCTCGCTGATGTAGACGAGGCTGCACCGGGAGCACCGGATGCAATAGACAACTCCAGCAGACTCGCAGGTGAAGTGTTTCCTCACCTGAAGGACTATCTGGGGCCTGAAAAGGGATGAGATCCTACAGTGAATATAGAGAGTCAGGGAACAAGTTGACGGGCAGGACCTGAAAGGTTGTAATCACCCAGTTACTCCCCATGCTGTGTGGTAGTGGTGTTAGGGACAGAAAGTTAGAGCAGATGAATGTGTGGCTGAGGTGCTGGACCAGGGACAGGGTTTCAGGATTCCAGAACATTGGAACCTCTTCTGGTGCAGAGGTGACATTTACAAGAGGGATGGTTTGCACCTTCACTGGAGGGGGGTCTGTATCATGAGGTTTATTGCTGCTCCCTGAGAGGGTTGAAATTAGATTGACGGGGATGTGAACCAGAACACCAGTCACTGAATGGAGAGATTGAAGCTAAATTTAATGCTTAGCACTGTAAGGATTGATTTTGAGACAAATACACATCTGACATGAGTTTGTTTAAAGATCAGCTGCACAGTGTTTCAGGGCCAGTTTGTTCCAGTAAGAGGGAGGGTCAAGGATGACAAGGTTCAGGAACCATGGATGATGAGAGAGGAAGCACATTTTGTCAGTGAAGAGTGAGAAGCATATGTAAGGCTTAGGAAGCTGGAATCAACCAGGGTGTTTGAGGACTATATTTAGAAAACAGAAGGGAACTCAAGAACATTTAGAGAGCTAGAAACAACGAAGAAAAATCTCTGGTGAGTAGAATTAATGATAATCCCATTGCATTCTGACATTCATTCTGCTGAAAAGGATACCCAGGGGTGCACTTTGGGAGATCCAACATTAAGGGTGGTTAGACAGTTAATGGTAGGAACATGAATAGTATTGGCAAAGAGAAGGATGTTGAGATTGACTGTGAGCACAGGTTGACATCGAGGAAAAGTCGGTGTATGGCATGTTTGCCTTCATCAGACAAGACATTGAGTTCAAACACCAGGATATAATGTTACAGGTTTACAAAATGCTGGCTAGGCCACAGTGAGAGTACAGTGTACTGAACACTGTATGTGGAAGCATGTGGAGATTCAGGAGCAGGGGCAGAGGGGGTTTACCAGGATGTCTGGAGGAGGTGTGTGGTGAGGAGAGGGTGGACATGCTGGAACCTTTTCATCTGATGGTATTGGCTCAGAAGAAATTTTATAGAAGATTATAAAAATTTGCTTGTCATAGTTAGTGTAGACAGCCAGTAATATTTTTCACAGGAGTGAAATGTCTTCTACTAGAAGGCATGTGTTTAAGGTCAGAGGAAGAAAGTGAAGGAAGGAGAGAAATGGGGACGGAATGCACTGTCAGGGGTGGTGGCAGAGGCAGAGAGCACAGGGGAATGAATGCTCTCATGGATTGTATTATAGGACATCAAACAGTCAGCAGGAATAGAGGACTCAATAGGGTTGTAATAGAGGGACATTACAAATTACATCATGTTGACTGGGACGGCTGGAGTGCTGGTGAGTGACTGAGGAGCTGGTGCAGGGAAAGTGTTTCAGGATTCTGGATCATTGGAACCTCTTCTGCTTCAGAGGTGACATTTACAAGGACAGTCTAATATTTTTCGCAGGGGTGAAATGTCTTCTAGAAGAAAACATGTATTTAAGATCGGAGGAAGAATGTGAAGAAAGCAGTGGTGGGGATTTGGATTGCACTGTCAGGTGTGGTGGCAGAGGCAGAGAGCACAGGGGTATTCAGGGAAGTATTAGACAGACTCAGGAATTTGTAGAGAAGTGACTGGTACTACGGTGCTGAAGAACTCGATCCACCCACCCTGCACAAACCAAAGTCTGATCTCAGACGTCCTCACACAGGGAGCATCTCGGGAGATCTGACCAAACTGACCGTTGCTTTCGCAAACTGTTCATTTATATTCAGAGGCCTTGGAGGACGAGTTTTTTTTTCAATTGATACCGTCAGTTTCACAGGGTAAATGTGCCTTTGTAGACTCCATAGCCGGACCGCGGAGAGCATTCTGACAGGCTGCATCTCTGTCTGGTATGGAGGGACTACTGCACAGGACGGAAAGAAGCTGCTGATAGTACCCAGGACATCTGTAGGGAGCGGAGTCACATAAACGCAGCGTTCATTAATTTGCAGTATTTCTGTGTTTGCACATTAAAAAAAATCTATTCAATATACATGTGTATTTATGTTTTATTTACTAGTATTTTTCGCTCTCTACTCGATTATGTATTGCATTGAACTGCTGCTGCTAAGTTAACAAATTTCGCGTCACATGCCGGTGATAATAAACTTGATTTTGAAATGAAAGTCGCAAATATTGTTCAGTGAGGCGATGGGAATCGCTCATGAAGCAAAGAACAGGCGATGTTCCCGCCTGCTGCAAACCGGAACGGTCCGGGGTAAAACCGTAATGTGGAACCCAGACAACGCGGTTTTAGGTGATCAAAAGCGGAGTCGTTCAGAGGTCGGAGATTAAATTCACCCTCCCGGGGCCGACTCCGAAAGTTTATTTCACGACCCTGCGCCTAGTGATCCGCTGACACTTTGCAGGGGGAGAGACCTCCAATCAGCCGGCTGAGGGGAGAAAATGAGTCGGGACTGAAGCGAACCGGTTTCTGTGCAGACTTATATCAGTTGACCTCCCGGAAGAAACATGTCGAGGCTGTGACAGATACAGGATATCAAACGGACGGAGATCACCCGCTGCTCAGCCCTTTCATGGACATTGTGAGTGGCTCTGAAAAGAGCCTTTGGGTAAACAGGTTCAGCTTACGTCACTTCACTTACTGGCAGCGCCGGTTTTCTTGGGCAACAGTACGGCCTGGATGTTGGGTAACACACCGCCCTGAGCGATAGTCACCCCTCCCAGCAGCTTGTTCAGCTCCTCGTCGTTACGGACGGCCAGCTGCAGGTGTCGGGGGATGATGCGGGTCTTCTTATTGTCCCGGGCCGCGTTGCCCGCCAATTCGAGGATTTCGGCCGTCAGATACTCGAGCACAGCAGCCAGATAGACCGGGGCTCCGGCACCCACCCGCTCAGCATAGTTGCCCTTTCTTAGGAGTCTGTGAACCCGGCCGACAGGGAACTGTAGTCCAGCCCGGGACGAGCGAGATTTGGCCTTGGACCGAGCTTTGCCAGCGCCGCCTTTTCCACGTCCAGACATTTCCACAGTCACAACAACTGCTAACTTCAAAACAAAATAAAGGAATGTTCACCCCGCTCCAACTCGCCCTTTTTATACCTTCTTTGAGAATAGAATCTGATGTTTGTGACTGGTGTGATCCTGCTTATTCTCATTGGTGAAGAGAAACGTCCCAATCGAAGAACTGCCAGAATCACCAATCAGCAGTCCGTAAAAGCAGAAGCGCGCATAGTAAACGTCTCATCAAAGTGCACTGAAATTTGGAAAAAGCCCGCCAAAAATCAAACTATTATTAAAATATAATTTGAAATTAAATAATTCCAGACCTGTTTTAAGATTGGGTCTTCGCATTTCCCTCTGTTACTGAAACAGGGCCCATTTAATACAAATGTAGTTGATATTGGAGTGTCTGGGAACTCAATTCTCTGATTCCTTTCAAACCTTTCAAAACTGTGTGCAGTTTTGGTCCCCTAATCTGAGGAAAGACATTCTTGCCATAGAGGGAGTACAAAGAAGGTTCACTAGATTGATTCCTGGGATGGCAGGACTTTCATTTGAAGAAAGACTGGATCGACTGGGCTTATACTCACTGGGATTTAGAAAATTGAGGAGGGATCTTATTGAAACGTATACAATTCTAAAGGGATTGGACAGGAAGATGGTTCCCGGTGTTCTGGAAGTACAGAACAAGGGGTCAGAGTTTAAGAATAAAGGGGAAGCCTTTTAGGACCGAGATGAGGAGAAATTTCTTCAAACAGAGAGTGGTGGTTCTGTGCAATTCTCTGCAACAGGAAACAGTTGAGGCTGGTTTATTGGCTATCTTTCAGAGGGAGTTAGATATGGCCCTTGTGGGTAAAGGGATCAGGAGATATGGAGAGAAAGCAGGTACGGGGTTCTGAGTTGGATGATCAGCTATGATCATACTGAATGGCAGTGCAGGCTCGAAGGGCCGAAGGGCCTACTCCTGCACCTATTTTCTATGTTTCCATGAACCGAAAAAAAACTGACCCTCAGCTTCTGCCCACAGTCGGTCACTGTGTGAACGTTATCAGGTTATAGACAAACGGCTCTTCTCAAATTGTGACCAGCGTCTAGTCTGCAATTTTAAAAAGTTGTTCTATGAAATAGTCATGAGGTCTTCCAGGCTTGTGTTAAAATGAGATTCAGGTGTTAGCCAACTGCAACCAATAAACTCCTGAAGCCAGAAATAAAACAACAACGGCAGCAATCCTCCGCTTGGCGTGGATACCGAGTGGGACGGACTGATGTGGAGGGGAGGTAACGATTCCTTTTCACTGCAGTGGGAGTTTATGCCAACCGTGACTTAGCTCTTGTAAAAGTCACCGGACATAAAATATGTATAATTTATTATCTAAATGGTAGTACAATTCTATCATTGAAATTGTGAGAGGCTCTTAAAAGAGCCGTTGTGTTTTCGATCATCTCACTGGCGAGCTTTACTTGGAGCTGGTGTACTTGGTCACCGCCTTTGTCCCTTCGGACACGGCGTGCTTGGCCAGCTCCCCGGGCAGCAGCAGGTGCACGGCGGTCTGGATCTCCCGGGAAGTGATGGTGGACCGCTTGTTGTAATGTGCCAGGCGGGAAGCCTCACCCGCGAAATGCTCGAAGATATCGTTCATGAGCGAGTTCATGATGCTCATGGCCTTGGAGGAGATGCCAGTATCGGGGTGAACCTGCTTTGTCTCTCTCCACTGCCCATTGTCGCTTTGGGTAACACCGTGGACTGGGAACTGGTGCTGATCACTGGGAGTTGCCGCTGTTGGGTAATTCGGCAGCAAGGAAATCGAAAATACAAAATGGACCATAAATTACAGGCGCAGTATTCGGCCATTCAACCTATTGTATCTGGTAGAAAAGCAGATCGAATGAGAAAAACACACACTTGAAAATATGAAACGTTTATGTAATGAAACATGGCAGCAGGAGATCGAAAGTCATCATGAGAGACCCATTTCAGAGTGAGGGTGAAAGTTGTTTATTGTTATATACAACTGGCTTACAGCAGATTCAAAGACTCACAGTATCGGAGACAAAACATTCACAGAATAAAATCATACTCTACAGAATTATAAAGAGGTAACAGAATTACAACAAGAGCCAATTGCATTGTAAAGTGGTGCTACTGAGGTGGTGATGAGGGTTGTCCATGTTTGTTAAACCACAGAATGTCTGTACCCGTCTGTGAAAGTGTAGACTGTGAAAGTGTGGGTTCATTCTGTATCTGTCAGTCTCCGGTACAGTGTGAAAGTGTGGGGTCATTCTGTATCTGTCAGTCTCTGGTACAGTGTGAAAGTGTGGGGTCATTCTGTATCTGTCAGTCTCTGGTACAGTGTGAGAGTGCGGGGTTCATTCTGTATCTGTCAGTCTCTGGTACAGTGTGAAAGTGTGGGGTCATTCTATATCTGTCAGTCTCTGGTACAGTGTGAGAGCTTGGGGTTCATTCTGTATCTGTCAGTCTCTGGTACAGTGTGAGAGTGTGGGGTCATTCTGTATCTGTCAGTCTCTGGTACAGTGTGAGAGTGCAGGGTTCATTCTGTACCTGTCACTGTCTGGTACAGTGTGGCAGTTGGACTTCACACTGTATCTTCCAGTTTCTCATGCAGTGTAAATGTATTAAGTTCTTTCAGATTCAGTCTTACTATTGAACGCTGATTAGATCAAGTTTGCTTCTTAAATAAAATCATACAATGCGATGAGGCCACACTTAACTTGGAAGAACAACATTTTCATCTGGGTAGCTTCCAAACTGATAGCATGAACATCAAATCCTTGAATGTCTAGTAATGCCCCCCTCACTAGTTCCCCTCCCCTTTTTCTTCTCTCACCTTGCCCACCCATCCCCTCCCCCGTGTGCTCTTCCCCCCCTCCTCGTTTCTTTCTTCCATGACCTTCGCTCTCTTTCACCAATCTTCCCAGCTCTTTACTTCATTCCTCCCTTTCAAGATTCACCCATCACCTTGTTTTCTCTCTCCCTTATCCCCAGCTTTTAACTCTACTCCTCATCTTTTTTGTCTCCAGTCTTGCCGAATGTTTTTGGACTGAAACATTGACTGTATTTTTTTTGTCCTACAGATGCTGCCTGGCCTGCTGAGTTCCTTCAGCACTCAGCGTGTGTTGCTTGGATTTCCAGCAACTGCAGATTTTCTCTTGTTTGTGACACAGTGTTGTATATTGGTATCTCGGGGATGATGTATCTGGTTACATTGAACTACTCTGAATGGACTTTGCAGCAGAGCATCCAGAGCAACAAGACCAGACCATCGAATCCAACTCTGGGCTTGTGATAAATATGTAACTTCCCTCGAGTTCTGTGTGTGAGGGTTTGAATGGTGCGTATTGTTACGAAGGATGAACAACTCTGTTGGGCAGAAGGGTGCAAAAGCGCCCATGCCCCCCCCCCCACTTTTGGAGAATCGCAAATCGCTACTATTTGGATGCTGTTATCAAGGAAGTAAGAGAGATAAAGGAAAGCTGCCAGAGCAGTTGTTATTGATAACAGCTCATGAAAGAGAATGAGAGACACAGCTAAGATGGAACGTCTCCTACTGACAAAAGCCATTGATTTACTGCTATTGTCTTGTGGAGAAGGATTGTTTACTTGGTACAGTTCTATTCATTGAAACCCCTCAGGGGGCAACCAGAGTGGGCTGGTTTGATGGGTAGATCATCCCAACCTGACTGACACCTGAGACCCTGTGAGTGGGGATAAAAGTGAGGTCTGGGGTAACACCCCTCAGACACACCAGGAGAAATGCTAGTGAGCATTAGAACCCCACGAGACAGGGTGGGATATCGGAGACTGAATGAAGGATTGGTAATTTTTAACTCAGAGTGTTTTGTAGCGAGACCGGTGGGGGCTTGTGTGTGTGTCCACCCTTGCCTGGGTGCTGAGTCCACCACGGAAGAACAGTCTAGCTAAAGGATGGAGGGGTCATATGTGAATGGCCACAACAACAACGCATTGACGGATCAAAATGGTAAATGAAGGTTGGCAAGATAATAGCTGTTACTGTTCACACATTTTCTCTCTCTCTCTCTCTCTCTCTCTCTCTCTCTCTCTCTCAACAATTGAAACACCGTGACAAACAACTACCGCAACCTGCATGAACTGAACGGAACTTTATATTTTCATCTGACAATTCATTATCCCCTAGACAACGATAGAGCTTGTTTCACTAGTGATTATTATTATACTCGCACTTTTAAGTTTAGTATTGTTAACGTATATTTGCATTGCTATTATTTTGTATATTTTTGCTAATAAATATTGTTGAAAATAGTATCACCAGACTCGAATGGATACCTGTCTTTGCTGGTAAGACACCCAGTTACAGGGTATGTATTGAGTATCATGTAGCAACATTTGGAGTGATGGAATTGAGAATGATTTTAACTGTAGATATGTAACCAGTGTGTCCACACAGTGATCAATGATGGGGCCTCTGTATGATCAGATTAAAATACACACGGGCTGATCAGATCACTGTTGATATGAATGTTGGTGCAGTTGTGGGTGGTGAGGAAGGTTGTCAAATGGACAGTACTGACATTGAAAGGAAATAAACTGCTATAACGATCACAGAGGGGGAGCAGTGAGAGGACTGGGGGGGGGAGAGGTGTCTGTGTAGATTAATGTAATGGGTGGAAACATGCAGAATTAACAACCACCAACATTGAGTTGTGTTTCTCTTTAAAAGGCTGGACAGATGTTATGATGTAATTATGTCATTTTATTTTAAACTGTGCTTTGTTTCTGTGTTTGGAGGATAATAAATGAGTTGTTACAGTTGTCACTAAACATAAAATGCCTCATGCCATTTTATTTGTAAAAACCCACAATAACATACTGGGTACCAGTAGCATTCACACTACAAGAATACCACAGTGTCAGTCTGCAACGAGAAAGCCTGATCACATTCTCTTCAGGTTCAATGGCATTGCTGACTCCGAGTTTACCACTGCCAAATGCCAACAAATGTGTGTTCATAGTAGGTCTGTGGGAGATACCCAGAATGTGAAGTTGTACGAATGGAGAGAGACAAACTGAGCCAAGTCACAGCTTGATGAAGGGCAGAGAGGAAAACAGAGAATCTGATGTTGTGTCCTTATGCCTGAACTATTCTCAGCTGGAAATGTTGATCCAGCAAATTGTGTTCAGCCTCTCCTTAACAGTGTGACATCAGACATCAATGAAAAAAACTAAATAATCTCAGCTGAAATGTTGTCTTTCACCTATTGGTCTTCTTTGCAAACATTTTACAGGGCAGAAAAGGCAAAGAATTTATGTCTGAGAATCTCAAACGCAACAGTGTGTCTGGACTCATGTGATTGTCAGTTCCCTGACATTTGAATACTACTAATCATTGAATGTGAAGGAGGAGATGGTTGAGAAGACTGCCCACCAGTCTGAGCAAGGAGAACCCCAATACGTGGACATGTCCTTCATCTGACCTGATAAATGGCCACAGAGTTGATACCGCTGAGCTGACATTCACTTCCTCTCATTTTGCAAGGGATTCACCAGGCCACTGAACCTGCAGATACACCAGCCAGTTCACATGGGGAGAGGGCATTAACCTGCTCTGTGTGTGGGAGAGGATTCATTCAGTCACATGAGCTCTTACTCCATCAGCCGGGTCACATCGGTGAGCAGCTAGACTTGGCTCAGTTGTCTCTGTCTCTCAGTATAGCTTCACACCTGTTCCAAGCGTGGGAGGAGATTCACTCAGTTCACCCATTTTGTGAGGCTCCAGCAAGTTTAAAATACATAGAGGACACACTTCGGTCTTGTGTCAGCAAAGAAATTTACTCAGTCATCCCACCTGCAGAAACACTGGCAACTTCACATCAGGGAGGAAGTTTAATAAAGCTCTAGGTGAACATTTTAACCATCATGATGACTGAATCTAGTTGGAAGTTCATGTGAGACTGTCAATATCAGATTTTGCAGATATTGTGACTGAACCCTGGTCACTGAGCATTGGAGTGTTTGTTCTGCTGAAGTTAGTCTGAAAATACTCTGGCATTAATGTTGTGGATCTGTGACAAATTAATCAGCTCGATTTCAAATCTTGTGTCTCAGGAGCTTCCTGCCTGTCACACAGCTAATGTACAGTAGAAAGGCCACTCAGTTCATCTGGTACCGGCTTTTGTTCCTTTTCTACCCCAGAGCTTTCAAATCCATCACTGCTGTTCACCTGTCACTCACCCTATAATATACATTTTGCAACTGCTCAGCTTGTGATACAGAGGTTTACTTTGAATTAAATCCATAACTTTCTGGAAACTGCAGAAGATGAATTCACTAGGGTTTTGTCCCAAATAGTCTTCATTCCTCACAGCTCTGGACCAAGGATGACGTCTTGTGTGGTTAAAATCTTCGTGTTCTGCTCTATTCATTGTTTTGGGTCATTTTCACTGATTTTGAAGGGCTGTGCCTCACACAGCCAGGCTGTTGCAATACAATGCTGTCCTCTGAAATATGAGCAGAATGGTGGTTAAATATTCGATGGAGCAGAAACAAGAGAGCTCCACACTAATGAGGGCTTTGGGACTCCAGACGTGATGGAGCCTCAAGTTTACAGGGTGTAGAAGGAAGGATTCAGACCAGGAGGATGAGGCTACAAATGAAAGTTCAGAAACATTTGGCAACTGATTGACTAAAAAAGGAGGTTTATATTTGCAAAATGCTGGGGGGACTCAGTGGCCCAGGCGGCATCTATGGAGAGGAATAAATAGTGAATATTATGGGCCAAGACACTTCATCCTATCTAGACTGTTTATTCCTCTGCTTAGATGCTGCCTGACCTGCTGAGTTCCCACAGTACTTTGTGTGTGGTACTTTGCAGATTATTCTCAGCATCTGCTGAACCTCAAGTTTCAAATCTACATTTCTAAGTGAGTGGGACTTAGACATTTTGTCACACAAACTTCCCGTTGTCATTGAGAAACAGGAGAAAATCTGCAGATGCTCAAAATCCAAGGAACACACACAAAATGCTGGAGAAACAAAAAATGCTGAAAAAACAACGAGGAGTAAATTTTAAAGATGGGGGAGGGGAGCTAGAAACACAAAGTGATAGGTGGAACTCGGAGGGGGGACAGATGAAGTCAAGAGCTGGGAAGTTGAGTGGTGAAAGAGATACAGGGCTGGAGACGGTGGAGTCTGATAAGAGAACAGAAGGCCATGGAAGTAAGAAGATTGGGGAGGAACACTCGAGGGAGGTGATGGGCAGGTAACAAATGTGAAAAGGGGATGGGGAATGATGATGGAGGGGAGGCATGACCAGAAGATGAAGAAATCAATGTTCATTCAATCAGATTGGAGGCTACCCAGGTGGAATACAAGGTGTTGTTCCTCCTACCTGAGTGTGGCCTCATTGGGACAGTATAGGAGGCCATGGATTGACATTTCCATTGATTATGTTGTTTGTGGAAGCTTGCTGTGTTGAAGTAGATGCTGAGTTTTCTGCATAAAAACATTGACAGCTTTTGGGACATGTGGCATTGAACCAGCATTTGCCCCTCAAATTAATCCAGTATATTAACAACAGCACATCACCTCCCTTTTCCAAAATATTATTCAACCATTCTATTACCATAAATTCCATAACTTTACACAAATGGGACATCAGTGATATTGGTCTATAACTAGAAGTATCCAACAGGGGTTTCCCAGATTTTAGAAAAGACACTACAATTGCCATTTTCCATGAGGAGGGAAGATGGCCTGGAAGTCCAAGTATGATTCAAAAAGTGCAATATTATCTCAAAAGAGTTGTTGGCCATACATTTAAACATGCAATAACATGTATCATTCATTCCTGGAGTCATCTGACCTGTACTATTAATAGCTTCCTTTAATTCACACAAAGGAAACTCTACATCACTATCATTTCTACAGCTGGTTTCCAATATATTAAGGTATTCTCTTAAAAGCTTATCCCTACATTGTTTAGTCTCTGAACCAATTTTGATTATGAATTGCAGCAAATGACCGAGCCAGTACTCAACCTTCTCTCTTTAGTGAACAATTGTATTAACTTTTTCAATCAATACTGGGAACACTGTGAATCCCACACTCCCATTTTCTTAATCATTCCCCAAACATCTCCAAGTTTAATAGTCCTTCCAATACTATCACAATATGACCTCCAGTAAATCTTTTTCACAACCTTCATTACTTTCCTCATCACGGCCTGTGACCTGTTACACTAAATATGATCATTCGGAGAGTGATACAGTACTTCTTAACTTTCTCTCAGTATTTGTCTCTGCACACTCCTCCATCCACCATGGTACAGCCTTTCTCTATTAATGCACTTTTTAATATGAATCTCATCCACCCCAGTTTGATGAATAACATGACGTTTCTTTGCAGAAATCCACATCATTCTCACCATTCAGCTCATACAGATGCTCACTACATAAATCATTAAAATGTCTCCCAATTTGCTTTACTGAAGTTCCACCTCCTAAAAGTGGCTTCCTGCCCCTGTTATAAATCCAAACCCAAGCTTACAAATATAGGGAAATTGACACTTCCCAATGCTTCATCACCCATGACATCTCACGACTCACTCCAATGTTCAAAACTAAAGTTAATTTACAGTAGTTTCCTAACTATTGTGCACATTAAATCTTGTTCCTCTCCCACCATTAAAACACACAAGATGTGAAATATCTAAAACTCCTCTACAATCAAACCATCACCATCATTCTGAGAACAAACCCACAGTTTACTAACTATGTGTTAAAATCCCCACACCATACGGCCCTTAGTGAGATAATGGACTCCAACTTATACTCTCCAACAAATCAATCAAAAGCTTTCCACAATGGTTATAATAATATACCACTTTAAAGCCCCTACCTGTGGAAGAACATATGTCTTCAAATGCCTCATACATTTCATATATATCCAAAACTTTAAGCCCTCTCATTATGAAACATGCAACACAATGCCCAATTACAATATAATCTTGGAAAGAAGCACTTAAATGTGGTAGCAACCAGGTTTCCTGAATACATACAACATCAGATAGATTTGATTTTTATTTTCAGAAATTAACTTGAGGTCTTGACCATGAGAAATCAGGCTTCGGAAAGCGTTTCTTATAAAGCGCCCTTCGGAAAGCGCCCTTCTTCTAGAGTCTGGGGGAATGTACTGGGATGTTAATGATTGGTGAATCTGTGACTGATCTGATTGGAAAGAGCAAATATTCCAATCAGGGAGCTGCTTTTTTTCCAATCAAGAGACAGCAACGACAGAAGCGCGAAAAATAACCGTCTAACCGCCGAAATAAACTCAAAATTGCAAAACACCGCCAAAAACGCCTTTGTTGCTAAAATTAAACCACAACAGGTTTGTTTGTCTCCCCTTTACCCACGTTACTGAAGACCGAAATATTTAAACCAAGTATAGTCAATATTGCGATGGTGTCTGGTAATTTAGTTCACCGACTTCCATCAATTGATAAATGATCAGAATAAAACCGATTGTCAGCGTCTATTCGCGGTCGGTCATTGTGTAGACTCAAGTCAGTTTACCATCGGGTCGCCCTCCAGAAAGTGGGCTTCAGAAATACTCTGAACGAACCGTGACAGTGTTCGGCACTCGCGTTGGAATGTAGTTAAGAGAAATAAACAAAATGGGACAAAACTTAATGAACCGCATTCCCCGCAGAAACTAAACCAGAAACAATTAGTGTCACGTTAGGGAAATTTGATGACCTAGAAGTAACAACGGGGAAGGGGTGCGTAACTATTCCGTGTCTGTGCAGAGGGCAGGAATTAACAGGGAAATCGGGATTACACTGAAGATTGGACAGCAAGTTCTGAGTAACGGAAATAAGATTCTGAATGAGCGCATCAACAAAAAATTTACAAATTTACCTCAAATCCATGTCTCAACATTGAATAACTCTTTTAATGAAACCGTGAGTGGCTCTTAAAAGAGCCTTTGATTTTCGGGTTTGTTTTGTCTTTACTGGAGCTGGTGTACTTGGTCTCCGCCTTTGTCCCTTCGGACACGGCGTGCTTGGCCAGCTCCCCGGGCAGCAGCAGGCGCACGGCGGTCTGGATCTCCCGGGAGCTGATGGTAGACGGCTTGTTGTAATGGGCCAGACGGGAAGCCTCGCCCCCGATGCGCTCGAAAATATCGTTCACGAATGAATTCATGACGGTCATGGCCTTGGAGGAGATGCCGGTGTTGGGGTGAACCTGCTTCATCACTTTGTAGATGTAGATGGCGTAACTCTCCTTCCTCGCCCTCTTGCGCTTCTTGCCAGACTTGCTCGCCGGTTTGGACAGAGCTTTCTTGGCGCCCTTCTTGGGACCGGGTTTCGGTGGATCAGGCATTTCCCCGTCGGTTTCAAACACAATAATAAGCAGAAGCTGACCGGAGCGCGGATTAAATAGGCAGTGCCCAAAGTGGAATGTTAATAATGATGGGAATGCTGAGCATTCCCATTGGCTGTTTGGAGAAAGGAATCACCAATCGGAACGCTGGGGGATGGGAAGCGGCGCCAATGTGTGGCGGTTACCGCTGTCGTTTAATGCGGGAGGAAGTACAGAAGGGCAGAGACAGGCGGGGGTGCGGGCTGAAATTGAAAAGGGAAACGCAAATTTCAAAAGTACAATGCAAATAAAATCAGATGAAATATAGTAAAATTAAAGACTGAAACGTTTAGTTCATGACACAGGGCAGCAAGAGAGCGAAGGAG
The DNA here is from genome assembly GCF_030144855.1 of Hypanus sabinus. Taxonomy (NCBI): domain Eukaryota; kingdom Metazoa; phylum Chordata; class Chondrichthyes; order Myliobatiformes; family Dasyatidae; genus Hypanus; species Hypanus sabinus. Next base: position 11,112,804 of record NC_082736.1, read on the forward strand.
AGGTTTGGACATTTCAATGTAAAGTTCAAATCGAGTTTATTTGTGCCCAGGAGAAAGGAACAACGTATTTGTAGCTGCATCACAGACACATTGCATCAGACACAACATTGACAAAAAAAACTGAAATTAAATATGAATTATACCAAAATATTCAAACAGACAGAGGACTATCAGAATAAAATTAAAATAACAAAGAAACCGTGCGGACAGTTGGAGAATCACCCCTCTTGTGCTTCTTCATCTCGTCACTCTCGATTAAGCGTCACGCAACGCTGCCACTTTGATCCCGCCCATCCCTTCACTAACCAGGACCAACTCTTGCCTTTATTGTATTTCCCTCCTCCTTACACATTGGGTTTGTGGGGGTTTGGTTAATCGGGGTGTGTGCCCCCTTGGACCTGAGGATTAGGTTTCAGGGTAGGGCTGGTGCATGTATTTGTGAGGCTGGGAGAGATAAAGCTGTGGAGATTAGTATGGTGAGATACGTGGGGCTATGGTGGATCGGGTCGTGTAGTGGAGCCACTTTGATCTAGCCGATGCCTTTCATTAATGTGGTCCGACACCACTTGGCTTAATGAACAAAGGGACACATCATTAGCAATGCAACCTGGGTCACTGTGGGTTTCCGGTCTTTAATCATGAGACTTCCTCACCCAGGCGAACCAGGCAGGGTTGATCAGGCCAAGCTTGTGTTTATCCCATTGGCCAAGATAATGAGAGGCATGTAATCCTACATGTTGTGGATATTTTAGACCTTGTTACTTGGCCTTATTTTGACCATTTGGGTAGTACAATCTTCTGAGGCTTATAATCAGGCTTTACCTCCTAGTAAGGTTCAACTTCCCTACTTTAAATTTACACCTGTCTTTATTTATTACAATCAGACCACACAGCTTCAAAATAGAGCGGCATCCTTTTAGAATGCAGATGAGGAGGAGTTTCTTCAGGCAGAGAGTGGTGAATCGGTGGAATTTTTTTGCCACAGGCAGCTCTGGAAGCAAAAATCACTGGGTATAGGCAGAGATTGATGAATTCCTGATTGGTCAGGGAATGAGGGGATACAAGGGAAGGAAGGCGATTGGGACTAAGAGGAAAATATGATCAGTGATGATGAAATGCCAGAGAAGGTTCAACAGGCAAAATGGCCGAATTCTGCTCCTATATCTGATGGTCTTATGGACTCATTCAGTGACTAAAATTCTCCCAGACACTGCTGATCTCAGCTTTGACTCAACCCAGCACCTGAGGCTCCAGATTACTTATATATGGAATGCAGAAGTCCTTTCTGCTCAGATTAAAGAAATATCATCTCTTTTCCACCCTGAATGCTTGTCATCTCATTCTGAGCAACAGACGCAAAATGCTAGCGGAAGTCAGCAGGCCAGGCAGCATCTATGAAATAGAGTAACGAGCCGATGCTTCGGGCTGAGAATCATCACCAGGACGAGAACTGATGGAAGGGTCTCGGCCCGAAGTGTCGACTGTTTACTCTTTTCCATAAAGGCTGCCTGTCTTGCTGAGTTCCTTCAGCATTTTGTGTGTGTTGATTTGGATTTCCAGCATCAACAGATTCCCTCATGTTTGTGATTTATGTCTAATTCTGAGGGTGTTTTCCTCAGTTATGGAGCTCTCATTCGGGGGAAAGATCCCCCTTGCCTACTGCCTGTCACATCCTGAAAGAATCTAACAGATTTCCTCATTTTCACATTGACTGCAGGGAATACAGACCCAACCCACTCACTCTCCTCTCACGTAACCAACCCTCCATCCCTGGAACCAGCCCAGTCAGTGTGGGGAACAGTCACTGCGCTACCTCTAATTCACGGTTATCCTTCCTGAGGAAGTGTGACCAAACCCACTACATTCAAGGTGTGCTCTCACCAGGGCCCTATAGAATTCCAGTGAGACATCTGTACCCCTCTTCTCCACTCCTCCTGGATCACAGGCAAAATAATGTTTGCTCTCTCATTACCTGTAGTATCTGCATGTTAAATCAAGTGATTTGTTTACAACGACACCCACATCCCTCTGAACATCCCCATGTGGAAATAACTCTTACAGTTTGTTCCTGGGAATGGGTGATCTCACATTTCCCCACATTCTGTTCCATCTGCCCCATCCTCAACCATTCACTCTCCTGTTGACATCCCCCAAATCTTCTCACAACTGACACTGTCCCTCCCGCTCTGCCACAGCCGCAGACGTAGTCACTGATATATGTAGCACAGAAACAGGCCCTTCAGCCCAACACATCCATGCTGACCAAGTGGCCAAACAAAACCATTGTCAGTTGCCTGCAGAGGCAATCTGCAGTTACACTGATGGGATTATCGTATTGGCCCCCAATTACCACCAGGAGGTGCAGGAACGGAGATGTTTATGTTTATGGAGAGGTGCCGAGCAGGGTTGTCTTAGTGGGGGACTTCATTTTCCATAGAATTAATTAGATCTTTCTCAATACTTAGATGCACAAGACTTCTTCAGTGAATCCGAGGAGTATTTGAAATATTATGTACAGAGCCCAACCAGAGAAGAGAACATACGGGAATTAGTTTAGGGAAACGAGCCAGGCCTGGTGACAGCTAAGTGTCAGTGAACATTTTGGGAACAGTAATCGCAAATTTTTTTTTGGTTATGAGTAAGAATAAAATCAGATCTTGTATGAAGGTACTGAATTGCAGTAGGGCAAGTTAGGACGGAGTAAGACAGAAGTCAAGGAGCATTGATTGGGAGCAGCCACTGTCAGACAAGTCCACATCTGACATGCGGGAGTTTTTTAATGATCAGCAGCTCAGAGTTCAGGATCAGCATGTTCCTGTAAGGAGCAAGGACAAGGATAGTAAGGTAAGGGAACTTCACATAAGTGGAAAGATCCTACATTGAAGGATATGGAAGGTTTATGAAGCTAAAATCAGACTGGGAAACTTTGGAATATAAAGATAGCAGAGAAATGCTAAAGGAGCTGATAGGAAAGGCCAAATGGCACCACAAACTCTACTTGCAATGTAGGACCAAAGATAATCCCAAGGCCTTTTGATTTGTATTAATAAAACAAGGCTAACCAGAGAATGGAAAGGTCTACTCAAGATTAAAGGATGAATGATGTGGATGAAGTCAGACCAAGTGGCTGAGGTACTAAATGAGTATGCTGTGTCAATATTTACCGAGGAGAAGGAATTGAATGTCAATGAAAACAGAGTGGAGCAGGCTAATGTGCAGAGACTTGTTGAGATTAAGGAGGAGGTTGTGCTGGGACGTCTGGAAAGCAATAAGATGGATAAGACTCCAGGACTTGAAGGCATATATCCGACAATAGTGAAAGAAGCAAGTGAGCACATGGCTGGGGATTTCACAAGGACCAGTGTGTCCTGGATCACCACATGTGAGGTCCCACAGTGCTGGTGTGTTGCAAATGTTGCAGCTTTGATCAAGAAGGTAAATAACAAGAATCCAGGAGCTGCCGCTCCTTACGGACCATGTTAGAGAACCGGAGATGCAGCTCGATGATTTTCATCTGGTCAGGGAAAGTGTGGAGGGGATAGAGAGTAGCTATAGGCAGGTAGTCACTCTGGGGCCTGGGGAGACAGGTAAGTGGGTAACAGTCAGGAGAAGGTAGTGCAAGAGGTAGATGCTCATCCTCTGCACATCCAATTTATCAAGGCCTTTCACCATTTAATTTCAATTAGGTCAACACTCATTTTCCTAAATTCCAGTGAAGACAGGCCAAAAGCCAATAAACACTCTTCATATGACAAGCTGTTTAATCCTGGAATCACTTTCGAGAACATTCTTTGTAACCCATCCAGCTCATCCTTCCTGAGATAAAGGACCCAAAACAGCTCACAACAGTGAGATCGCACCAGTACTTTATACAGTACATTATTATGATTGGTGCAGATATTGTGGGCCAAAGGGCAGGTTGCCATCTGTTCCATATTGTGTACTGTGCTTTATCTAACAGCTACTGCAGGGACATGGTTACAGAGACTTGGACTGCGAATTTGATATTCCTACATGTTTAATGTTCCACATGGAATCAGCAAAATGGAAAGGAGCAGGGTAGATTTGTTTATAACGTGCGGGTGAAGGGGTGGATACAGTGCCATCAAAAGTATTCAGTCTGCTTTGGAGGTTTTCAAGTTTATTGTTTTGGAACGTTGAATTTGGCTTTTTTGACACTGATCAACACGAAAGACTCTGTGGTGTCAAAGTAAAAACAGATCTCTTCAGAGTCATCTAAATTAATTGCAAATATAAAACACAAAATGATTCAGTGCATTAGTATTCACCTCCAATTCAGTCACTAGTTGATGCACCTTTGTCAGTAATTACAGTTCGCTCTGTGTGGATAGGTCTCTATCCACTTTGCACATCTGGACACTGAAAATTTTCTCCTTTCCATATTAGAAAACTGCTGAAGCTTTGTCAGTTTGCACGCGGTTCATGATCGAACAGACCTTTTCAAGTCCAGCCACAAATTCTCAATTGGACTATGATTTGGCCACTCCTGGACATTAACTTTGTTTTGAGGCATTCCTGTGTAGCTTTGTTTTTATGCTTTTATTTTATCATCTAATTTTATGAGCCTTCCAGGACATGCTGTAGTGAAGCATTCCTACAGCATGATGCAGCCTCCAATGTACTTTGCGGTAGGGATGGTGTGTTTTTGATGATGTGCAGTGTTTGGCTTATACCAGAATTGGTGATTAGTCAGATAGCCAAAAAGTTGAACACTGGTTTCATCAGACCATGGGACCTTTATCCAGCTGGTTTCAGAGTCCCCCCTCAAGGTTTCTGACAAACTCCAGGTGAAATTTCATGAGAGTTTTTTTTTTCCATCAGTGGCTTTCTCTTTGTCACTCTCATATAAAGTTGTGACAGTGAAACACCCAGGCAACAGTTGCTGTATGTTCAGTCTCTCCCATCTCAGCCACTGCGGCCTGTAACTTCTCCAGAGTTGTCACAGGTCGCTTGGTGGACTCCCTTACTGGCCCCTTCTTGCACAGTCACTCAGTTTTTGAGGATGTCTTGCTCTTGGCAGATTTACAGCTCTGCCATGTTCTTTCTATTTCTGTACTCCAAGGGTATTCAGTGACTTGAATTTTTTATACATCTCCTGAATTGTGTTTTTCAATAACCGTTTTTCAGAGGTTGCTTGGAGTGTTAATCTGACTTCATGGTGTAATTTCTCCCAGGATACTGACACACCAGCAGCTGGACCTTCCAGATATTGGTGTATTTTTACTACAATCAATTGAAACACCTTGACTGCACACGGTGATCTCCACTTAGCTGATTATGCAATTCCTAAAACCAATTGACTGGACCAGTATTGATCTGGTGAGTCATATTAAAGCGGGTGAATACGTAGACAGGCAAATATTTTGTGTTTTTTTTTATCTGCAATTAAATTTGAGCACTTTGTAAAGATCTGTTTTCACTTTGACAAAAAAAGTCTTTTTTTCCATTCATTAGTATCACAACAACCCAAATTCAATGCACAGTGTTTCAATACTGCAAAATAATAAAACATGAAAACTTTCAAGAGGCATGAATACTTTTCATAGGCACCTTACATATGGGGATAGTGATTGGGAAAGGGGGAAGGGAAAGTAGACATGTGGAGGATATCAAAGAGAGATGAGAATAGAATTGTGATTGTTATGAGAGACTTAATCAGAAGCAGATTGGGATACCACTGCACTGAGTACCTTTGCTCTGTGAGCTGCAACAACCATGACCTGCCAGTGGCAACCTATTCTAGTTCTGTTTCCTATTCCCATACCCACATATCGGTGCCTTACAGCTGTCTTAACCGGGTGTCAGGGTGGTAATGGGGTCAAGCTGGCACTTTCTATCAAATGCTGCCTCAAAATGCATCTGTCAACCAAATCCAGCTCCTGGCTTTTACATATGGCTTAGCTACTAAGCCCGATGGAACTGTTTCTAGTGTCAGCGGAAGGTGCAAATGTGTTACTGGGATCATATAACCAACTGCTTAGGGCAGATGGGGCTTGTCACCCACAGTTGGCAGCTCATCCAGTGGAAGGAAAATTCTGACCCCTGACCCCCACTGGCTTGAGGCTGGACCCATTCAAGGGGAAGGTATTGGGAGTAAACTCCGAGGAAAAATCCAGAACTGGATTCCCTGTCAGTCCGATGTTCAATGCAGACGGGCAATCCTGTGACACAGCCGGTGCCTGACTGCATTGGTCTTTGTTGTTGCGATGGATTCATCAGCTGCGTGGAGAGAAGGAGCCCCTGCATGGGCAACAGCTTGCTTTACATATTCTACTACCCTGGCTTGCATATTGACTTTCACAGTGAGGGCAGAATATCCATGGTCGACCCTGACCAGTGGAGGGCCATCACCAACATGTCTGTCCATGGCTTCCTCTCCTACTACAATGAGGCCAACTACAGGTTGAATGAGCAACGCCTCACATTCCGACTGTGTCGCCTCCAATCTCAAAGGCATGAACATTGATTTCTTCAAATTCAGGAAATCACTATCCTCTGTTTCTTGCCACACTCCACCTCAGTGCATTTTGCACTTAATGTCAGTAAGACAAAAGACCTGACTGAAGGATGGGTAAGGCTAAGGAACATGAACCAGTCCGCAGAGGGATCAGAAGTGGAGTGAGGGAACAATTTTGAGTTCCTGGGTGTCAATATCTCTGAGGATCTAACCTGGTCGCAACATATCGATGCAGCAACAGTATAAAGAGAGCAAGACAGTGGAGACATTTCATCAGGAGTTTGAGGATATTTGGTTTGTCACTTTAAAACACTCAAAACCTGATACAGATGTATTTGATATATTATTTTTTACTTCTGTTTCTGCACTATATTTAATCTACATAATATCCATATACACACACATTCTATAATTTACTTATTCTTTCTATATTATCACGTCCTGCATTGAACTGCTGCTGCTAAATTAACAAATTTCCTGACACCAACCGGTGGTAATAAACCTGATTCTGGTTCTGACTCTGAATTCATCCCCACAGACGGATGTGGCCAAATCATTGGGTATATTGAATGATGAGGTTCTTGATTGTGGGAGCAGGGTAAGAGTGTTCGAGAGGGTTAAGAGATCTGTCATGATCTCTTATTCCAGGCAGAATGGGGCGGCAGACAGGATGGGCCAAATGGCCTAATTCTGCTCCTGTGTCTTATGGTCCAGGAGCAGCTGCAGGACATTTCAAAGGGAAGGTTGAGCAGCCGGACATTGTGGTGGATGGTGCATGTTGGTTATAGCAACGTAGGGAGGAGGAGGAATGTGGTCCTGTGCAGTGAATTTAGAGAAATAAGACAGAAACTGAAAAGTAGTCTCTATATTACTCCCAGTGACACTTGTTAGCGCATGGAGATACAGACAGATACCACTGATGAATGTGTGCCTGATGAGCTGGTGCAGGGGACAAAGATTCAGATTCATGGATCAATGGGGATAACTACTAGGAATGATTGACAGAAACTGTTCACTCCCTAGGGTCTTCATGGGAAGGAACAGTTTTCTCCCTCCTAAAACTGCAGGGAATAGTTTTAACGTGACAGGTTGGAGGTTTAAAGAGAACCTGAAGGGTGAGGTGATGGAAGTGGATAAAATTATGTGAGACATACAGAGGTGAGAGAGACAGAGACAGTTTCTCTTGATATGGGTGTAAAACTAAAGGTAATAGTTTTAATGTGAGAGGTCGGAAATTTAAAGGGAATTTGAAGGGTAAGTATTTCACAGTGAGGTATTCCAAGTGAGCCATCAGAGGAGGTGTTGGATGCAGAAACACACAGTCTCTGGTCATGAACACTTCTCAGGAACCTGTCATTACTGTGTTCAATCTGCCCTGGTTGATCTTCCAGGTGTTGAGTCCATTGTTGTTTTCCATCTGTATTAACGATCTCGATGAGAACGTGGTAAACTGGATCAGCAAGTTTGCAGATGACACCAAGTTTAGGGGTGTGATGGACAGCAAAGGCAGCTAGAAAATCTTGATATCAGATGTGGAGCAGGTGGCAAAATGAAATTGGTTATAATCTTGAACACACTGCCTGAGGAGGTGGTGTAGGCTGGTATTTAATGACCATCTGGATGAGCATTTGAATCACCAGGACAGGGTAGAAGACAGACCCAAGGCTGAGTTAGTGGAGGCAGATTCTCAATGGTCAGTATAGATATGCAGAATCCACTGAAAGTGCAGTGGGAACCTGGAACACAGACTTCAGGATGGACTTACCTAAAACACTCAGAACCCAGGACGAGGGACAATACTTTTGTTACTGAACAAAAGTATTAATGGTCACACAGTAAACCAAACCCCTCAAAAGGTGACCAAAATGCTCCCATTCCCTGTGCACCAGTAACAGTGCTTTATATAGGAAATTGGTGAAGTCCTCTGGATAATATTAGGAGAGATGGCTGACAGCTTCATCACAGTGTGAGGGTACAGATATCTTCTCAGAGGATAAGGGGTTTACTGGAACAGGCTCATAGCTGAGAATGAAGGTAACAAACCCATTGCAGTGGAGGACTGCTGTCGTCAGGGTTGTACAGGATAGAAACAAACCCTCTGGCCCATCACATTTATCCTCCTCATCACGCACAGCTATACTAATCCCACTTTCCTGCATTAATTTCATATCCCTCCAAGCCTTGGTCACTGAAGTACCTGTGCATCTGTCTCTTATACTGTTACACAGTTCCCTGTATGTGGCATCAGAGGTAGACAGGGTTGTGTGTTGTACTTGCCTTATCAGCCAAAGAACTGCCTCTCATTGGAATTGTACAAAACGGTTTAAAGACAGATTTGAAGGGGATCTGAAGGGTATTTATTTCACACAGAGAACAGCTGGAATCTTGAATTAACTCCCAAAATAGAGTCAGTGATTTATACAGAACTGAAACCGTCCCTTCGGTAAAACTCATCCACGCCGACCAAGTTGTCGATCTGAACTCGTCCCATCCGCCTGCATTAGGCCCGTGTCCCTCTCAACCTTTCCTATCCATGTAACTGTGCAAATATGGTTTAAATATTGTACCTGGCGCAGAGAGCCGGTGCGGTGAGGCGCTGACAGAAACTCACTGTTCCGTGGGCAGGAAGAGGAGAGGCCGATTCCCACAGTGGAGCCGAAACCCCAACAAATAGAGACCGACTCCATATACGGACTTTTCGCCCCGTCCCCGCCCTGGACTGTTTCCAGGGAAACAACGTCGTTGACGATGTGACGTCAGCTCGTTGTGTTCGGTGAAGATTGAATCACGTGACTGGGTGGGGCAAAAGGAGCTGTCAATCAGTGCAGCCACAAGAAAACATGTGAGAATTGTAAATAGAATCGGTATGGGATGTGGGGGCGGGGGGGGGGGGGGGGTTGGATTTCCAGGAACGGCAATAGACGACGACAAGCAACCAAACAATGCGGCGCGGCCATTACTTCATTAGCCTCATTCCCTGCAAGGATGTTTGTGTCACTCCAGTGTACAGTGGGCAAGGGGGTTTATACTCCCGCTGATGTTGAAACTTGTTTAAATTTCTTACTGGGTGCAATGTATGGAGTGATGATCCAAAGAACAGCTGCCTCCTATCTTTCAGCAGTCCTCTTCAGATAGATGATGACAGGGTCACTGTGGAGAGCCGAATTTTCTATGCAATTCAACAGCAGCCACAATCCATGTTTTCCTTTGCAAAACAAAAGGGATGCGGAGAGCGTGGAAGTTACAGCAAGTCAAGTGAATGTAGAATTTGGCAAGGAAAGTTTACAGAGAATGTCAGACAACCCAGACAAGAATGGTCTTTGAGAGCTTAGTGTCCCTGTGCACAGCAGGGGACTGGAGCCATTTTGAGCACCAAAACAAGATGAGGATGCACACGAAGAGTTCCAGTCTGACAGTTAACGTTGGTTACAAGCAAGAGAAATGTGCAGATGCTGGAAATCCGAGCAACACCCACAAAATGATAAAGGAACTTAGCAGACCAGGAAATATCAATGGAAAAGAGTAAACAGTCGACGTTTCGGACCGGCACCCTTGAGCAGGACTGATATTGGTCCTTTAACTTACTTACACCTCGGTGGGACTCGGTGGGAGTTTATAGCTGGCAACAAAGCCCCGGTTTAATGTGCTCGGAGTGATGGAATCTATCACTGAGTTTAACAACGAACGGTGATGAGATACAGATTCTCAGGGGACAGATGAGGAAAGAGAGTGAACGCCCCTTTCTTCTCGGAAGATTCTACCGTCCTGGGCTCACAGCAGCCTGAGTTATTCCACCTTCCCAATGCCCAATGAATTGATCGCGTAAACACAAGTTCTTTGTCCGCTTTTATTTGTCCTTTTAAGACAATATTCTTCTTGAAGAATGCTGCAAAAGTTTTACTTCTCCCGTCGGGGAATTGAACCCCGGTCTCCCGCGTGACAGGCGGGGATACTAACCACTATACTAACAAAGAACTGCAAATGAAACCTCTTGGCATAAGTATTCAAGAGTACACGAAGATAAATAGATTTGTCTTGCTGTTTATTGATTGTAATACTGGAGCCTTTCACTCGTGTCCTTCCCACAACACTGTCTCAGTTTTCTCGCTATCTCGCTATTATCGCTATTTCTCCAGCGATATGGTCACTTTTTTGTGTTCAACGACTAGTGAAACGTACCGTTCTCATTCGAGCCCAACTCCGTGTTGTTGCAAAGATCATTTTTAATCACAGTATATATATCAGATTTTGTTATGGTTCAGCAGGGAAACGATTTGTAGCTCATCGAATCCACTTCAACCAAACACTTCACTGAAAAATGTGTATATCCGGGCGGACGGAGAACGGCGACCTAAACTGGATATATCAGGAACTGCAGCAGAGTGATGCATCAGAGTCACCAGAGTTTGAAACCAGTCCCAGCCACGGTCATACACTACTGGAGACGGTTCAGGACCCGAGTCCCCCGCAGAATAATAGAACGATGGTGATATAATGCTGAACATAGCTGTCTTCCAGGTAATTGACGCAGATTCGATTTCCGACGATCGTAGTTGGTAGACTTTTGATCTTCTTCCATCGAAACTGTCAGATGTAAACCACTCACAGAATCCAATCCGTGCAGACTTCTAGCGTCCGGGTGCTCTAACCCTGCCAACTGGCGTACGAACTCCCGAAATTATTTAAATATCTGAGTGGGTGTAAAATTACTGTTCACCCTAGGCTGGCCGGTGGATCATGGATGGATTTGCTGTCCCTCACATTTTCCCCGGTGAACCGATCAATACAGCTCCCTGTTCTCACTCCAATCCAGGTTCCCACAACAAACCAGGACACATCAAAACGTGTCGGATGATGTGTTCACACTGAGTGGGTCAGTCTACTCACCACCCACTCTGTGTAATTATACCCTGTGGCATCTCTCTCCTCATTCCCCGGCCCCATCATTACGACATGATAGATAGGTATCTTATGGATAGGGGAATCAAGGGATATGGGGACAAGGAAGGAACCGGGTATTGATAGTAGATGATCAGCCATGATCTCAAAATGGCGGTGCAGGCTCGAAGGGCCGAATGGTCAACTTCTGCACCTATTGTCTATTGACATCTGCAGAGTTCCTCATGTTTGCTCAATAAATTTAACATTTTATTCTGATTAACAAGTATAATATGGAATCAAAGTATCATGCAACCCTGACACAGGCCTTTCGGCCCACAGTGTTCATGTTGACAATCAACTACCGATCACACCAGAAAAGAGCTCGCTTACCAGCTATTGCCTCCAGTATCTTGAGGATTCCAGTGCTCGTCCGGACAATTCTCTAATATTGTGAGTGTACCTGCCTCCACCAGTCACTCAACATGGGTTCCAGTTTCCAAACACCATCCGCATGAAGTTCTTCATCCGATAAAAGAGAGTTGAGGGTATATATAGGACCAATACAACATGACGCTGGAGATATATTAATGTGAGATGCAGAGATGGCAGAGGAACTGAATGAGTATTTTGCATCATTCTTCACAGCGGAAGTCAGCTGCAGTATACCGGCCATTCTAGAGTGTCAATGAAGTGAAGTATGTGTAGTGGAAATTACGACCGAGAAGGTGCTCGGTATGCTTAGTGGTCTGATGGTGGATGAATCTCCTCGACCTGATGGAATGCAACCTCGGGTTCTGGAGGAAGTACCTGGAGAGATTGTGGAGGTATTAACAATGATCTTTCAAGACTTGATAAATTCTGGCATTGTCCTGGATGACTGGAACATTGCAAATGTTACTCTCCTATTTAAGAAGGGCACGAGGCAGCAGAATGCAAGCTAGAGACCAATTTGCGTGACATCAGTGGTTGGAAAGTTGTTGGAGTCGATAGTTAGGGATGATATTCCGGAGTAGCTGGAGAAACATGATAAGATAGGCCAAAGCCAGCATGGCTTCCTGAAAGGAAAATGCTGCCTGGCTAACTTACTGCAATTCTTCGAGGAAATTACAAGCAGGGTAACAAAGGGGATGCAGTGGATGTGGTGCCCTTGGATTTTCAGAAGGCATTTGACGAGGTGCTGCACAGGAGACTGTTCAGACAGATAAGGGCCCTGAAATAACAGGCAGGTAACTAGCATGGGGGGAGCATTGCTTGTTCGGCAGAGAGCAGAGAGTGGAATAAATGCATACTATTCTGGCTGGCTGCCCGTTACTGTTGGTGTTCCACAGGGTTCGGTGTTGGAACAGTTGCTTCTTATGATGTATGTCCATGACTTGGACTATGGGATTAATCAATTAATGTCTAAATCTGCCGATAATACAAAGATAGGTGAAGGAGTCGGTGGTGTTGAGAATACAGAGACCCTGCAGAGAGACTTAGATAGTTTAAAGGAATGGGCAAAGAAGTGGCAAATGAAATAACATATTGGAAAGGGTATGGTCATGCACATTGGTGGAAGAAATAGACGGACAGAATACTATTTAGCTGGTGAGATAATTCAAAGATGCAGGGATGCACAGGGAATTTAGGAGCCCTTGTTCAGGATACCCTGCCGCCACCATCGTCCCCGTGCCGAAGAAGTCTTCAGTGTCTTGCCTAAATAACTACGTCCCGTTGCACTCACATCCATGATCATGAAGTGTTGCGAGAGGCTCGCATGAGGCATATCAAGACCCTGCGAGCCCCATCACTGGACCCACTGCAGTTTGCGTACCGTCCGAACCTCTCAACAGACGATGACATTGCCAATCACCCTCCACCTGGCCCTAACCCACCTGGACTAAAAAGGCACATATGGTCAGATGCTGTTCTTAGACTTCAGCATTGAACACAATCATCCCTCAGAAAATGGAAAGCTGAGCCTACTGGGCCTGAAAACCTCCCTCTGCAACTGGATCCTAGACTTCCTGGCTAGGAGACGTCAATAAGTCCGGATCGGGAGCAGCATCTCCAACACCATCACACTGAGCACGGGGCCCCCCAGGGCTGTGTGCTCAGTCCACTGCTGTTCACTCTGCTGACCCACGACTGTGCAGCAACGCACAGCTCGAACCATATCAACAAGTTCGCCGATGACACGACCGTGGTAGGTCTCATCAGCAAGAATGACGTGTCAGCTTACAGAGAGGAGGTGCAGAGTATAATGGACTGGTGCAGAGCAAACAACCTGTCTCTGAATGTGCACAGAACAAAAGAAATGGTTGATGACTTCAGGAGAGCATGGAGCGACCACTGCCCGCTGAACATTGATGGTTCCTCTGTAGAGATCGTTAAGAGCACCAAATTTCTTGGTGTTCACCTGGCGGAGAATCTCACCTGGTCCCTCAACACCAGCTCCATAGCAAAGAAAGCCCAACAGCATCTCTACTTTCTGCGAAGGCTGAGGAAAGTCCATTTCCCACACCCCGTCCTCATCACATTCTACAGAGGTTGTATTGAGAGCATCCTGAGCAGCTGCATCCCCGCCTGGTTCGGAAATTGCACCATCTCGGATCTCAAGACCCTGCAGCGGATAGTGAGGTCAGGTGAGAAGATCATCGGGGTTTCTCTTCCCGTCATCGCGGACATTTACACTACACGCTTCATCCACAAAGAAAACAGGAATATGAAGGACCCCTCGCACCCCTCATACAAACACTTCTCCCTCCTGCCGTCTAGGAAAAGGCGCCGAAGCATTCGGGCTCTCACGACCAGACTATATTCTTCCCCCAATCTGTCAGACTCCTCAATACTCAGAGCCTGGACTGACACCTTACTGCCCTATTGTCCTGTTCATTATTTATTGTTATGCCTGCACTCTTTTGTGCACTTTATGCAGTCCTGGGTAGGACTTTAGTCTAGTGTAGTTGTTGTTTGTTTTTCTCTGTGTTGTTTTTACATAGCTGAGTCTAGTTTTTGTTCTGTGTCCTGTAACACCATGGTCCTGAAAAACGCTGTAAGGACGGAGCTGTGTGCTCCCAGCTTCCATAATCTGAGAAAAAGCCAGAGAGTAAACAATAAATAATGAGGAATGGGAACTCTGAGAGCACATCTAAAGTTCAAAGTAATATCATTACCAATATTGCACTCTGGGGTTTATTTACTTGCTGGCCTACACAGTGGATCTGAGAAATACAACAACGTCAATGAACGAAAAACTACACACAAGCAGAATGGCAAACAACCAATGTGAAAATAAGTAAATTAATAATAAATAGATAGATAGCAGTAAAAAAGAAATAACACTTAGATATGAGCCTGCATGTTTGAGGACTGCGCCTGTAAGCCACGGCATTGTCATGCGCCGGGATGGTCGTTGGGAGCCTGTTGAGAGATGAGCTCGGTGGGCTGGGATGTCTGGACTATGAACATACACATTCCGAGTCGATGTATTTTACTGATATTCTGAATGCGCTTGTTGACTTATATGTGCATGGACTGGGCATCAAGCCTCGGTGTGGCGGGGGTGGGTGGGGGTGGCTGTGGTGGTTGTCGGGAATATTTTATTCCTTGAATCTGATTTTGGTCCGTTGATAATGTGTTTTAGCACCTGGATGCACTCGGATAGCACCGGCTCCTCATGGCCACATTATGGAGAGGACAGGATTATACCAGGATGTGTGTGGAGAAGTTTTACCGGGTTAAGTCCTGGGCGCTCAGGATGAGGCTGTTCGTTACAGATATCTCCTTCTCTCAGCTTCTGCGTCTCCGCTGCATCTGCTCTCAGAATCAGGTTTTCATTCTAGAACAAAGGAGATGCCCTCAAAAGGGCGTCTCTCCCTCCACCATCAACTCAACTCTCAACTGCATCTCTTCCGTTTCCAGCATTTCTGCTCGAACAACATCCTCCCTCTACTTCACCAGTGACATAGTTTCGCTTGTCCACACCTACCACCACACCAGCCTCCGTGGCCGGCACATAATTATCTGTAGCTTCCGCCATCCCCAATTGGATCCCATCACGAAGCACATCTTTCCCTCCTCTGCAATATGACACCCCCACACACTATGATTCCACACAGACCGCTCCCTATGCGACTTCCTTGTTCGTTCGCCCGACCCCACAGATCTCTGTCCTGTTTCTTAACCCTACAAATGGAGCAAGTGCTAAACCTGCCCCTGCACCTCGTCCCTCATTGGTTTTCAATGTCCATGTGAGGCGACATTTCACCTACGAGTTTGTTTGGGATCATATACTGTGTCTGGTGCTCCCGGTGTGGCCTCCTGTA
Organism: Hypanus sabinus; assembly: GCF_030144855.1. NCBI lineage: Eukaryota > Metazoa > Chordata > Chondrichthyes > Myliobatiformes > Dasyatidae > Hypanus > Hypanus sabinus. The sequence goes on from NC_082736.1 coordinate 11,128,470, forward strand.
TATTGGTGAATAAGACGAAGATTGGGATACCATTTCACCGAGCACCTACTGCTTGAAGAAATGAGATCTATCCGTGGCCACCAATTGTATTTCCACTTCCCATTCCAATTCTGATATGTCAATCCATGGCCTCCTACTGTCACGATGAGGCCACACTCAGGATGGAGGAACAACACCTTACATTCCGTCTGGGCAGCCTGCAACTTGATGGCATGCACATTGATTTCTCGAACTTTCATTAATGCCCCCACCCCACCCGCTCTCTCCTTCATCAGTCCCCTTCCCTTTTTCCGTCACTCACTTTATCTCTTTGCCTGTCCATCGCCTCCCTCTGGTACTCCTCACCTTTTTCTTTCATCCAAGGCCTTCTATCCCTACAAATCAAATTCCCCCTTCTCCAACCCCTTATCTCACCCTGTTCCCTCCCCCGCCATTTAAATCCACTCCTCATCTTTGTTTCTCTACAGCTGCCAAGCGGTCTAGGCCCGAAACGTAGAATGAACTTTTTCCCCATCGATGCTGCCTGGACTGTTGATTTGTGTGTGTGTGTGTGTGTGTGTGTGTGTGTGTGTGTGTGTGTGTGTGTGTGTGTTTATTGCTTGGAACTCCAGCATCTGCAGTTTTTCTCTTGTTTCTGTGGTGCATGAAAACGGCTTCGCGTTTGGTGAAGGAATCTGGGCCCAGAACAAAGTGTTTGCCAACTTGGTCTGGGCCCGGTCCCCGGGTCCTAATGAGAGGTATCATACACTGTATAGACTATATAAACGACGGCCTGATCGGAGGCGTGAGCTGACTTCCCTCGCTCTCCGTGATCTTTACTCCTCTCTCCATGGTGCAGTTCCGTCATTCAATCAATTTAAACGCCGGCCCAGACAGACTGAAGACTTCTTGTTGGTCGCGACGAGAGCCGGTTTCTCTTTATCTCCGCGATGGTCATCTCTATGGCGCTGAGCCTGAGAAGACTGCCCCCGGCTGCTGTGCACCGTGCCCGCTAATATGATGAACTGATAAGGGAGACTTTCGGCCGACTCCAAATTGTTGTTCGCTTCAATTGTTTACATGATTTGTATTTTTTTTCTCTTTTGCGTCGACTGTTGGTCTTTTATTCAGTAAATTACTTTTCCCCTGCTAATTCAATCTTCAATCTAGAAATAACTTGTTTCAGAACATCACCTGCTCAGAATTCGGGGGGCCATGTAGTCGACTCACAGTAAATCACGGGTAGTTTGCTGTGAGTGTTAGAGTGTGGACCGTTTAATCTGCTTGGAAGTAGGTACAGAGGAGATGTCAGGAGTAGGTATTTTTGTGCGCAAAGAGTAGTGAGTGCATGGAAAGGGCTGCCGGCGACTGTGGTTGAGGTGGATACAATAGGGTCTTGTAAGAAGGTAGATACATGAGGCTTAGAAATATAGAGGGCTCTGGTCATCCCCAGGTAATTTCTAAGGTAAGTACATGTTCGGCACAGCATTGTGGGCTGAAGGGCCGGTATTGTGGGGTAGGTTTTCTATGTTTCTATATTTCTATGTTCATTAACGGAACTCATAATTAGTCGAAGGTCACGCTTTATTGTCTCTGCACAAACAACAGCCTAACGATGCTGACTCCGGGCCAACAACTTGGAAAGTGAATTCTACTGTTCCCTCTGTGCCAATACTCACTCAGACAACTTGTCCAGTTTATGGCACCGGAGTAGGGGGATCTTCGTGGGCCAAACATTTGATCATTTCCTCTCCGGCCCCTGGCGTGTGGGTTCTTCCTCGCGATGGGGATTCTCCGGAGTTGTCACTGACAGCACAATCGAAGTGTCCACATTTATCCCTGTTACCAACTAAACATTACATTCCAGAGTCATTGGCTTGCTGTAGGTCATTTGGTTGACCGTTTATACCATTTTATTAGCTCTGCTCCAGGCCAGCATTCATTTATTACCCTCTTCCCAGCAACTGATAGTCTACAATTTATGGCTGTTTGTTCTCTTCAGTAAGCAGCTCGAATCTCACTCCAGGCAGCCACCGATACCCACAAACCCGCATCTTCTGATATATCAAACGACACCTCACAGATCTCCCGTCCACTAAATTTCCTGAAACATCATTGTGTCTACTTTAAAATACAGAAAACACAGCAACTCCATCTCACAAAACGGAGAATGTAAAACAGTTTCACAAAATGTCAGCCTCCATCTCCAATCACATGGCTGGAACAAAGACAATTGATATGTCTGCTTCCACTATCCCTGATCCGTCGAGTTCTGCGCTTTCTTTCATATTTTACATCCACTCTGATCAACAAGCTAATGCTCCCTTTTCCAGAACGAGGCTGAGATCGTACTTGATCGTTGGGATAGGGCTGACCCTACCTCGGAGACGGAGGCGTCGACCTCATCAATGAACTGACGGGAGGGTCCAGCATGGAAGCGGTTGTGAACCGCCTCCTCAGGTGAGTGAATGACGAATCAGCCTCGGAATCCCAACAAAAAGGTATTGTAGGCGAGGTACGTCGGGTAAGGGGCGCCGCCACCTGACTGTAATCCCTGATAAATCGGCGATCCATTTTGCAAACCCCCCAGAAAACGCTGAAAGTGCTTGGGGGTTGTGGGCCTGGGCCATTCTTCCACCGCTCGGATCTTCTCGAGGTCTGCCCTCAGCTGCCCACTCTCAATGATGTAGCCCAGGAAGCTGACCGAAGGGACGTGGAACTCACATTTCTCAGCCTTCACAAATAACGTTCTCCCACAGTCTCTGGAGGGCTGGACGGTCATGGTGAATGTGGTTCTGGGGGCTTCTAGACAATAGTAAGATATCATCTAGGTAGCCGAAACCGAAAGGAATAATAAAGTCCCTCTGCATATCATTCATTAGGGCTTGAAAAACGGTGGGGGCATTGGTGAGGCGAAACGGCATGAACAAGCATTCAGACTGGCCGAAATGTGTATTAAAAGCCGTCTTCCACTCATCTCCGTCCCTCATCCTGACTAGATGGTAGGCGCTTCGATTTTCCACCTCCGAGAAGATGGTGGCTCTGTGAAGAGTGAATGAGGGGTAGTGGGTACTTCTTTTTAACTGTTATATTGTTTAGTCCTCGGTCATCAATACAAGGACAATTCGTCTCACGCTTCTTCATTACAAAGAAGAAACCGTCGCCTATCGTGGAGGATGAATGTCGAATAATGCCCGCCGCTAAGGACCCACTAATATATTTCTCCATGGCTTCTCTCTCCGCGCGGGATAAGTAATAAAGACGACTGGTGGGCAACGAGGCTCCGGGGAGAAGGTCGATAGCGCAATCATACGGGAGGTGCGGAGGCAGGGAAAGAGCCCGTTGTTTGCTTAATACGTCCCAGGTCATGGAATTCTGCAGGGACTCTGGACAAGGCGAGGGCTTCCAAGGCAGGCGAGGTCGTGGGAACCTCCATAATGGGTAGAGCAGACAGCAGACAGGTAGCGCGGCAAAACTGGCTCCAGCTGGCTATACTCCCGCTAGACCAGTCGATGTAGGGGTTGTGGTGGTTCAGCCAGGGACATCCTAGAAGTTCAGTGGCTTGATGTGAATGGGTGAGATTAACACTACCCAAATCAAAAAGAGAGTGGAATGTTCTGTCGCCAGAGCTGCGCAGTACTTCTTACATTAATATTTTAAAATATAGACTCAATCAAATCAATTTAGGGGATCGAGTCAACAAAGCTCACTTTGCAATTTAACTCTCAGGCCGTTCACACCGACTGCGCGTTATAACAGTTGTCCGGCGGCGTTTGCGGAGCACCAAGCTGAATCAGAATCATACCTCCTCTCGATGATTTCCGGACAGAATCACGGTCAGCGCTGGCCTACAGTGGGTAAACCGAGCCAGCAGTTTTTGTGCAGCGCCCGGGTCTCCAGAGGGATACTTAACGTCTCCCGAGTTATTCTGGCCCGGGAGATTATGTCCTCGTCCAGCAGATTTCCTTCGGCACCGGAATCCACCAAGGCAGATAGGGACAGGGACTTGTCGATAGTTCACAGTAGCCGAGATCTGCATCCGGGTCTCGGAGACTGAACGATGTGTCGTCCGGCACACCTGGATCCTCTTTCTACTAGTGGTCCCTCCCTTTTGGCCGCAGGACCTGATCCTGGAAATGTCCCGGCTCGTCGCAATGGACAAAATCCCCAGCTCCCTGCCTCCTGCTGGCTAGAGAGATCAGAGAGTCCAGGCTGTCCGCGTCCTCCCTCGCTGCCAATTCATCTTTTGTCTTATCTGAGAGGCCCTGTCGAAACATTTCCCGTAGAGCCTCGTCATTCTACCCAGAATCGGCCGCCAATGTTCGGAACTCGATGGAGTATTTTGCTACGCTTCGCGAAGCCTGACAGAGAGTTATCAAGCCCTTAGCGGCGTCCTTACCGCGAATGGGGTGTTCAAAGACCTTCCTCATTTCGGAGACGAAAGAGGGGAAGGAGGAACAGACATCTGGTTGGTTGTCCCAGGTCGCGGTGGTCCATGCCAAGGTAACACCTCGTAGCAGCCCCATGATGTACACAATCTTTGATCTGTCCGAGGTGTACGGACGTGGCTGTTGCTCAAAGACCAAAGAGCTTTGTAATATAAGGCCTGCCACTTCCCTAGGTTCCCAGCGTAGGATTCCGGCCCGGGTATGTACAGTTCTCCAGGGGACTGTGTTGCCGACCAAAGGGGCGTGAAAATCCCAGACTGTGCGGTTTGGTCAGTCGGGGTTGTTGGAAGGGACGGAGTAAGGGAAGTGGATGCCCGGTCAACCTGCTAACTGACCTTCCTCACATTCGTGGACACACACGAAGGTTTTCCGTTTCCTCTCTGAACAGTTGGTCGTGGGTGCCCAGTAGGTAGCCCTGGCTGGCGGGGGCCTGTTGCACGATGTCCGTGTTTGCTGGGTTCACTCTTGGCCAGTTCGCTCAGTTGCAAGGACGAGGCTGAGGGCGACCTCAAGTGCAGGACACAGGCGCGAAGGCAGAGACTTGAGGCGTTAGCACCGTCGCTAACGAGGAACCGGTCCCCAGGAGAGTTTTACACGGAGACAAGGTTTACGACGATATATCCAGGAAATGATGCGGAGCTGAGAACCGACAGTCCTGAGGAATCAGGAAACGAGGTTTACTCACACCAGCGTCGACCAACGAACCGGCAAACCAGAGCTGTGACGCTCGAGTTTTATCCTATGTTCGCTAAAGGGAACCCGGTGTGCTGTAATTAGCGGAACTGGGAATGATTGGAAATCAGACGACGGGATTAAAGCACAATTAAGAAGGTAATATCAAGATGGAGAATTGCCAGTCGGGACCCTGACAGTCTCTTTTTCTTCTGTGTGCTTCCAACATCATCAGTTTTGGTTTTTATTCTCATTTCCCTGCAGCATTTTCCTCGATTTTCAACACAACGCAATCGGCTCCGATCTAGCACCTGCTCTCCCATCCTCAACACCACCACCACCGTTTGTGGCCGGAGCGATCTGCACCGGATTTCGTCTCATTGCTTTCTAATGCGTCTATGTTTAAAGCCCATGACTCTGCCTGTTCGATTCCACAACAAAACTGAGCTGTGGTGATGCTCCTTTACCCTGATCGTTGGTGCACTGTGCTTTCGCATAATTCATCCCGTAACAGTTACTACCGTTATCGTTCCGTGAATCCTGCCTGCCGGAACACTGCTATGGTCGGACATGGATCATTTCGTTTCACAACCTCATTCAATAACATCAGTACTGGCGAGCTCTGAAGGCACAGTATCAACTTGTGATTTTGTTTTATCTTTCGTTCCGCGCTTTCTATCTCACTGCTGAATATTTCGGGGTTTCATTGTCTCGTTTGACAATGAAACTCCCAGTATCGGGTAGCGTATGAGGCAGTGGACTCGGGCTGACTGTCTGAGAATCTCTCAGAAAAATACTGCTGCGCCGTGATATTGAAAATGGCGGACAGCAGGCAGCGAGGTCAACTGTTGAATGGTGAGAATCAAAACTTGATCCAAACGGTTTTCTTCGACATACAGAAGTCGCGCTGGATGCTGCGTCCATTGGCCGCGGGAAACTGCCCCTGTGTACGTGGTTGACAGGAGTAAAGACGTGGTGGGAGACAGGGGACTCACCGTGGTCAGGACCAAATCACAAGCAAAAGAGAGTCTCCAGATACTGGAAATAAAAATAATACACACAATGCTGGAGGAACTCAGCAAACCAGGCAGCATCCATGGAAACGAGAAAACGGTCGACATTTCGGCCTATACACTTCACTAGGACAGTAAAAATTAGATTAGAAGTAAGGGTTAAATGGGGAAAGGGAGGAAGATGTACACGGTGAGAGGTGAAACCTGGAGCGGGGGCGGTTTGAGGTAAATAACTGGAAAGACTATTGGTAAAGAGATCAAATGCTGAAAAAGGAGAAATTTGATTGAAGAGGACAGAAGGCCATTGAAGAAAGGGTTGGGGGAAGAGTACCAGTGGAAACCGATGGGCATTTAGGGAGATTGGATCTACACATCAGGCGACTTAATGCAAACACACAGTTAATTCATTCTTCAGCTCTTTTCACAGCATTCTCTGCGTTAGTCCATTGATGCACGTGTTGCTTCATATACACATTACTGACAACACACACGCGATCTGCTGCAGGATGTATGTCAGGACATTCAAATATCTGTCTGCGTAGAATTGACCACAAGCCAGATCATAGAATATACTCAACAGGTCATCCCGAATAACAGGGGAATTAACTGATACAGCGAACAACAAAATTTTGGCTCACCACCTCTTCGTCCTTCTGATTTCCACTTTTGCTCCGACGTCCCCATTTCGACTTTATTTGCCGCGAAGATCTATCTGACTGCAAACCCACTGAACAGCAGAAATAAAGAGGCGGAGACAGTGAAGATACTGTCTGGTCACTCGTGTTCTTTACACGCTGATAAAGGAATTCATCGTCCCTGGGAAAATAGCCCCGCAGTACGTTTTCAAGTTTGACGACAGGTTCCAGGGCAAAGTAAAACGGACCGTTCTTCGCGGAGCTCACGGCAGTCCCGGTCACTATAACCACAGTGTCTGTTCTCTTGGTGTAGTATCGATCCCGCAGCCTTTGACAAAAAAGTGCGATATGGAGGTCGAAATTGAAATCCGCTGTTAGCTGAACGGAAAAATCAATAATTGCAATCATTGGGCCACATTTCAGAAGACAAATCGGATAATGAGCAAGAGTTTGAATAATTGTAGATGTAATTAGTCTGCTACACAATAGCAACGAAGACAAATCCCATGAGATCAGTTTTTACCTTTTTTCACCAGGTAACATTGATCCATTTCAGACCACGCGTTCTCCGAAACAGGATCACAATCGCTGTTAAATCAACCGGAAAGACATGGATACAATTTCGACCAGGCCAAAACTGATCCGCTTGAATTGATAACTCCGCTAGACATCAGAGAATCGTCCCATCCCCCGGATTTTAAAATGGCTGCCTTGGAATCCTTGTGCCAGGATACTGTACGTCCGGAATCTGCATTCTGCGAGACAGAGTCCCACCGGGAGAACAGTTGAATCTAAAACTCTTCAGCAGTTTACTGCGGGGAATTCGAAGACTATAATGTACCAGTGAGCTGCTGATTGCCCGTGTCATCGACATTTGACCCGCCATTGGAGCTGAAAATGGTGAAGAGAACAGTCATAATAATCACGGAGACATTTCCTTTGAGCATAAAGTGTTCGGCAACTAGAACCACAGCTTTAAAATTGAAACTTGTAAACATATGTCAGCGGGGTATACCGGACGGTTTACACGCTGTTGACGATATTGAGGCGACATTAAAACAGATATAAAACAAGAGTTCTGATTTGCTGACGTGTAATATGAAATGCATGCGTATCGAAAGTCAACTGGAAATTTCACCGAAAGAGCTGACATGCCTTGATGGTAAAGTTCCTAGTTTTTCTCAAGATTCAGACTCCGATCTAGAACGCTACTCTATATAGCGATGCAACACACCCAAAATGCTGGAGAAACTCAACAGGCCGGGCAGCTTCTATGGAAAAAAAGAACGGTCGACGTTTCGGGCCTCCCGAAGGGTCTCCTTGTGACCCTTTAGTTTTATTTGCTGATTTATTACGGTTATGCGCGTTGCTACCTCGGTGGCATTTATCACCGATCTCAAACTGATCCATGGGAATGTAGTGGTTAGCTGCTTTTTACCTCGATGGATGGAAAGACTTGGAACGAAAAACAATGGTGAACGAATGATATACTTCTATTTAAGGACGGAATGACCCTGCACGGGAACAGTCCGGTGCTGAAGATTGCGTGTACATACAGACATTGCCCTTGTAGTAGAGTTGCCGCATTGGGCGAGCATTACACATCGTAAATCCTGCAGATCCTCTAACCCTGAGGTAAGGTAAATGCACATTTGATGATGCGTCAATGATGGGCTTCATTTTCCCGATGGTGCTATGATTGCAATGAATGCCTGACGATTTAGTTTTCAGATTACCTGTTGAACATTTCATCTCCATTCGTCCCTGTTCCTGTTGATGATGAATCCAAATGGTGTAAACTGTGAAATCACTGAACAAATCTCTGACATCAATGTCCGCCTCATACAACAAGACCATTTGTAGCTCAGTTTTCCAAAGTGATTTTACAAAAAATAATCCCTTGTAGTAATGATCATTGGAATATGAGGAGAATCTGTATTTACCGACAAGTACATTATTGCCTGAACGGAAGTCCGTGGGGCACGTCCTATCCGCGATAATTGATCGTTTACATCGTTACCGTCGCCAGTATTATAAAAGGTTCTGCGGATATGTCCAATTCGCATAATCCTTTCGAATTTCATTGGCTGTAGGTCATGTGTCTAAATGTTAACACCTTTTCATCGTCTCTGTCCCAGACCAACATTTATTAACTGTCTTCTTCTCAAGAAGTGACAATCGGCAACTTATGGCTCTTTGTTCTCAAATGATCAACTGCCCTGAATTACGTGGAACAGATGTAGTCAACAACAGTCAAAATCCCGCATATTGTATTCAATCAAAGAAACGTTTTTTTTAAATGATCTTGAAGGATTACCTGAATTATCAAAAGTCTTCTTTAAAGCGCTGATCAAGCCAAACGACCGACAGCCTGTTCCTTTTGCACAACTGCAGTCTTCAGCTGTCTAAGGTGATACACATCGGATATAAAATTGATATTACCGCAGCATACGATAGTATCCTCATCCAATCATGTATTGAACATTTGATCCGGAACTACAAAACTCAATCCACGAGTCTGGGACGTTCAACATTTCATTTGCTTTATCAGCATGCTTTAATAACATTCGTATGCTTAGCCTATTGATGGATTGTCTCCTTTGCCTTCTCCACAACTCGTGTCCAGTCAATACACAGAACTGATGCAACTCAGTAAGAACAGAGCCTCACAAATATCGATGCGTATCAGTTCATGGGGCTGCAAGGTTCTCCTTCATTATCAGATATATGGATGGCTAAGATGAAGTTCGTCCTCCATCAGCGAATCCTATATTCACGCTCCCAATTTCAACATTATAACCTTCCAAAGAACACTCTTTCCATCCCTTCTTATAATTCGTGGCTGTCTCATTATTATTTGAGATTAGGCCAATCTGTGTAGTTGGCAGCAAATTTAATTAGCACGCTGTTCTGTGGGTGGCGATACACCCACGAGTATATAGAAAGTAAAGGAGGCAGCTTAGTACAAAGCCCTTAGGGGCATCTATGTTGAGAGTCAGAGGGACAGAGGTGAGGGTGCCCACTTTTACAACCTAGCGGCCACATGACAGGAAGACCAGGATCCGGCTACACAAGTTCAAATACATCCGTGGCTGAGGTCTCTGAGCTTCTTGTCGAGCCTAGAGGGAATTATGGCACTGAAGGTTCAACTGTAGTATTCATCAAGAGCTGTAGTTTTCTCACACAGGCATCACACATGGTGGAAAGTGGAATCTGAATCGTGTCTCCGTGTCGTTATTTCGCTGCGTTGATGTCTTTGCTCAGATCAAAGCTGCTTTTCCTGAACTCTTGTTGATTACCGGCAATGTAAGCTCTATCTGACGCGGTAAATGCTTCTTGCACGGAACTGTTGATCAAGTGTTTCTGATTTGGGAAGAGCCTGACTGATTTCTGGGGAACAACATCCTCGATGCGCTTCCGGACCCATTCCGTGAACTTGAAGATATCCTCATCAGGAAACACATTGCAGTTGACGTCATCGGAGCAGTCCTGCCGCATGGAAGCCAATTGGTCGGACCAACATTGGGCCCATCTAACTATGGCCGTCTCTTGTTTCAGCTGCTGCCTGTACTTTGGCACCAGGAAATAGAGGAGTGATCTGATTATCCAAACGGGGTGGGTGTTGGGCGAAGGATCTCTTTGTAAGCGTTGCGGAAGGGGGAGTAGCAGTGTTCGAGTAGGCTATCTCCGTGTTCTCACCTGCTTCCTGTGTACTATATGAATGTATGGCTGATCCGGATAGGAAACATAATGGTCCCTAAAGATCATTTGCTGTCATATCCTGACATCCATGCGTTCTCCAGCATAATAAGGATTATTTGCACGGCAGGTAGAAACTTTGATATCATTCCCCACTATATCTAAACCTGTAGTGCCAAGACCAACTGATCAGATCGAGACATTTTAATCCAACCATCCGGGAATAACTCGAGAATTACTGAAATGTTGTTTAGACCAATCCAATTTTAGGTTGAACTTCCAGGCCTCTCATCACAACCATAGTTAGTCGGCTTGTAGACCATAAGACATAGGCGCAGAATTAGGTCACCGATCGAATTCGTTTCGTCATTTCATCATGGCTGATCCGGGATCCCATTCAACCCCATACACCTGCCCTCTCATCAAATCCCTTGATGACCCGACCAATCAGGAACCTCATATTTTCCGTTTTCGATATAACCAAGCACCTGGCCAGTCACAGATTCACCTCGCGGTGGCGAAACATAATTCTCTTTAACCTTGTTCTAAACGCTCGCCCCTCACTTCTGAATCTGTGCCCCCAGTCAAGATAACCCCACTAGAGGAAACATTTTCTCCATATCCACCTTATCCAGTACTTTCAAGATTCGGTTGGGCTCAATGAGAGTCACCACATTCTTCTAAATTCCAGTGGGTACAGGCCCAGAGTTGCCAAACATACCTGATATGCTAACCCCCGAATTCATACCTAGAAACCTCCTCTGGGCACTCTTCAATGATGTTTGAATTTTATTTCCATTTAGAGATTCGGCTGCACTATTACTCCTTTTACCAAAATACAATATCATACATTTCCGAATACTGTTTTCCATCTGCCACCTTTTTTTCCAATTCTTCCAATCGCAGTGCTTCCTCTGCAGGACACACTCCTCCATTTATCTTCGTATCATCCGCAAACTTCGCCACAAACCCATTAACTCCACTTTTAAATCATTCACAATCAACGTGAAAAGTAGCCGTCCCAATCCTCACCCCTGAGGAAAGCCACTATTCATTGGCAGCCAACCAGAAACCGTCCCCTTCATTCCCACACGCAGCCTCCTGCCTGACAAGCCAGTATTTTTCCTGTAACACCAAAGGGTTTTATCTTGTTAAGCAGACTTATGTGTGTCGCCTTATCAAATGTCATCTGAATATTGAAGTAAATGAGATCCAGCGCTTCACCTTTGTCCAGCCTGCTTCGTACTTCCTCTGAGAAGTCTAATAGATTTTTCAGGCAAGAGTTTCCTGCACAGAAGCCTTGCTGATTTTGATTTACTTTATCATTAGTCTCCAGGTATCCCAAAACCTATTCCTGAATGATGGACTCGAACGCTCCCCCAATCATCGATCTATAACTGGCCAACTGGCCCATAATCCCCCTTGTTCCTGTGCTGGCGTTGTAGTCTGCCACAAACGATTTCAAAATGAAATATTAAAATCAGCAAGGAGGTGGATGCATTTGGAAAAAAGGGAATGGGATCCGCTACAAGGAACCGTAAAAGTACGGATCCTGTCTGACTTGAATATTTCAAGTATTTCAGTATTCCAATATTTCATTATCGATTATTTCGCTGGGACACAAGGACTGGCCGTGCAGTGTTTCATAGTGATAGAACAAGGCGTGGGAATTCCCACAAAATGTGCTTATCAGGCACAGATTCTAGAATAAAATAACGTGTGATTGTTGCTTAGAAAGAAAGAAAAAAGACTGGCCTGGCTGTGATTTATGGAAATTTAATGGAGGCATGAGATTTCCCAAACACAAACACAGTGCGAGTATAACTTATTGCCATTTTATGTCACTTTCTATTCACAATTATCAATGTACTCTGGCTTAAATACCCAAGTGTCTTAAATCCAGTAGGGCGAATATTGCAACTAACATCATCTATGGATAGATCAACACTTTTAGACGTTGTTTCCTTCAGACTTGATGAAAAATGTCGTGGATTCTGAACCTTGTAAATTCTTGAAAAGGTAAGGAAAAAACACTGCGTGTAACACATGAAAATAAAACACTTGCAAGAAATTTCACACAACACGAATAGTGAGATCAGAGATGGATTGCACTGTTAGTGGGAAAATCGCGTTTCCTTGGGCTAAACAGTTCTATTTTCTGCTAGTGGATATAGATATTTAATCTTCCCATATGTTACAGTTAGTTTCATGAATCAGTCAGTCTACAGTAATCACAGATGACCCACATATCAGCGTGGGCGTGGTGATGTCCTTCGAGATACACGTTTAACTAATCTAATCGTTTAGGAAGTAATTTCTCATCCAAATTGACTAGTACTGTGGAACCAAATCTAAACAAAAACAAACAGGTGTGAACGTTCCCCACGCAGAAAAAAAGATAATCGATTTCAACAGCCAAACTAAAAATACCTTTTTAAAAAAAATTTGAGTATCTTAATGCGTTCTGCCTACTGTTGGAAATGATAATTATTTGTGGATAGTTCCCACTGTAAAAATATGAAGACATTTGAAACCTGCAACTTTAGCGTCAGGCAAGGAATATACAATATTGTTTTCAAAAGGGTGAATAAACAATTGTGTTTTTTTATTGTTCCTGGGAACGACTTTCATTGCACGACTCATATGAATTATTTACCTGAGGATTTTGTGAAATAGACTGCCACTGATGTGACTAACGAGGTGGAATGATTAATTATCAGATGCACTTTCATCTCCCGTATAATAACTTACAAAACAATCAACAGTAGATTCCGGTAGTTGGACCATTTTGAACAGATCGCTGCATCGCACGGAAAATGGAGTATGCTGCAATTTACTACATAGCCAGTATCGACTATCCTGTACTGGCAGCGATTGGTATCCCTGGTAAGAAACAGGAGCTGGCTGTTGTTCTTCATACTGTATCTGTGGTACGGCATAATGAAGATATAAAATCTGTTACAGATGGTGCCTCACGTGATCAGTGTTTTTAGCCTGTTCAGGACTAAACATACGTTGTTTATTTTTCTATAATTTCTAACATCCAACTTTAGCAATTAATGAGTGTTAATATTGATACTGTTCCAGTGTTTACTTCACTCGACTTTCCAAAGCAGTAACAGCATGATGTGCTCCAAATCTAATTCGGTATAAACATAAAAACTCAAAACTTAATATAAACAAAAAAGAAATCTTTTCCATCGGTCCACCTTTATCATCCAGCTCACTGGTTTTAGACGACTCACGGTCCTTCTCTTTTATTTTAAAGCCAAAAACAAGAAACTTATTTTTCCATTTGTCTAAATGTCCTTTAAAACTCCACAATAACGCACAGATCTCTTCCGATTTACCCATTCTCCTTCTTTGGCTGGTTTTAATGTTAATATTCAAGATTACAGTTTGATGTAGCTGTGCATCGAAATATACCTTTAGCTCTAAGTTTCGTGAACTGCGATATGTTGTGTCGGAAGAAGCAATCTCCCTGTGTCCATTTTATTCCCGCTATAAGTACAACCTTCAGCGTTCTCAGCTACAACGGTGGGTCCGTTTAAATGAGTCGTTCGATAACCCGCTCACTGGTATCTCTGCTGACAACTTCGGGAAATTTGCAGCACAACTATTGGTCTGTTCCACCATAATCCTTCAATCGAAGGGCAGTGACTGAGCCCGAGCGAATTATATTTCCTCTATCCAAATTGAGACCAGCCTGTCCCGGCATAGGATCAGAAAATGAGGTTCACTCAATCCGCTTCAATGCTTCTCTCTGCATGGCTCCCAAGTGAAACGGATCAGTGTTTATGCTCCTGAAAACAACTCTGCTTTCCTGCAGTTAATTTAATGGCGATTTCGATCCTGTCTCGTGGAAACTATGATTTTTCCAAATGCATCTCCTGTTATCTGGTGGGAATAGCAGCAGCTGATTTAATCTGCACTATCATTAGTGTTGTACTCGAATGATCAATAATACTTATTATTGCCGGTCCTTTGTTCATTCCATCGGTTTGCTCCGTGACATTTGCCTGAGCGTCGCATTCATGGACTGTTCTGTTCGGCTCACGGTGGCTTTTACGTTCGATCGCTGTATTGCAGTTTGTAGTCAGAAGCAGCGGGAGCGATACTGCACCAAGAGGACAACGACTGTGATAATAATAATTGTGGGTTTGGGGAGTTGTGCGAGGCGTGTACCATTGTACTTTCGGCGATGCCTTTTGAAAGCGGATTACCTTAATTTACCGGTATGGAAATCATACTGGTTGTTTAACTCCATTACTACACCTTTATTGCCAATCGGCTTGATTCTGTTGTTTAATGCTTTAACAGTCTGGTATATTATAGCCGAATCCGCCGGGGTCTCAGGATCAGCAGAGGAAATAAGAATACAGAGCGAGGGAACCGGCGAAGGTCTATGATTTTGTTGTTCGCTCTATCAGCCAATGTTATATTGTTGCGGATCCCCTTTACCGAATATACTTCTAACTGGCAAATTCAGAATTACTTTTACACAGATCAATATTTGAATACCCCGAGGTACATCCTGCAACAGTGTGGGATCATGTTTCATTTTCTCAGTACCTGCACCAACACGTGTATCTACACTCTGTCACAGGGGAAATTCAGAGAGGAGATGAAGGCTGGCGTCAAACATCTGTTTACATTGGATGGCCGGTTCTGTGGATAAAATGCAAATCGAATTGAAAGCTTTGACGAGAGTTCAAACAAAGTTATACATAGCTTATATGTCTATACTCGTGACGCCAAGTGAGCGAATGTCGGTAGTTTTCCTTTTCTAGTGAAGTCAGCATAGTTAGTGTAATTAAATGGGTCTCGTACCAATCAATTAAGAGGAGCTCATGTGATAGTTACATTAGCAAAAAGTCTATTCAGAACTTTCCTTTAACATCGGAATATGGGTCAACAAATTATGTGAAGCTAGTCTGATTTTTCTTACAATGGTAAAATTCTATTCCCATTCACAGGATTGTCGATTGTTCCAGGGATATCTGCGACAGCTGGAGAAATATTCCTGGACATGAACACCTGATGTCAGTTAAAGTGAGCTGGTAAACCTGCAATTTCCATTGTGCCAGTGCAATCAATGTGACTAATGCCTTTTCGTTCAGATAGCGTGTGGTACCTTCCAATGACTGACAAACGAAGCCCTAGTTAGACCCATGAATGGACTTGTTCAGCAGAGTTAATATGAGGGCTGGTTCAGAATCGTAGCTGTGGTTTCCCAACTTTTCGTGATTAAGAACGCCAGAGGGGGAGGCTGCAGAATGGGGTTGTAATAAGTCCGACATAATTGAATAGCAGTACAGACAATGGGCCGGCCAGCTTATGTTTATGGACCTTACGGCAGAAATTGGGCCCGGACAGAGGTAAAATGAGGTGTTGCAGAGAGGGTAACTGAGGAGCTGACTGAGGAGAGGGCAGTGTCTGGTGCAGAAGACCGTGTGTAGAGCACAATAAAAAAGATGCTTAGTTGGCATTCTGCCTTCTGAATCGAAAGCTACTATGTTGTAAATATAACCATTTTTACCAATGCTATAATAACAAAACCAATCAAGCGAGAATTTGATGTCCGACTTATTTGGCAGAAACGTGCTAATTTCCTATATTTCCTGTCACAGTTATCAACAATTCCATGTCTGTGTATCAGAAATAGTTTCTTTACCGCGGATTTGCGAATAGTCTGCTCCAACTGCTGCCTTTCATGGGTATAAATAGGTCCTTCAAACGAACGAGAACTGGCGCTGCACTAAAGACTGGGGGTGTTTTTTCTTGCCACGTTTCAACAAAATTTAAGGACGATAACATATATGTGAATATATGTTATATTCGCATAACGATAACATATATTACAGATTTAAAATCAACGCGACAATCATGTTGATAAGTCAAATTAACCCTTGTCACTTGGGTTGAAATAACCCGTATCCATGGTAACCGGGGAGTGAGGCGGAGAAATTTCAGGTTTATGAGCCAGAGTGATGAGAAGATCCCAACGTGGGTTTGTAAAGATGAGAAAGCAAAGGCGGTGGACAACGTTTCATGGGGATCTAATAAAGGGATGGGGCTCCGCATTCAAATGTTCATCAGGCACTGATTCCGGAATAAAATAACGAAAACAAATGGTGGCGGGCAGTTTCACAGGGGCCTAATCATGGAGTGGGACTCCCTATACAAAATATTTTTCTAACATAGATTCTAAAATATAATGTCATGGGATTGTCGCCTGGAGACAAAAAAACCTCTGGCTCGGTTTTGTGTAATGAAGATACAATAAAAGCATTGAACACCGCACACCCCATCCTACTAGCGCGCGCGCACACACACACACACACACACACACACACACAGAACGAAGCATTATAAAGCAGAGTATAAAACATTATAGAAATAAGAGGTAAGAAATAGGAGCAGGAGTAGGCCATCATGTCATTGAGTCTAGTCTGCCATTCAATAATATCACGGGTACCTAGCCGTGGCCTGAGGTACATGAACTTACCCTTTCCACCTATCTTCAATTCCTTTCTGTGCAAAATGCTGTCTAAATGTACCTAACCACTTATATCCTACTTCCTCCCTGGGCACATCGTTCCGCTGATGCGCTGTTCTCTTCATCTCCATCCTAATTGTATTCCTCCGGTTCTTGAGCTATGTCCCCTCGCTCTGGTCCTCATTTAACAGCCGAAACAACTTTCCTGTTTCTATCCCATCTATCTTTCTCTGAATTTTCTGTGTTTCTATAAGATTTCCTCTGAATTGCCTGGATTCCGCCGAGCATAGTCCAAGGCAACTCAGTCTCTCCGTCATACGGTAACAACTTCATTTCCGGAGCAAACTCGTGAACGTCCTCTGAAAACCCGGACACGTTGAGTCAGATAAGGAGACCAGAACGACCTGTGCAGGTGACAGGGTATTCAGATCACAATGGACTGCAATTTTAACTCGCACGTCAGCGACCGGGACGCCTCTCTGCGTAGTAGGCTGATTGACTTTTATGCACGGTTCGATGTACAGAACGACGTGGCAGCGAGAAAGCCCCGTCTCCCGGAGGAGCGACACTGTCTCTGGCCGCAGCTGCTGTGAGGGTGATCCTCGCAAAGATCACCCCGCGTAAATCTGCGGTGCCTGATAACATAGATCGTCCGATGCTGAGTGACTAAGCAGCCCTGTTAGCAGAGATTCAAACAGACACCTTCAACATCTCTTCAGAAGTGTGTTCTGTCCCCTCGGGTTTCAAGACAATCGCCATCATCCCGGTGAACACGAGGGCGACAGTAAACTGAATTAATAACTATCGTCCTGTGGCGCTCATTTCAATTAACATGAGATGCTTTGAGCAGCTGGTTATGTATCGCATTAAGTTCCATTTTCTAAAACTATTCAACCGTTTCCAGTTCGCTCAATTCGGTCCATTGATTATGCCATATCCTTTCAACTTCAATGCACCTTTCCCCATCTGGAAAATGGCTCCTCAGCTGCCTGGACATTGTTGATCTCCAGTTCAGCTCAGCGTTTAACACAATCATCCCAGAACGCTGGTGAATAAAATGTTTTCGGTCTCAACAACTTTCTCTGTAACAGGACAGTACATTCTTGACAGAAAGACCAGTTAGGACGTCTGTCTAGCTCCATCTGTCACAACGTCGGACCGTTGGTAGAGTATTCTTAGGGCTCTGAGCTTTTTACTGTTGTTTTCCTGTATTTTTGCGTTTTTAAAATTATAATTATAAGGTATCTTCCGCTTCGGGGTGGTATCTGTCATAGTTAGAGCTTCTCTAGATTGCATATAACTTGCAATAGTCTTTGGATACTTGCAGTTAATTCCCCTCGAGACTTTGCAGGTGTCAAATCTAGTGTCCTTGGACCCGTCTCTTTATCGGAATGGCTTTTTGTAAGCCTGTCAAGAGTCTGGTGTTTTATATAGCTGGGCACGGATTCTTTTCTGCCTGGAGTGTATGTAAAATGGCAATGTTAATCTATTCTGTATTGGTGGCCCTGATCCCTGTCCAGTGAATTTGCAGCCGAGTTTATTCTGGCCTATCTAAGATCTTATAAGTTCTGCAGTATTGTCTCTTTTGTTATTAACACGCCTAGTTTTGTTTATTCCTTCTGAGTCTGCTTGATACTACAATTGTGTCCAAAGATCCAGTGTGATAGTTTTCCTCATCAACCATTCGTGTAAGCTGCTCGAAAAACTCTATCAGACCGGTTACACATAATCCTACTATGAACAAAGCTATGTTGACTGTCTCTAATCAGGCCCTGTCTATCCAAATATACGTATTGTGTATATCTGATTCTCGAGAATATTCCAATAATGTACTCATTACTGACTTCAGATTCAGCGACGTCTAATTTCATAGAATCTTTCTTAAACAACATAACAACAAACCTTCTGGACATCATCCGTGGTTAAGAATATTTGAACTATATCTGAGATGGCCCCTGCAATTTCTGCACTAACCTTCAACAAGGACAAAGAGGACACCTTACGAGGCCGTGGGGTGTTTTGACCACGATTTGCCTTCTCGTTTGTAATCAGAATAGTGTCTATGACCTCAGTATTGTTTTATCTTAGTTATATAGACTGTCCGTCCATTTCCTGGGAAAATAAATGTGCTAAATTTTCATTTAAGTTCTCCCCAGTCTCCTTTGGCTCCATTTACAGATGACCACGCTGATATTGTCCTTGCTATTCTTTTGTTCTTAATATATCTGTAGATGCCCTTGGGATTCTCCTTCCCCTTGACTGCCAGAGCAGCCTTCTACTTTCCTTTCGCCCTCCTGATTTTTTTCTTATGTGTTGTCTAAAATTCTTTTCATCATCAAAGCGTCATGCGTCCCTCGTCTCTGATGTATCAAGGTGCACACTTGTGTCCCAGTCTATGGCACAGGGAGAAATCTGCAAAACTATCAAAATATGTCGGCTCATCATTCTCAGTCCAGCGCTGGCTATTAATTTCACTTCCTGCGGAAAGAAAGAGCAAGTCGTTGGTCTCCATGGCCCGGGACACCGTGTCTACATCTGTATCCCACAACCAAGTTAATCATGTCTTTTGAACATTTTTGTCCCGCGTATCCACCTTTGCCTCGCCTACCACGCCCCAATCACTGGGTGTCGTCCCGTAGCCTCCCATAACTGAACAGGCTGAGGCGCTTGGGAAGCGGAAGCATCTGAATGTCGCCAGCTCATCTGGGACAGAAGGACTTCATGGCAGAGATATGAAAGAGTAGCTGAACGGGTGGTGGAAGCATTAGTTGCTCCTTTTCAAGAATCACTAGATATAGAAATGTTTCCGGACATTGGAAAATTGCAAATATCTCCACACATTTTTGAGGAACAGAAGTGGGTAACAGTCAAATGGACTGATTTCAGTGTTTAACATGACGTCAGACTCCATTATTAAGCATTATATAACGAACAATATATTTTCTAAGTGACTGATTTACTAAATAGGGAGAAAATTCAAACATTAGCGGTACTAATGAAGCTGGGTGTCCTTGTACAGGATTCCCCAAATGCTGGCTTGCAGCTGAGTTGGGAGGAAGGTGGCAAATACAATGTTAGCTTTCACTTTGAGACGACACAGGTACAGTTTAATCCCATGTTAGAAAGGCAGAGACTGGTCACGGTCACGTGATGGGTGGATTTATTCAAGAGGAAACAAAGAGGCTTTAGCAGTAAATTTAAGTACGGTTCACAAAATAGGCAAATCAAAAACATTTGCACACATTAGTCTGTACAGTATGAGAGTGCAGGTTTAATTCTTACCTGTCAGTCTCTGGTACAGTGTGAGGGTGGGGTTCCTCCAGTACCTGTCAGTTTCTGATACATTGTGAGAGTGTGGGTTTCATTCGGTACCTGTCAGTCTCTGGTATAATATCAATTTAATATTTTGGGAACTCATTCCAAGACCAGACAAAGAGCTCATATCAAGAGTCTGCCTCTGGGAGGGAAAAAAACAATTTCTTTACTCAAAAAGCGTCTTTAACTTACATTTTTCTGTGGCTTGTTTTGGTATGTGCTAATAGCTTTTAATCAATTAATCAATTCGAATTTTATTTTTGCAATATAAGAACATTTCTCAGAATATATACTTAAACAAAGATTTGGGAAGCTGCTACGAGGACGCAGATTCACTGGTTTGGTAAGTGAGATAGAAGACATGGATCAACGCACACAGAATGCTGGAGGAACTCAGCAGGCCAGGCAGCATCTATGGAAAAGAGAACAGTCGATTTTTCGGGCCAGGACTCTTCAGCAGGACTGGAGAAAAAAATTATGAGTAGTAGAATTAAAAGGTGGAGGGAGGAAAGGGAGCAACAAAGTGATAGGTGAATCTGGGAGGGGCTGGGGTGCAGCAAGCAATTGTTTGTCGAAAGAGACACAGGACTGGAAAAGAGGGAGTCTGAAAGGAGAGGGCAGAAGGCCATGGAAGAAACCAAACAGAGGAGGAGCACCAGAGGGAGGCGGTGGGCAGGCAAGGAGATAAGGTGAGAGAAGGAAAAGGAAATTCTGAAGGGGAGGGGGCATTACCGGAAGTTCGAGAAATCAAGGCAGGATCGGATTGAATAGCGGGCAGTCCGGAGAAGCTGGATACCCCCTCCGACTTGTGTTTTCTATCTTTCAATGTTCGCTCTTTGTGCTCGGTGACTCAGAAAGAAGATTTCAAGTACGTTTGACAACCCGGATATATTTCAATGAGAAATCGTATGCTTGCATGTAACGAAATCCAGGTTGGTGCCTGTGAATTGAAAAATCGGCGGGAAATCACAGATTGCGAAATTCAGAGCAACATTCACAAAATGCTGGAGTAACTCAACTGGCCACGGGATAAGCAAGTGCCAGTCTGTATTCACACCGTTCTACGTAGGATAGTTGAAACCCGACCTTTACTGTGTCAGTCACACAGCTTTGGTGCAGGAATGGAACCCCCCTCCCCCCGTGTGGCAGGGAGGGGCGAAGCATCAGCGATACTCCACATCTCCGCATCCGTCACTAACTGGTCCGGCTGTGATGGTCTGAACATGACACCAACAGTTAATCCCGGAGGAGGAATTGTTGCATTTGATGTCAGCGTTTGCAGTACATTAATGGCGCGAGTTCCGCTTCACTAGTTGATCTGCAGTTTCAACACTGAAGGAACTCGGGCAGACATCCAATCATCAGGACAGTATAAGGAAGTGTAACCCCTTGGGTCACCTCGGGCTCGCTCACACTCGTTCTCGTCTAGGGGGAGCAGCCTTCGGCCCCGCCAATCTGGGTAATCAGCTGGTGTGGGTGCTGTGTGATGTCCCCGCCTCGCCCCAAAACAGACAGTACACCATATGCGATTAAATGAGTACAATTTATAAAGATTACTATAACTAAGTGATTAATAACGATACAGTATATATGAAGAGAAAAAATAAAGAAAAGGCGCCAAACTTATCAAAGTCCAAACCACTTCGTGCACAACCGTTGGAGCTCAATTTCTGAAGTCTTCTGGCCACCATTCGATCCCCTCCGAACTCCTCGACTCGCAGCTCAGGACCCTCCGAAGTGGTCAACCAAGCACTTCTAGCTTCATCCCCCCCCCCTCGGAGTATCTCCGGGCCACGGACCACCGCTTGGGGTCCGTTCTCGCCCAGTTTACAGCATTGCGTCCTCTCTCGCGACCCCTCGCGCCGATCTGCCCAAAAGCCCGTCAACAAAAGCTTACAGACTCAGAAGAAAGAACATCAATCGCCATTTGGTTTACAAAGGAATACAATTCTCGTTATCAGTAAATTAGCATTCCTGCTAGTTAACAAAACAAAGAAGCCCTTTTGATTACATGCACAGTAACAAAGAAAAAGGAAGAAACCCCCTTTACAGAAGTTAATGGCACCTGGGGTGAAAACGTCGTTATTTATTTTTTAAAAAGCCGACCAGAGGGATGTATTGTCCGTCTGAATATTTAAATGATGTAAAATGCATTTCAGTGGCGAAATATCGGGAACGAGGTTCAAGACAGATAGAGCATAATCGGCAGATAGATAATAACTGGGTGAGTCAGAGAGTAGGGAAGGTGGAGAGAACGAGAAAGAGTAGAAACAAGGAATCATCAAAAGAAACTGAAGAACGTGAGTATGAAACGGGAAAAAGACGGAATGGACCCAGACATATACAGACACAGACATGTACAGACACAGGCACAGACCCAGACCTTGCATGTACAGATTCAGACAGAGACATAAACGAATGCATACATACACACACACGAAAAAGCGCAGCATTCACAGTTCAACAATTGATTACACTTTCTGTAGCAGAGTGGCGCAGCGGAAGCGTGCTGGGCCCATAACCCAGAGGTCGATGGATCGAAACCATCCTCTGCTATTTTCTCTGTTGGCGGCAGCTGGTATTCAACTTTGTTTTTTAAAACACTATGCACCTATAACAAGAAATTGCATTTCAATTGGAATTTATCATTTATTCGTACTCTTTTAAATAGTCGTCTCTGTGGCGCAATCGGTCAGCGCGTTCGGCTGTTAACCGAAAGGTTGGTGGTTCGAGCCCACCCAGGGACGCTAGTGATCCACTGGTTTATTTTCTGTGGAATAAAATACACAGTCGGTTTTTTCAGGCCGAAACACTTCTTCAGGATCACGAAGCAGCCTGTGTGCTGAGTTCCTCCAGCATTTTGTGTATGTTGCATCTACACACATTCCCGTCTGTGATTCAACTGTTACACTGCGAAGTCACTTGCGTGGAATGGAATTCAATGGACTTTATTAATTACGTCCTTCACATACTTGAAGAGTAAACATTTTACGTTACGTCTCCGTCTAAATGTGCAATGTACAACATAGCAATATGTAATAAATAGTATGTACAACAGGACAGTCAATATAACATAGGAATACGATTGTATCAGCGTGAATTAGTCGGTCTGATGGCCTGGTGGAAGAAGCTGTCCCGGAGCCTTTTGGTACTGGCTTTTATGCTGCTGTACTCTTTCCCGGATGGTAGCAGCAGGAACAGTTTGAGATTGGGGTGACGCGGGTCCCCAACGATCCTTCAGGCCCTATTTCACACCTGTCTCTGTAAATGTCCTGAATACTGTGAAGATCATATCAACAGACACGCTAGCTAGGCTGTCCGCACCGCTCCTTGCAGATTCCTACGATTGAGGGAATTACAGTTCCCATCCCGGGTAGTGATGCATCCATACCGAGTAACTGAAAGCCGTTCACCCTCTCAATACAGATCCATTGAAGTCAATAGGGGATGCCTACTCTGAAGAAGTGTGAATCTTCTCATCGATGAGAGTTCAGTGAAACCCTCTCTCACTGCTCCCCCTCTGTGATCTCAGCTCTTTTTTTCTGCTGCGTTTCATTACCAGCTGGGTCCGGAGGCCGGCGCTCCCGACTGCTGCCGCAACGGGCTCAGTGGGATTTGAATCTCTTCTACGTGTTTCGGTCACATATACCGAAATACAGTTAAACGCTTCTCATCCTCACTGTTCATAGAGATCAAATCATTACACAGTGTATTGGGAGAGAACAAGGTGAAGCAATAACAAAATGCAGAATAAAGTGTAACAGCGAAAGGGAAAGCACGGTGTAGGTAAATGCCGAGGTGGATTGTGAGGACAAACGTCCGTCCGATCTAACGGGAAACCATTCAATAGACACAGCAGTGGGACTGAAACTATCCCTGAGACTGTGAATTGTGCTTTCAGGCTTTTGTACTTTCTGCCAGATGAACGAGGGGAACGAGAGAATATCCGGGTCGCGTTGTGTCTTTGATCACGATTCTGCCTGTTCGATTTGACCAGAAAGTGTGCGTTTCCTCGAGCCGATTCCTTGGAACTAACGGACTTCCCGGGTCTAATGTTGTGTTTTTCATTCAGTTTGGGGTCCTGGCTCATCCAACATGAGGGATCACCACCATCGTACATGAGGGATCCATCTGATCCAATGGAGTGAACTTCATTCACAGCAAATTGCCCGTGAATTCTGCGTTCATAGTTCTAAAAGTGAACGACCTGCGATAGCCGGGAATCGAACCCGGGTCAACGGCTTGGGAAGCAGGCTCACCACTATACCACCATCGCACCCCGATACAAACGAGATTCGGATACTGAATGCTATAAGATTCTGTCACTCGAATATCATTTTCTGAGCTGTTTTCTGAAGGATCATTCCTCTCTCCGTTGCAGTTCCTATTCTGATCACTGGATATCGCGACATTCCGACAGACCGGAGAAACACAGCACCTGGGATCCGAGTAAATGGAGAATCGACCCGAGAGATTCGAAGGGCTGCAAACGGTTTTCTGCTTCACGTTTCAGGAAGGGGGAAACAACTGCTGATTATAAATGTCCGTTCAAACAACACGCAGTTGGATGCTAATGGAACCCTTCCTTTGGCCAGTACTTGAACTCAGTGAATGACTGAATCACTGAAGAATGCTGAGACTCCTCCAGTCACACAGTGAGGAGGGGATGAGTAAAAAGCGCCAGCTCTGCACTCAACGGACAAACATCAGAGTGACTTTATGAACTCTCCTGAACCCTGACATCCGTATGAGATTCCACACTCTTGTTTATACCTCGTTAGTTCAATCCCCGCCTGTCACGCAGGAGACCGGGGTGAAATTTACCGATGGGGAGAAAATTTTCCTGCTTCACATGAATCCGGTATGAGAAGATGGGACAATCTAGTGTGCAAATAGCCCGGAACTGGAGAGTTTCCCGAGAACGAGAACGTTCTGTTCAGCGTTTTTTTTCAGTCATCCCTCATCGTGACTGTATCTCAACGCTGTTCGGCGTTACAATCGGTGACCAAATCCTTCACTCCGAAACATTAAACAGGGGCTGTTGCTGTGAGATATGAACTTCCGCACTTTCCCAGCACTCCTGCCGACGCTCTCAGTTTGTCTGGGTGACTGTGTGGAGAAGACAGAGAAAGGAACAGCTGGAACACTTTGGAGAGAACGATACCATGCGGACGTGTTTACCGCCGGGCGTAAAGCCACGCAGCCCCTCCTGCAACACAGGACCCTCGGAACAGACGCTTACAAAGTGCACTGGAGGAATGTACGCTTAAATTTTGTGACGATTTTACAACACGGGTTGCGTGGCTCGGCCTCTAGACCTGATTCATAGGAGAACACATGAAGAGGGTTCGAGTTGCTGACAGTGGCGGTTGATGATGCTGGTTGTGAATGCGTGGGAATGTTGGGAAATAATGTATGTTCAGGTGGGGGGGGGGGGGGCGAGTGTCTAGAAAAGGAACCGGAACTGAAGAGTCTGGTGAGTGCGGGTGAAGGTTGGAATGAAGTTGAATCTAGATCTGGAAAACGGAAGAAAGTTGCATAATCTGGGAATGATTTCAACTGATCGAGAGGAAGGGCTGGATATTTTGAAAAAAAAAATGAAATTCAACTTCAAGTTACAGTATTGTTTAAATTTGACCCGGAACAACCTTCTTTTATCAATCCCATTAAATTAACTGTTGCAACACGCAAAATGCTGTAGGCACTCAACAGTCCAGGCAGCATCTATGGAAAAGAGTTCAGTCGACAATTCATGCCGAGACCATTCATCAGCCCCGATTTCCTCCAGCAATTTAACCAGAGAGTTGAAATCTGCTTTAGGGATTATAGATTGTGCTCAACATTAAGAAGAGTTTAATAGCAATTACTTCTCATTTGATTACGAAAATACGTCTAGATACATCTGATAAAACTGAGAAATACTGGGATGGCGAGTCTGTCGGGACCCTGGGGACTTGTGGAAACTGTAGTGATTTCTTTTGAACTTACAGAACTTACCTTTAACATCTTGGACTGTTTTTACTGTGCCCATAGTCTGTTTTTTTTTAATCAATTATGCTATTGTTTGCACTGTTGTAACTATATGTTGTAATTATGTGGTTTTGTGCAGGTCTCGTAGCTTTAGTTTTTGGTCTTGTTTTTGTCTGGTGGATTTTGGAGCTCCTTTCCGGGGAACGTGCTAAACGCTAGCGTGATATTAATACGCAGCAGCCTCTCCGGACTCTGGATTGGGGATTGCCAAACGTTCCGTGGATTTTCTGGTGTAGTCTGTTTTGTCATATGTTTTTGTGTTATCATTCTGGGGGAATGTTGTCTCATTTTTTAACTGCATTGCATTTGTGGTTTCTAAATGACAATAAACTGAATCTGAATCTGAATCTGAAAAAGAATTTCAGATAACTTTATCTACAGAGAAATGGGAGAAAATTCATAAACTATTTAATACTTCTTCAATGTGTGCCAGAGACACTTTGATACAATTGATGGTGCTTCATAGAGCTCATATGTCCAAAGATAAGTTAGCTCGTTTTTACCCTCATAAAAATCCTCTTTGTGGTAGATGTAATTCTGAAGTAGCTTCCTTGAAACATATGTTCTGGTCTTGTCCTCTTCCAGGAAAATATTGGAACGATATTTTTGGGATTATTTCAGTAGTTCTGCGCTTTGATTTACAACCTCATCCTATTACGGCAATTTTTGGACTACCAGTGATAGACTCCAGTCACTTATCTTCATCAGCTTGTCGTTTAATTGCATTTGTGACATTAATAGCCAGAAGATCCATTTTACTTAAATGGAAAGCTTTCAGTCCTCCTACCACTCCTCAATGTTTTTCCCACACGATAAGATATCTCAATTTGGGATAATAATAGCAGTGGTACTATGGATCCTTCGGTTGAATTTGAAGAAACTTGGAGGCCGTTTATTCCATATTTTCATATCATGTAATTCGACTCTTTCTGCATCCTCTTTTTAGATTTTTTGTTCATGTATACAGGAGCAGAGTTAACAAAAATTAAAATTTTAACCAATGAAACATGGCAGCCCATTCTTTGTTTGTTCTTTTTAAAGTTTAGTTTTTCTTCGTCTGGGTTTTTTTCTTCCCTTTTTATAAATATATTTTTTTCATGGTTATTTACTGAGAGATTGGGAGGCTAAACACTATTTGCTATTTTAAGGATGTGTTTTTCCATGTCAACCTTTATTAATGTAATCCTGATCTCTATGTACCATTATCAATATCGATAACCTTATTAATTTCAAATGTAATAAAAGGATTGAAAAAGAAAGGAAGAGGAGGTGATGTGCTAATCGTGACTCAAGATAAGAAAGTGTGAGAAGGCGTTATATTTGAGTGCTTTATTTGGGTAAAAGTAAGATAGAATCTATGTTGCCTCATGAAAATAGAGATATTAGTGGTGTTACAACCGGTGTTCTGGTGGAGATTTCGATAGAGGAGATGAAATCATTAAATCTCATTTACTGGGAGGCAAGGTAGAGAAGGTAAAGAGATTGCAAGTTGATAGAAATGGAGAAAGGATGGAGTGTTTAACTGCATTGATATATTGGTTGTAATGGATAAGCTTATATTCCACCTCTGCTTCGATGTTACCAATGTCAGAGTTTTAGGCATATTGTGGCAGTATATCATGGGAAACTAAGTTGTACAGAGTGTAGTGGGAACATAAGTATGAAGAAAGTGAAGCTGGAAAGTTTAATTATTGTAATTGCGAGGAGAACATAGTGCAGTTTATAAGGATGTGAGGTGCTTAAGAAGGCAGCTGGTTGATAAGGCTATAGTAAAGAGTGTCTTATGCAGATGCCTTGCGAAAAATTAAACCAAATGTTGATCAAGTATTACCAGTTGGAAAACAGAATGTGAAATCAGTGACTATATGTCGCATTACTAAAGTTCCATTACTAAACATATTTTACTTGTTGATACACTGAAGCATGTGATGTTTATAAAGCCTGTGGTGATTTGTACTGCCCAGTTACCGTTCAGAGAAAATTAAAGTTATTGTGAAAGCTGCTGAAAAGCGTCTATTCATAACTGGCGTCATGTGGGAAACTGTAAATGATGCTTTAATAGGTGGGTGTATCTCTACTTCAGTCTCCTTCTGCGGATAAATAATGGGATTAAGAATATTGCAGTGGAACGCGGGAAGTCTGATTGTCAAGACATTAAGACATTTATTTCGGATTGATCAATTTCAACCAATATCATATCTATTCAGGAAACCTGACTGTTACCACGTTTATGTTTCCCTTTGCAGGATTATGTTGTAATTAGATGTGTTAGGTTAATCGGTAGAGGGGGTGGTGTTGCAAGTTTAATAAGGAAAGGGATCGGACATAGAGTTCTGGATGTAAATAAAGTGTGAGGCACTTGTAGTAGATGTATTTGATTCAACAGTTAGGGGTTTTAAATTGGTAAATCTCTTGTGGGAAGCTTTTCTTTGATTTGCTTGAATGTATACGTAGAGACAGAGGGTGAAAGGTCTCAAGTTATCCATTCGAAGTCGGTTGCTGTGGCTTTACTGTGTTCACTTTCCAGAAGTGGCTGCGTGACCCGGGCTTCACTAAAAGAGAGATCAAGTCAACCAGCAGGGCTGTCACTGAGGCAGCAGAGAAAGGATCATCATGGGAGTGGACGTCCGGAGTGGCAGATAATCGGACAGTGTTTCCATTTTTGCAAACCTTCCAGTAGTTGCATAGACACCTGAAGAGTAGACGATCTGTTGGATCGAAGCGACCAACAATTCTGAGAGACAGCTGCCAAGTTTTTAAGCTTACCAGCTGGAGGTGGTGCTTTAGCACTGCCGGCCCGCCACCTCGAGGGAACCTTGATCATAAGCGGGCCGAAACTCCTGAGGAGAGGTGACAGATCAACTGATGATCCCACTGGTGACAGCACAGGTCCCATAACATTTTAGTCCAAGTGTATTTTCAATTCAATTCTAGCTCCAGCTCACTAAGGATGGTATGGTGTGGGGATTTTTGTGCACATAGTTCACTGTGGGGCCATTCATGGAATGGTTTGTTGGTAGAGGAATTTTTAGTTATTTCTAACCTTTGTGCCTTAATGATAAGAGGGCTATGAGATTTAATGTTTATAATAGGCTGAAAACTGCTGTAGATTTAACTCCAGTATCAAGCATTCTGGCTGGAGTGAGTGATGTCATAGGTGATGAAACATTGGGGAGTGATCATTATCCTATATTTTTAAGCTTGTGTTTGGAGTTATATAGGGGACCAGAATCTGCTTTTGCGAGTTGGAATTTTGGTAAAGCAAATTGGGAGAGTTTTTATGTTATGAATGTCGGTCAGGGCTGAACATCGAAGATTATATGGATTTCTGCAATTAATGGTTTATGTCATATTATTCATCAAACTGCTGTGTAAGTGTCTCCTGTTAAAATGGCATTGGTAGGATGAATACAGTACCATGGAGGATGGAGGAGTGTGCAGAGGCAATTAGGGAGAGACATAAGGTGGTTGCGAGAGTTGGGAATTATCACTCTCTAAGTGATCTTATTAAGTATGAAAGGCCACAGGGTGTGGTGAGGAAATTGTTGAAGGTTCTGAAAGAGGTTTACTGGAGGTTATCTTGTGATAGTGTTGACAGACACGACATTAAACTTAGAGATGTTTGGGGAACGATTAAGAAAATTGGGGGGGGGGGTGTTATTAACTCATAGAATTAACATTCCAGTATTGATCTAGAGAAGGCTAAGCACTGGCTTAGTAATTTTCTGCAATTCATAATCAATATAATTTAATTTTAAGAGCCTAAATGATGTAAGGATGAGGTTTTAAGTGAATACGCTGATGTATTGGAAGCCATCTTTAGCAGTGATAGTGATGTATAGTTTTTTGTGCGAATTTAAGAAAGGTTTTGATAGTACAGGTCAGACGGCTCCAGGAAAGGGTGATACATGTTATTGCATGTTTCAACAGATGGCTTACAACTCTTGAGATAATATTACCATTTTTGGATCATATTTGGAGCTTAGGCCATCTTGGTTCCTCAGAGAAAATGGTCCAAAACCTGGAAAGGCCCATAGGATCCTTCTATTTATAGCCCAATATCATTAGGGTAAACTTATGGAACGTATGGTAATAGAACGATTGAATTTTATTTTGGGAGAGAGAGGTGATATAGCATTTTATCAGTGCGGATTTTAAAAGAGCTGAATGACATTATGTTTGGAAGATGATATTAGGAAAGCACAGGTAAATAAGGAAGTTGCAAAATGCAGTATTTTGATATTGAAAAATCATATGATATGTTATGAGAGTATTAAATTATGGAAATTTGGAGTGAGAGGAAGGATGTACATTTTTTCCAAAGTTTTTTTATGTAGGTTCCAGGCAGGTAAGGGTGGTTAAGGTACATTTGGGCTTCTATGTGCTGGAGAATGAGATTGTAGTCCTTATTTTTTAATATTATGACTACTGATACTTTCTCTGAGATAGGTACTGGTGGGAGCGGGGATATCAATTTTTGCAGATGAATGGATCTTAATGGATTAGAGGTAGAAAATTCAGTTTTATTGTAAATGGAATGTGATTCGTGATTAATAATGTTGAACAGCGGGTGAATAGATGCAGGTTTAAGCTTTCAGTAGCTAAAATACATTATGTGTTTTACAAAGGATCAATACATCTCTTTATTTATCCATATCATCCTCAATATTAATTGATTTGAAATTTTATGGTCAAACTCTTGACTGAGTGTCAGTGGTACGATTTTGTGGCATGTGGCTGGTTAATGAGCCGACATGGAAGCAACATGTAAAATACCGATCCCTGTAAAATAATTGCTAAATGTAAAGGAGCACTGTATATCCTTGGGTGTCTGTGTACGTATTCTTGGGGCCCTACTGGCCCATCACCGTGACTCTGAGGGGGAAGCGATGCTACAGAAATCCACCGAGCTGCTCATCCACAAACTTCCCTTCCAGCATCAGGTGCAGAAGATCACGCAAGACTTCAAAACCGATCCACGCTTCCAGAGCTCAGCCATCAAAGGCCTGCAGGAGGCCAGCGAGGCTTATCTGGTGAGGCTCTTTGCACCATCCACACAAAGCCAGTCACCCCTGTGCCCAAAGACATTCAGATGACCCACTGCATCTGCCAGAAGCTAGCCTAAGCCTGGCCTCAGCACCAAACACAACAAAAGGCTCATTTAAGAGCCACTGATATGGCAGATGAAAGGGTTGTCTCTTCCTGCTCATTACACTATTGCAGAGATGACACATATTATCCCCCTGACCTCTCCCTGTCGGGGTTTGGGATTGTTTAATGGGGAATCCCAGCTCTCACACAAACTGACCTACTTGTTTTGCTCTCAGTCTATTTCACCACCACATCGATGTCACCCTTTAGCCTAAGACCACCCTCCACACAGCAATAACTCCACCCATCTCACACTCAGTGTGATCTTACTGCTCACGGTCCCTACATCCACTCCCAAATCACTCAGCCATATCACAAACAGCAAAGGTCCCAGTACAGATCGAAGTGAAACAGCACGTCACCAGCATCTGATCACAAAACCGCACTCTGCCATCACTCTGTTTCCTATTGCAAAGACAGTTCTGGATCCAATTTCCTAAATAGCCAGACTGAGGACCAAATGAACCGTATCAATAAACTTCGATGTGACGGTAGACCTGGGTGAGGATGGTCAGGAAAAATAAACTAGACTGCGTCTGTAGAGAAAACAAATTGAGTAAGTCCTTCATTCCAAGTAGGAAAAAAATAAGCAAATAGAAAATAATTAAAATAAATGCTGCAGATTCTGTAGTCTGAAGCAAAAGCAGAAAACAGGAAACTCCAGACCTGTCAGATCACCACCTGTACCAGGAAAATATTTGGATCTGTAACAAAGCAGGAAATTATTGCAAACCTACTAAACTTCAAACCATCAGGCAAACTCAACAGGGTTTGGTGAAAGTGATTGCACGTTTAACAAGTACAATCGAGTGGTTGGAGCAGTAACACCAACTGTGGATAAAGGGACCCAGGGACACACTGATCTGAAATGTCCAGGACACGTTTGATAAGCCGCTCCATCACAGGGAGTTGGGGAAAATGAGTGCAGACTGTGTTAAACTTGCTGATGACAAACAGAGATGGGAAATGATTTGTGAAGAGCAGTGAGGAGTATTACAAAGGGTGATGTGATTGGACCCAGGTCTGGCAGCTGGGATATTGTGGGGGAGGGAGGATGTGAACTTGTACAGTGTGACAGGAAAAATAACTAATACAGAACATTCTCTAATTGTTCAAAGGCAACAGGGTCTGGTGGTGCAGAGGGAACTTGGAGACCTGGTGCATCATTCACAAAAGTCCATTCGCAGCCTCAGACGGAATTCGGAATGTGGACTGAATGTATCTGATGAAGGGGCTTCGGCCTGAAACGTTAACTCTGTTTCTCTATCCACGGGCACTGCCTGACATGCTGTGTGTTTCCAGCTGTCTCTGTGTTTTACTGGAATGTCAGAATTCCCATCTTTGAGTCAATCATTGTTCCAGATTAACATTATTAAGTTTTAGGAGATTTCAGCAGAAATTTAGAGAGTTTATGTGTCAGGTATCCAGAGTGTTAGGTGTAAACTTTACAGACTGATCAGTACCAACACTGTGCGCCTGAAGGTTTATCCAAGCGCTGTGTTTCTGTTCTGTTGCGGATAAACAAATGGAAGTTGGTGGTTGAGGGAGAGTGAACGTGGAGCTGGACGACGAGAGGCCGCTTTCAGCTCTGTCTGTCATACTGACTGTCTCCTCCCCTCCTCGCCTCTCTCTGCGCGATTTTCGGGAAGGTCGGGACACTGTGTATAAAAGGAGACAGCAGCAGTTGGTCTCTGGAGACAGACTGTCTGGTGATATCTTTCTATAAACCTACTGACTCTCACAGCTATCTTGACTACCGCTCTTCCCACCCTGTCTTCTGTACAAATGTCATCCTTTTATTCGTCGCCACCACATCTGTTCCCAGGATGAGGCTTTCCTTGCCAGAATAACAGCAATGACTTCCTTCTGCAAAGAACAAGGTTTCCCTTCCTCTCTCATTGCTGCTGCTTTCACCCTCAGCTATCCCCCCATTTTCCAGACATTTGCCCTTGCCCCATCTTCTCATTGCCATAACAGGTTTACAGTTCCCCTTGCCCTTACGTACCACCTCACGAGTGTTCGTATTCAGCACAACATTCTACATGAAGTCCACCATCTTCAAAGGGATTCCAGCACTAAACATATCCTTCCACCCACCCCACTCTCCTCTTTCAGCCGGGATCAGTCACTCCATAGTTCCCTGGGTCATTCTTGTGAACTGCGCTGGACCATCTTTCCTTGGATAAAGAGTCCAGCATTGCTCACAATACTCCTTGCGGATGGACAAACGTCAGCATGGACAAATGGGCCCCCATTTTTCAGATGCTTGTGGAAAAAATAACTTATTTTCATTCTTATGTTTTGCTGATTTTCATGTAATCTTCTTCTCAGATGTTAACAACATCTGCTCCACAATCACCATCAGCACTGGTGCACCACAAGGCTGTGAGCTTTGTCCACTACTCTACTCACTTTATACCAGCGATTGTGTGGCTAAATACAACTCCAATACCATATTTACGTTTGCCGATGACATCACTGTTGTTGGATTTATCAAAGGTTCTGACACATTTGCCCTCAGGAGGGAGATGGACGATCTGGTTGAATGATGCCACAATGACAACCTCTCACTCAATATCAGCAAAACCGAGGAGCTGATCACTGACGACAGGTGGAGGAAACCGGAGATTCACGAGACAGTCATCATCAGGGACTGGAGTTGGAGAGAGTCAGTAACATTAAATTTCTCAGCATTATCATTTCAGAGGATCTGTCCTGGGACTAGCAGTAAGTGCCATTATAAAGAAGGCAGCGACTCTACCTGCGTATAGTCAGCATGACACCTAAAACTTTGACATATATAGATGCACAGTGGAGAGAAACCTGATTGGATTTATCATGGCCTGATATGGAAACACAATGATTAGGAATGGAAAGGAAAGGTCTACAAGAACTTTGTGGAGATGTCAGGGGCGAGTTCTTTACGCAGAGCATGGTGAGTGCATGGAATAGGCTGCTGGCAAAGATGGTGGAGGCGGATAGCATAGAGTCTTTTAAGGGACTCCTGGATAGGTATGTGAGGCTTAGAAAAATAGAGGGCTATGGATAACAACAGTTATTTTTTAAAACAAATTTTCAAAAATAAAGTACAGGTTTGGCACAGCATTGTGGGCCAAAGGGCCTGTATTGTGCTGTAGCGTTTCAATGTTTCTAACTAGTGGATGCATCCCAGTTCATCACAGGCAAAGCCCTCCCCATCATTCAGTACACTTACAAGATGCACTTCTACAAGTAAACTGCATCCATCATCAACAACATCCTTCATCCACCTCATGCTCTCTTCTCACAGCTGCCATCGGGAAGGATGCACAGGAGCCTTAGGTCCCACACCGCCAGCTTCAGGAAGAGTTTTTACCCTCCAGCAGTCATGGTCTTGAAATGACACAGGTTCCTTCACTGAACTGATTCCACAATTTGCAGACTCACTTTCAAGTATTCTACAACTGGATGTCACAGTAAAATTAATTTTTTATTTGCATGATCTGTCTTTTGCACATTAGTTGTCTGTCAGTCTTTGCTGTTTATAGTTTTCATAAGTTCCGTTGTATTCATTTTCCTGTAAGTAGCTGAAAAAAGTGAATCTGAAAGTAGTACCCTTTTGTGCCAGAGGTCCCAACACACTACACCTCTACTGAACTACAATAAGGAATGCCTATTGTTTGCTCCCAACACCGCATTTTGCTAAGTCAGATAATTTGACTGTACTTGTCCTACCTGCATACAGACAGATCTTACAGAGCAAGACTCCAGAGATCAAGCTTGTCTGAATGGCATAATAACAACAACCTCTCACTCAGTGTCAGTAAGACCAAGGGACAGATTGCAGACTTCAGGAGAGGGAAACCAGACAACCATGAGCCAGTAATCATTGGACAATGAGAAGTGAAGAGAGTCAATAACTTTAAATTCCAGTGTGTCTCTGTCAGAGGATCTGTCCTGGACCCATCATATAAATATTATTGTGAAGAAAGCACGACTGCACCTTTACTTTTTCAGGGCTCTCAGAGATCCAGCATGTCATCGAAAACTTTGCCAAACTTCTATAAATGTGTGGTGGAAAGTGTGCTGACTGGCTGCAGCATGGCCTGGTATAGGATCATCAATGCCCTTTGTGGAAAATCGTACAAAAGGTAGTGGATTCAGCTCAGGTACATCACGGGTTAAACATACATAACAACTGAGCACATCTACATGAAACATAGTCGTAGAAAAGCAACATCCATCATCAAAGATCCTCACCATCCAGACAATGCTCTTTTCTCACTGCTACCATCAAGTCGAAGGAACAGGTACCTCACGACTTGCACCACCAGGTTCAAGGACAGTTACCACCCCTCAAACATCAGGGACCTGAAGAAAAGGGGACAGCGGCATTCATGCAAGGACTCATTTAGGGGCTCTGTTATATTGTTATTTCATGCTCATTACTTATTGCTCTTTATTTTTCAGCATTTGCACTGTTTGTTTACAGTTTATAGTTCCTGATATTTACAGTTCACAGTTACTATTCTATAGATTTACAAAGGAGGCCTGCAGCAAATGAATTTCAGGGTTGAATGTGGTGACGTGCATGCACTGTGAGAATACAATTTACTTTGAACTTTGAACTACATGGTGAAATATGCGCACTGTTATAACAACTGGGAAATGACCCTCGTCAGGTGTCAGATCTCTCAGTGGGAGAGAATTTTGGAAATAGGGATCATAATTCTATCTCCTTTACAATAGCATTGGAGAGAGATAGGAACAGACAAGTTCGAAAAGCATTCTCTTGTAGTAAGTGGGAATTATGAGGCTATCAGGCAGGAAATTGGAAGCTTAAATTGGAAAGATATGTTCTCAGGGAAAAGTACTGATGAAATGTGGCAAATGTTCAGGGAATATTTGTGCGGAGTTCTGGATAGGTACGTTCCAATTAGACAGGGAAGTTATGGTAGGGTACAGGAACCGTGGTGTACAAAGGCTGTAATAAATCTAGTCAAGAAGAAAAGAAAAGCTTACAAAAGGTTCAGAGAACAAGGCAATATTAGAGATCTAGAAGATTGTAAGGCTATCGGGAAGGAGCTTCGAAGGGAAATTAGGAGAGCCCCAAGGGGCCATGAGAAGGCCTTGGTAGACAGGATTAAAGAAAGCTCCAAGGACTTCTACAAGTATGTGAAGATCAAGAGGATAAGATATGAAAGTGTAGGACCTATCAAGTGTAACAGTGGGAAAGTGTGTATGGAACCAAAGGAAATAGTGGAGGTACTTTAATGAATAATTTACTTCAGTATTCACTCTGGAAAAATATCTTGGTGATTGTAGTGATGATGTGAAGCAGGCTGAAAAGCAAGGGCATGTAGATATTGAGAAAGAGAATGTGCTGGAGATTTTGGAAATCATCAATTTGTTTAAGTCACCTGGACAAGATGAGATGTAACCCAGGGTACAGCAGGGGTCAAGGGAGGAGATTGCTCAGCTGCTGGCAATGACCTTCACAGCATCAATGTGGACGGGATAGATTCTGGCGGATTAGAGGGTTGCAGATGTTGTTCTTTTATTCAAGAAACGGAGTAGATATAGCCCAGGAATTTATAGACCAGTGAGTCTTATCTCAGTGTTTGTAATTTGATGGAGAAGATCTCAAGGGTCAGGATTTATGAACTTTTGGAAAGGTATCATAAATAGGAGTAGTCGTAGTCAGTATGGCTTGGTCAAGGGCAGGTCGTGCTTATGGTCCTGATTGAATTTTTTGAGGATGTGATTAAACACATTGTTGAAGGAAGAGCAGTAGATATAGGGTACAAGGATTTCTATGGCTTCCACATCCTTCCTGTAGTGAGGAAACCAGAACTGAGCAAGGAATTTGATAAGGTACACCATGCAATGCTTATTGAGAAAGTAAGAAGGCATGGAATTCAAGGGGACATTGTTTATGGATCGAGAACTGGCTCCCCCACAGAAGGCAAAGAGTGGTTGTAGACGGGTCATATTTCGCATGTGGCTCAGTGACCAGTGGTGCGCCTCAAGGATCTGTTCTGGGACTTACTCTTTGTGATTTTTAAAAATGACCTGGATGAGGAAGTGGAGAGATGGGTTAATAAGCTTTCTGATGACACAAAGGTTGGAGTTGTTGTGGATAGTCTGGAGGGCTGTCAGAGGTTACAATGGGGCATTGATAGGATGCAAAACTGGTCTGAGAAGTGGCAGATGGAGCTCAACCCAGATAAGTGTGAAGTGGTTAATTTTGGTAGCTCAAATATGATGGCAGAATATAGTATTAATGTTAGGAATCTAGGCGGTGTGGAGGATCTGAGGTATCTTGGGAACCGAGTCCATAGGACACTCAAAGCAGCCGGGTAGGTTGACTCTGTGGCTAAGAAGGCATACGGTGTATTGGCCTTCATCAACCATGGAATTGAATTAAGGAGCCGAGAGGTAATGCTGCAGCTGTACAGGAACCTGGTCAGACTCAATTTGGAGTACCTGCTCAGTTCTGGTTTCCTCACGTACAGGAAGGATGTGGTAGCCATAGAAAGGGTGTCAGGGACTTTTCTCCTTGGAGCGATAGAGGATGAGCGGTAACCTAATAGAGGTGTAAAAGATGATGAGAGGCCTTGATTGTGTGGATATTCAGAGGTGTTTTCCCAGGGCTAAATTGGTTGCCACAAGGACACAGGTTTAATCTGCTGGGGAGTAGGTACAGAGGAGATGTCAGGGGTAAGTTTTTACAGAGTGTGGTAAGTGAGTGGAATGGGCTGCTGGCAACCATGGTGGAGGCGTATACGATAGGGTCTTTTAAGCGACTTTTGGATAAGTACATGAAGCTTAGTAAAATAGAGGGCTATGGGTAAGCCTAGTAATTTCTAAGGTAGGGACATGTTCGGCACAAATTTGTGGGCCAAAGTGCTTGTATTGTGCTGTAGGTTTTCTATGTTTCTATTAACTTACTTTAGATTAAAATTTTGGCTTTGACAATATTTTTCCGTAGCTTTCTTTTCTCAGCAAGGGGTCAGTGGTCTAGTTACAATGTTTTATGACGTTATGACGTAGGAAGAAAGAGTGAGGAGGTCCTGAAGAATGAGTATAGAGAGCTTGGTAAGAAGTCAAAAAGCAGGGCCACAAGGATGGTAATCTTAGGATTCCTACCTGTGCCACGTGCCTGTAAGGGTAAGAATAGGATGCTCTGGAGGATGAACACGTTGCTGTGGAACTGGTGTAGTGGGCAGGGTTTCACATTGCAGGATCATTGGGACCTATGCAAGAGAGACAGGTTACACCTAAACTACAGGGGGACCAATATCCTTGCAGGGTGGCTTGTTAGTGTTATGGGGGGGTTGGGTTAAACCAGATTTGCA
This sequence comes from Hypanus sabinus, assembly GCF_030144855.1. Classification (NCBI taxonomy): domain Eukaryota; kingdom Metazoa; phylum Chordata; class Chondrichthyes; order Myliobatiformes; family Dasyatidae; genus Hypanus; species Hypanus sabinus. Next base: position 11,167,248 of record NC_082736.1, read on the forward strand.
GGGGGATGGAACCAGAATGCCAGAGTAGATAGTGGAGCAGGGGTAATCTTCTGAGGTGTGTCTATTTCAATGTGACGAGTATTGTCGGGAAGGCTGACGAGCTGAGGGTGTGAAATGACGTGGATCTATGACACTGTAGCCAATTGTGAAACTTGGCTACAGGAGGGGCAGGACTGGCAGCTTAAGGTTCCAGAGTTCCGATGTTTCAGATGTGATAGAGGCAGAGGGATGAAGGGAGTGGGGGTGGCATTGCTAGTCAGGGGAAATGTTACAGTGATGCTCAGGCAGGATAGATTGGAGGACTTTTCTACTGCGGTCATATGGATAGAGCTGAGAAACAGGAAATGTATGACCACGTTAATGGGATTGTTTGGTTGTCCACCCAATAGCCAGTGAGAATTGGAGGAGCAAATTGCGGAGAGATAGCAAGCAACTGCAGGAAACATAAAGTTGTGACAGTAGTGGATTTTAATTTTCCACATATTGATTGGGACTCCCATACTGTTAAAGGTCTAGACAATTTTTTGTTTGTAATGTGTTTTCAGGAAAGTTTTCTAAATCAATATTTCGAGGTACCAATTAGAGATGATGCAAAATTAAATCTCCTATTTGGAAACGAGTTAGGACAGGTGACGGAAGTGTGTGCAGGGGAAACTTTGGTTCCAGTGATCATAACACCATTACTTTCAACTTGATCATGGATAAAGATAGATCTGGTCCTTGGGTTGAGGTTCTCAATTGGAAAAAGCCAAATTTGAAGAAATGAGAAAGGATCTAAAAAGTATGGATTGGGACAGGTTGTTCTCTGGCAAGGGTGTTATTGGTAAGAGGGAGGCCTTCAATGGAGAAATTTTGATAGTGCAGAGTTTGTATGTTCCTGTCAGGATTAAAGGCAAAGTGAATAAGGATACAGAACCTTCGTTCTCTAGGGATATTGGAACTCTAATAAAGAAGAAGAGAGACATGTATGACATGAACAGAAAACAGGGAGCAAATAAGGTATTTGAGGAGCATAAAAATTACAAAAGATACTTAAAGAAATCAGGAGGGAAAAAAGAAGACATGAGGTAGCTTTGGCAGTCACGGTGAAGGATAATCCAAAGAGCTTCTACAGGTTTATTAAGGGCAAGAGGATAATAAGAGATAACATTGGTCCTCTTGAAGATCAGTGTAGTCGGCTATGTATGGAATCAGAAGAAATGTGGGAGATCTTAAATGGGTATGTTGTGTCTGTATTTACTAAAGAAACTGGCATGGAGTCAATGGAAATAAGGCAAACAAGTAGTGAGGCCACGGAACCTATACAGATTGAAGAGGAGGCAAATCAGAGTAGATAAATCCCCTGAACCTGACAGGGTATACCCTCGGTCCTTGAAGGAGACTAGTGTTGAAATTGCAGGGGCCTGGCAGATATATTTAAAATATTGGTATCTACGGTGAGGTGCTGGAGGATTGGTGGATAGCTCATGTTGTTCCGTTGTTTAAAAAAGTCTCTAAAAGAAATCTGGGAAATTATCGGCTGGTAAGTTTGATGTCAGTAGTAGGTAAATTATTGGAAGGAGTAGTAAGAAATATGATCTACAAGTAGTTAGATGGACAGGGACTTATTAGGGAGAGTCAACATGGCTTTGTGCATGGTAGGTCACATTTAACAAATCTATTAGAGTTTCTTGAGGAGATTACAAGGAAAGTGCATGAAGGGAAGGAAGTGGATGTTGTCTACATGGACTTCATTAAGGTCTTTGACAAGGTCCACATAGGAGGTTAGTCAGGAAGATTCAGTCGCTAGGTATACATGGTGAGATAGTAAATTGGATTAGATATTGGCTCATTGGGAGAAGCCAGAGAGTGGTAGTGGAGGACTGCTTCTCTGAGTGGAGGCCTGCGACTAGTGGTGTGCCACAGGGATCAATACTGGGTCCATTGTTATTTGTCATCTATATCAATGATCTGGATGATAATGTGGTATATTGGATCTACAAATTTGCTGATGATACAAAGATTGGAGGTGTCGTGGACACTGAGGAAGGTATTCAAAGCTTGCAGAGGGATCTGGACCAGCTGGACAAATTGTCTGAAAAACGGCAGATGAAGTTTAATACAGACTAGTGTGAGGTATTGTACTTTGGAAGGAAAAACTAAGGTAGAACATACAAGGGAAATGGTCGGGCACTGCGGAGTTCAGTAGAATAGAAGGATCTTGGAATACGGATACAAAATTCCCGAAAAGTGGCGTCACAGGTAGATAGGGTTGGAAAGAGAGCTTTCGGTACATTGGCCTTTATAAATCAGTGTTGAGTATGAGAGTTGGAATGTTATAGTGAGGTTGTATAAGGCAATGGAGAGGCCGAATTTGAAGTATTGTGTGCAGTTTTGGTCACCAAATTACAGGAAGGATATTAATAAGGTTGAAATAGTGCAGAGAAGTGTTACAAGGATGTTGCTGGTACTTTATTCCCTGGAGCATAGAAGAATGAGGGGAGATTTGAGAGAGTTATATAAAATTATGATTGGTATAGATAGAGTGAATGCAAACAGGCTTTTTCCACATAGGTTAGGGGAGAGAAAAAAAAACAGAGGACATGGCTTAAGGGTGAAGGGGGAAAAGTTTAAAGGGAACATTGGTGGGGGGGGCTTCTTCGCACAGAGAGTGGTGGGAGTGTGAAATGAGCTGCCAAATGAAGTGGTAAATGCCGGCTCACTTTTAACATTTATGAAAAACCTGGACAGGTTCATGGATGAGAGGTGTATGGAGGGATATGGCCCAGTTGCAGGGCAGTGGGACCCGGCAGAAAAATGGTTCAGCACAGCCAAGATGGGCCTAAAGGCCTCTTTCTGTGCTGTCATGTTCTATGGTTCAGTGGATATTTTTTACCCCAGATTATAAAAGATTATCCACACAAAAATATACAAAATACAAATATTAAATATTTATAAGACCGAGGAATCATATTAAAATGTGAATATTACTGTCTATAACACTCAGTTCCTGTGGGTGGGGTCACCGTTCCCGGAAATTCCCCCCTGTACCCACTCTGTTGCAATGCTCGTAATTTCTCAGCGGCTCCACTGATTGACAGCTCACTCTGCACCGCCTCCTGGGCTGTTGAGACAGCGCGTTTGCCGTTCTGTAACGAGCTGACGTCACCGAGGTCCCACCTGCACAGACGTTGTTACCTGGGGAACGGTCCGGGATGGTGGGCACGGGGTTGTAGTAAAGTGGAGTCGGTCTCTACTTTGGGTTTTGGCTCCACTGTGGGAATGGCATTTCCTCATCCTGCCCACGGAACAGTGAGTGTCTGTCAGCGCCTCACCGCACCGGCTCCCTGCCTCAGGTACAATATTTAAACCATATTTTCACAGTTACGTGGATAGGAAAGGTTGAGAGGGACACGGGCCTAATGCAGGTGGATGGGACGAGTTCAGGTCGACAACTTGGTCGGCGTGGATGAGTTTTACCGAAGGGACGGTTTCAGTTCTGTATAAATCACTGGGCAGGATGTACACAGTGAATGACAGGTTCCTGAGAAGGTTTAGTGAACAGAGACTTTGTGGGTTTCTGCCCCCACACCTCCTCTGGCAGCTGCTTTAGGATAGCAGCTATTTCTGTGTGAAGTATGTACCCTTCAGAGCCCCTTTACATCTGTCTTTAAGCAGTTTTGTACAATTCTAATGAGAAGCAGTTCTTTAGCTGACAAGGCAAGTAGACCCTATCTACCTGTGCTGCCACATACAGGGAACTGTGTAACAATATTAGGGACACATGCACAGGTACTTCATTGAGTAAGGCCTGGAGGAATATGAAACTAATGCAGGAAAGTGGGATTAGTATAGCTGTGTGTGATGGGGGAGCATAAATGTGATGGGCCAGAGGGTCTGTCTCTGCCCTGGACAACCCTGGAAACAGCAGTGCTCCACTGCAGTGGGGTTTGTTACCTTCATTCTCAGCTGTGAGCTTGTTCCACTGAACCCCTTATCCTCTGAGAAGATATTTGCATCCTTCCATTGTGACCAAGCTGTCTGCCATCTCTCTTAATATTAACCAGCGTTCTTCACCAAATTCCCATTTAAAAGTACTGTTACTGGAGCACGGGGAATGGGTGCATTTTGCTAGCCTTTTGAGGGGGTTGATACACTATTAACCCTAATGCATTAATACCTTTGTCCAACAAAAATGCATTGTCCTGGGTTCTGAGTGTTTTGGGTATGTCCGTCCTGAAGTTCTGTCTTCCAGGTTCCCACTGCACTTTCACAGTCAGTGGTTTCTGAATGTCTATACTGACCATCGAGAATCTGTCTCCACTAACTTAGCACTTGTTCTGTCTCCTACCCTGTTCTGGAGATTTAAATGCTCATCCTGATGGTTCTGAAATACCAGCCTGCACTACCCCTCAGACAGTGTATTCCAGATTGTAGCCTGCTTTATTCTTCCAGCTGGTCCACATCCCACATCAAGATTTTCTAGCCGCCTTTGCTGTCTATCATACCCCATAATCATGGTGTCATCTGCAAACTTGCTGATCCAGTTTACCACATTCTCATCCAGATCGTTCATACAGATGGAAAAACAGCAAAGGACCCAGCACCAGGGAGTTAAACCAGGGCAGGATGAACACAGTAATGAAAGGTTCCTGGAAATTGTTCATCAACAGAGACTTTGCGTGTTTATGCCTCCACCACCTCCTCTGGCAGCTCATTCGGGATACCAGCTATTTTCTGTGTCAAATATTTACCCTTCAGATCCCCTTTAAATCACCCCCTATCACCTTACAACTATTCCCTTTCGACAGCCACACCACTAGAAACAGTCTCTGTCTCAATAACCTTTGTATGCCTCACGGAATTTTATCCACCTGCATCAACTCAACCTTCAGATTCCCTTTCAACCTCCGCCCTGTCACAAACAAAACTATTCCGTGCAGTTTTAGGATGAAGAAAACTGGTCTTTCCCTAAAAGACCCTAGGTGGTGAACAGTTTCTGCCTACCCATCCCGAGAAGATGTCCCATTGATCCATGAAACTAGCACTCTGCCCCCTGCACCAGCATCTCAGCCACACATTCATTAGTGGTACCTCTCTATATCTCACCCCACTAACAAGTGTCACTGGGAGTAATACAGAGTTTACTACTTTTTAGTCAGTGTGGACATGGTGGAGGATTACAAATACCTAGGGGGGGGGGATACGAATGGACAATAAACTGGACTGGTCAAAGTACCATGAGGCTGACTACAGGAAGGGTCAGAGCAGTCTCTATTTCCTGAGGAAACTGAGTTCCTTGAACATCTGCCGGGCGATGCTGAGGATGTTCTGTGAGGTTGTGGTGGCCAATGCTATCATGTTTGCTGTTGTGTGCTGGGGCATCAGGCTGAGGGTAGCAGACACCAACAGAATCAACAAACTTATTTGTCAGGCCAGTGATGATGTGCGGGTGGAACTGGACCCTCTGATGGTGGTGTCTGAAAAGAGGATGCTGTGCAAGTTTCATGCCATCTTAGACAATGACTCCCATCCACTCCATCAGGTACTGGTTAGGAACAGGAGTACATTCAGCCACTGTGATGTAACACTGAGCGTCATAGGAAGTCATTCCTATCTGTGGCCATCAAACATTACAACTCTTCCCTCGGAGTGTCCGACACCCTGTGCCAATAGGCTGGTCCTGGACTTATTTCCACTTGGCATGATTAACTTATTATTTAATTATTTATGGATTTATTTTGTTATATTTCTTAACTATTCTTGGTTGGTGCGGCTGTAACGAAACCCAATTTCCCTCGGGATCAATAAAGTATGTCTGTCTGTCTTATTTCCCTAAATTCTCTGCACAGGACCAGATCCCTCCTCCTCCTTACGTTGCTATTACCAACATGCATCGTCCACCACGGTGTCTGGCTGCTCAACCTTCCCTTTGAAATGTCCTGCAGCTGCTCCGAGACCAGCGGACCATAAGACACAGGAGCAGAATTAGGCCATTTGTCCCATCATGTCTGCTGCCCCATTCTGCCAGGAATAAGAGATCATGTCACATCTCTTAACACTCTCAAACACGCTTATTCTGCCCCCGCCCCCACAATCAAGAACCTCCACTTTCAATGTACCCAATAAGTTGGCCACATCCGTCTGTGGGGATGAATTCAGAGTCAGGACCAGAATCACGTTTAACCCCAGATCCATTGATGTCAATAGGGATTAGCCCGTTTTATCACCAATCTGCACAGACTGTTGTCTCCAGATTAGGAAGTTGAGGATCCAATTGCAGAGAGACCAGGTTCCGTACCTTATTGATCAGGACTGTGGGAATGATGGTGTTAATCGCTGAACTCTGGTCAAAGAAAAACATCCTGACATCGGCAGCACAGATTCACTACCCATTACTAAGGAAATTACTCCATATCTTTGCTCTAATGGTATTATGAGGCTGTGCCCTGTGGTCCCCGACTGCCCCACTATCGGAAATACCCTCCCCACTCTGTTCTAGGCCTTTTCAATATCTGATCGGTTTCAATGAGATTCCATCATTCTTCTAAAGTCCAGAGAGTACAGGCCCAAAGCCATCTAACAATCGTTGTTCATTAATCCTTTTATTGCCAGGATCATTTTTGTGAACCTCCTCTACGAACTTGTAGCTTTTTAGATAACGGACCCAAAACAGTTCACAGTACTCCAAGTGTGATCGGACCAATGCCTTATAAAGCCTGAGCTGATCCTATCGTTAAATATCTTTTCGAGTAATATCCCTCCCACGAATGTAAGAATCACCAGGGTATACTTTCCTGTCTTGTCCCTATTGCAGTTCTTAAAAAGAGGAAGAATATTTATCATTTTCCACTTTTCTGCATCCTGGCCTGTAACTAATGGAGCATCAGTTTTAAGTTTTGTTAAATTTTTGTCCTTACTTTATCCCTCAAGCATCAGGTTTTTGAATCAAAGTTCAAAGTAAATTTATTATCAAAAGTACGTCTGCAACTGAGGTTTGTTTCAAACAGTTTGCCATAAAACAAAGGAAGTGAAAAGAACCCACTAATAAAATAAGAAGACCATCAAACACCCAATGTGCAGAAAGAAAGACAAATCCTGCAAACAATAAACACAAGCAAGTTCTGTAGCGTTTTGAACTGAAATGCTCAAAGAGAGTCTGTGCACAGATGCTTAGTTCAGTGCAGAGTGGAGAAGCGAGCTGAACCAGTTGTACTATTGTGCCATTTGAGTATTTATTTGTTTCTGGAATACATTTATCCTGTACCTCCCTCATTTTTCTCAGAAACTCTCACCTTTGCTGCTCTGCTACCATCTCTGCCAGCATCTCCTTCCAATTTACTTTAGCCAACTCCTCTGTCATACCACTGCTACTACCTTTACTCCACTGAAACACTGCTATGTCAGACTGTACTCTCACCCTATCCAATTTCAAGTTGAACTCAATGTTACTGTGATCGCTGCCTCCTAAGGGTACTTTTCCCTGAAGTTCCCTGATTGCCTCCTGTTCATTAAATAACACACAATCCAGTATAGCTGATTCCCTGGTAGGCTCAATGACAAAATGCTCTAAAAAGCCATCTCTTAGGCATTCAACAAACTCACTCTCTTGAGATCTATTTCCAACCTGATTTTCCCAGTCGACTTGCGTGTTGAAATCTCCCATGAAATCTCCAATAACATTACCCGTTTGAAATGCCTTTTCTATTTCCTGTTGTAATCTGTGGTCCACATTCAAACAACTGTTGATGGCCTTTTTGTAACTGAATCAACGTCCTTTTACACTTGCAGTTTTTTTTAACTCTACTCGCAATGATTCAACATCTTCCGATCCTATGGCTCATCTTCCTACTGATTTGATACCATTCTTTACCAGCAGAGCCATGCCATCCCCATCGCCTACCTTTCTGTCCTTCTGATATGTCAAATTGGGCATGTAGCTCTCAACTATAAATATTTTTCATCTGTGATTCTGTGATGATCACATTATACATGACAATCCGTAAGAGGGCAATAAGATTATCCACCTTATTTTTTATACTCTGTGTATTGATGAATGACGCTACAAGTATTGGATTTGCTACCCTTATTGATTCTGCATCCCTCTGCTGGCTGCAGTTATGTCCTATCATCTGCTCACTCTTCCTGACAGTGTGACTGCATGCTATATTTTCTTTCTTTACCATCTGTACTGTCCTGAGTCCTTTTACACCAGTTCTCATGCCCCTGCCAAATTAGTTTATACCCTGCCCAACAGCTCTAACAAACCAACGGTATGCCCAAAAGAAAATATATCCCGGGGTTGCATACAATGACAGAAATGTATTTTAATAATACATTTACTTACAGCTTTGAACTTTGTAGTAGAGAGCCGGGTGTTGTACTGGTCTGTGTCCTCACTGGCCGGTGCTGTGCTCTTTCAGCTCAGTGTGCTTGGAATATGGTGTCAGTGATTTTACCGAAGTGTGTCCTTATTACACAATTGATCTTGTCCACCCTGGAGCTTAGAAGGTTCACCGGTGACTAGAATAATTTTTTCAGACTATTACAGATCACAGGATCATTCTGGGATGATCTGGACTATTTGACCATCAAGTTTATACCAACTCCTGTTACAACATTTCCACAGTCCCATTTCCCACTCTGTCCCCACAGCTCTGCTGGTTATTTCCCCTGAAGGACCTGTCTAATTCCTCTTTGAACACTGGTTGTTCCTACCACAATCTGGTGAGTCCCATATTTCCCAAGGCAAAGTCAAGAAAGTCTCCCTCCTGGTGGACCATCTGCATACTGTTTCAGGAAACCTTGCTGAAAACACTTAACATATAATGCCCCAATCAAGACTCAGATGATAAGGGAGTCCCAGTCACTCTGGGGAGTTTATTCACTATAGATACTCTGTTGTTTTTACATCAGTCCATAACCTGCCAAAATATCTGTTCCTCACTCTTACTGGTTATCGGGAGCCCTACAGTATAATCCCATCACAGTGATTGCGCCTTTCTCATTCCTGAGTTCCACCCACATGGTCTCACTGGATGAGCCTCCGGGATGACCTTGAATTTGTGACATTCTGCCTGATCAGCAGTACAGCTCCCCAATCTCATTCACCTCCCTCTGAACTGTCTGAATCTGAATCCTGGAATGCTTAGCTCCCAGTCCTACCCTTCACTGTAATGGCTGAATCTCCGTGCCATGTACTAATTCAGACTCTAAGTACGTTTGGATTAACTAGGCACTGATACAAACACACTTCTGCCCCTTGGTGCCCCTGTGTTCATTAACTTGGCCTAACTATCCAGTGGTGTACAGGGCCAGTGGCATCAACATGGGTGATGCCATCTGAGAATAAATTGATTCGAAAGGCTGACTCTGTTATTGGAGTCAAACTAGACACACTGGAGGCCATGGTGGAACAAAGGACCAGACAGAAAATCCTGACAATTCTGCACAATGTTTTTCACCCTCTGCATGCCTCCTTGGCTGAACAGAGGAGCATCTTCAGTAACAGACTAACACCATTGTGCTGCTCCAAGGAGCACTGTATGAAGTCATTCTGACCCCCGGGGAAGTGATGACACCCCTCATGTCAGACTGTTTGTGGTAACTTTTCATTCTTTCTCTTACTTCTAATATTTGTTTATCTTCACACTTGTAGTGCTCCTGAGACACTGTAAATTGTCTATTTGTCAACTCTTCCCATCGCCTCTCCTGATGAAAACTCAATGATCCATGTAACTAACCTGCACCAGCTTGTTAGCCACACATAAAACTGAACCACCTTTTTATTTCTTCCCTCGCTAGCAGGTGACACTGGGATTACCCCCCCCCCCCCAAGAGACTCTGCTTAACTTTTTCCTGAACTCCCTAAATCTCTTTGCAGGACTTTGGCTCTTTTGTTAGAACCAATATGGACACGTCCTCTGGCTGCTCACCCTGCCCTTTCAGAATGGCCTGTACTTGTTCAGTTACATCCTTGGCTCTGGTACCAGGCTGGTAATGCACCATCTTGCAGTCTCTCTCCTTGCCACAGATACGCCTGTCTGTGACCCCGGCTAAAGAATTCCCCGTCACTGAGGCTCACCGAGAACACACAATAGTACAGCACAGGAACAGACCCTTCTTTTGTCTGTGCTGTACAGGATGCCAAATGAAACTAAATCTCTTCAGCCTGCGTGTAATCCATGCGCTTCAATTCTCTGAATATTCATGGCTTATCTAAAACCCTGTTAAATGTCATTATCGTATCTGCTTCCACTACTCCCCATGGCAGACCAAACCCAGCCTTCACCACTCTCTGTACAGAAACAGAAATCTTACCTGCCCTGAAAACCACCTTTAAATTCTCACCTTGGCATTTTAAAGCTGTGCCTTCTCATATTTGATATTTCTACCCTGGGGAAGTGATTCTGACTGTCTACCTTGTCTGCACCTCTCATAGTTTTAAAAATTTGTGTCAGGTCTCCCCTCAGCCTACTTCACTCCAGGAAAAACAGTCCCAGTCGATCTGATCTTTCCTTGTAACTCAATCCCCCAGTCCAGGTAACATTCCTGTGAATCATTTCTGCACATTTCCAGTTTAATCACATCCTTCCTCTCGTGGTGAACAGAACTGCACAGTGTACTCCTGGTGTGGTTTAATTATTGATTTGTACAACTGTAACGTGATGTCCAAACTCCTCTCAGAGCCTTTGCCGATGAAGCTAAGCATGTCGTGCACCTTCTTCACCACCTTCTCTACCTGTGTTGGCTCTTTCCGGGAACTATGTACCCGTGCCTCAGGTTCATCTTTTCATTAGTGCTCTGCAGGGCCCTGCCATTCACTGGGTATGTCTTGACCTGCTTTAACTTCCCAAAATCAGTCACTGTGTGTTTATTTGACACTGTAACAACACTTCTCTGTTTCGCAGCACTAATGCCCCAGCAATAAATGTCAATGAACCATTCACCTCTGAACCTTGGTCATATATGGTCTTATGAACCCTTCACTGCACCCATTTCTATTTTGTTTTGCAGGCAGCACCTCGACCCCTCTCTATTTCTCTCATTTACAATTTATCTCCACATAAATAGTAGTGAATTTTGATTCCTCCTACTACATCATCACACTTAATACATTAAATTCCATTTACCAAGTATTCTACTCACCAGCTTCCCCATATCCTGTTGGAGAGACCAAATGTCCAATCAGAACATGCCCATACCACATTCCCTGTCATTGACAATCATGGATTCCTCACTCTCTGCCACTCCTCCTGGTCATTAATATCAATAGTAAATAATGGAGTGTCCAAAACAGGTTGCTGGGACACTCCAGTAGTTATGTCATCCCAGCCTGAAACAGACCTGTTATTCTGTCTCAGTATGATAACCAGTCTTCAGTCAATATTAACACACCTCCTTCCCAGTACGGAGATCTGGTCTTGTGCACCAGCCTTTCGTGTGGCTCCTTGGCAAATGGCTCCTGACAATCCAAAATCACCACTTCTCCAACTTCCCCTGTAAAGTCTCAAATCTCTGGTATGTTTGTCAAACATTCATTTAACATTCTGTAACCCCAGTTACAGAGACAAAAACCAGGTTCCAGATGGACAGGGTGGTGAAGAGGCTTTTGGAACACCGGCCTTCAGTCAGGGCACCAAATATAGAAGCTTGGATGAAATGGTGCAGTTGTCCAACACGTTGGTTTGGCCGCATTTCATAAATAGTGTTTAGTTTTTGTGACCGTGCTATATGACAGGCAGCATTGAGCTGGAAAGAGTGCAGAGGAGATTTACAGGTATGTTACTGGATCTCAAAGGACTGATTAGTGGAAACTGTTTTGGACAATTTTCCTTGGAACATTGGAGAATGAGTGGCAATACTGCAGAGGTGTATAAAATTATAAGGGGCCTGGGTTGGGTCAAAGATAACAGAGTTTTGCCAGGGTAAGGGAATCAAGAACTGGGGGCATTGGTTTGAGATGAGATTTAATAGGAACCTGAAGGGCAACTTTTCCACATGCAGGCTGATCGGTAAATGGATTGAGCTGTCAAGGGGAGTGTTTGAGTCAGGTACATTAAAAAGGTAGATGGAAAGGAAAGGTTTTGAAGGATATGGGCTAAATGCAGGGAAATGGGACAATAGCCTTGTTCATAATGTGGTGGCGAGGGGGTTACAGAGCACAAGCTCAGATGGGAACTTTGGTCATCGTGGACCTTTTGAGCTGAGGGGTTCATATCTGTGCTGTGTGAATCTGACTGTAAACCCTGTTGACTTAGTTCAATGCATTAGACTTTTCCAAATGACTTGTTATTTCTTCACAGATTATAGGCTCCAGTAGCTGAAGTGAAGTTAACTGGACTACAGTCACCTGGTTTTTATCTTCCACCCTTCTTCAACAATGCTTTTCAACTCCACTGGGACCTTTCTGTAACAGTGAGTTTTGACAGACTTCAGTGTCTCTACTTTCACTCCAGGCTTCAGTGCCTGTCACTGGGACCTGGTAATGTTTGCTTTTTTTCCTGTTAGCTTCTCCCTCGTGATGGCAATTGTTACACATTATTGCACAATGTTGAAATGTCACCATCAGATATCTGTGGGATGTTTGCTGTGTCTCCACTGTGAACACTAATTCCCTGTCAGTCCTGTGTTCAATGCAGACTGGTAATCATGCGACCACTCTGGTGCCTGACCCCATCGGTCTCTGCGGTTGCTCTGGATTCATCAGCTGCATGGAGAGCAGGAGCCACTGCATGGGCAACAGCTTGCTTTACGTATCGTAGTACCCTGGCTTGCATATTGACTTTCACAGTGAGGGTACAATATCCATCTTCGACCTTGACCAGCAGAGGGCCATCACCAACATGTCTGTCTGTAGCCTTCTCTCTTCCCACGATGAGGCCAAATACAGGCTAGCCAAACAACACCTCATATTCCGACTGTGCAGCCTCCAATCCTGATGACATGAACATTGATTTCTCCAAATTCCGGATATCACTGCACTCTGTTTCCCCCAATTCCACTTATTTTTCCCCATTCTGTTGCCAGTTAACCCCTTCACTTCTCCTCACACGCCCTTATGACCTGCCCATCATCTCTCCTAGGTTCTCCAGCTCCTTCACGTCATCCCATGGTCCAACATTCTGACCTATTAGATTACTTTTTCTTCCTCTCTTTGCCTTTTCTGCCTGTCACCCAGCTCCTCACATCCTTATCCCTCCACAAACCACACACCCCACTCACTTGTCCTCCTCCCCCACCACCTTATTCTGGCTTTTGTCCCTTTCTGTCTCATCCCGATGAAGGTTCTCAGCCCAAAATGTCGACTGTTTGCTGAGTTCCTCCAGCATTTTATGTGTGTTTGCTTCAGTCTGTGTATTGATTAAACTAATCAAACTGGTACAGTGGAAGAGAAATTTGTGGAGTGGTCAGAGACAGTTTCTTACAGCAGGATCTTACCCAGGAACAGGACATTTCAGATGTAATCTGTGTAATGTGGTGGGATTACAGAGAGATCTTGTGGTGAAGGATCCCTGAAGAAGTGATCACAATGAGGGAGAACTCCAGACCACAGATTGAGGGTGAACTCCAGGGTCCAGGTTTGAGGTCAGGGTTTTCCTTCCACTAGATGAGCTGCCAAGCACGGTTGACGAGCCCATCTGTCCATAGCAGTTGGTTATATGATGCTAGTAAACCTATTTGCACCTTCCCCCGACACTAGAAACAGTTCCGTCGGGCTTAGTAGCTAAGCCAAATGTTAAAGTCAGGAGCTGTATTTAGCTGACGGAGGCAATTTGAGGCACACACCATTGGCAGCATTTAATGGGAAGTAGGAGCTTGTCCCATTACCACCCCATCACCGGTTAAGACAGCTGTAAGGGACCGATATGCCGGTATGTGAATGGGAAACTCAGTTGGAATGGGTTGCCACCAGCAGATCGTGGTTGTTCCAGCTCTCAGAACAAAGTTACTCGATGCAGCAGTACTCGAATCTGCTTCTGATTAAATCTCTCATGACAATCACAGCTCCATTCTCATCTCTCTTTGATATTTCCCTTTTTGTGTTTTATCCCATCGGGAGGAACACCTGAGGTTCTTCAGACCACTCCTCCCTGTGTCTTCTTTCCCTCCCCCTTTCTCATCAGTGTCCCGACATGTAAGGTGCCTATGAAAAGTATTAATGCCCCTTGGAAGTTTTCATGTTTTATTGTTTTACAGTATTGAATCACAGCGTATTAAAATTGGCTTTTTTTTATTGATCAACAGAAGAAGTCTCTTGTGTCAAAGTGAAAACAGATCTCTAAAAAGTGCTCTAAATTAATTACAGATATAAAACACAAATTAATTGTGTGTATACGTATTCACCCCCTTTAATATAACACACCAAATCATCACTGCTGCAGCCAATTGGTTTTAGGAGCTACCTCATCAGTTAACTGGAGATCACCATGTGCAGTCAAGTTGTTTCAATTGATTGTAATAAAATTACACTACTGTTGGTAGTCAGTATCGCAGCAAAAATTACACCATGAAGACAAAAGAACACTCCAGGAAGCTCTGCAAAAAAGCTTATTGAAAAGTACATCTGGAGATTGATGCAAGAAAATTTCCAAGTCACTGAATACCCTTGGAGTCCTGTTCAGTCATAGAAACAAAAAAAAACCTACACCACAACAGAGGCCCTTCCGCCCACAATGTTGTGCGAAACATGCCCCTACCTCAGAAGTTACCAGGCTTACCTATAGCCCTCTATTTCACTGAGCTCCATGTACCTATCTAAAATCTTCTTAAAATACCCTATCATATCCGCCTCCACCACCATTGCCGGCAGCCCATTCCACACACTCACCACTCTCTGATTAAAAAAACTTACCCCTGGCATTTCCTCTGTACCTACTCCTCAGCACCTTAAACCTGTGTCCTCTTGTGGCAACCATTTCAGCTCTAGGAAAAAGTATCTGACTATCTGCACGATCAATGCCTCTCATCCTCTTGTACACCTCTATCAGGCCAGCTCTCATCCTCCTTCGCTCCAAGGAGAAAAGGCCAAGTTGACTCAACCTATTCTCATAAGGCATGCTCCCCATTCCAGGCAACATCCTTGTAAATCTCCTCTGCACCCTTTCTATGGCTTGCATATACTTCCTGTAGTGAGGCAAACAGTACTGAGCACAGTACTCCAAGTGGGGTCTGACCAGGGCCGGGTATCGCTGCAACATTATCTCTCCAGTCCTAAATTCATTCCCACGATTGATGAAGGCCAATACACCATACGCCTTCTTAACTGTGGAGTCAACCTGTGCAGCTGCTTTGAGCCTCCTATGGACTCGGACCTCAAGATCCCTCTTATCCTTCATACTGCCAAAAGTCGACCTACCTGGACATGGTCCATTCACCGTGCGTTTGTGTGCCTGTCGTAATACGTGACTCCCTTGCTCTTATACTCAACACAGTGACCAGTGGGGACCAGCATTCTGTACACCTTATCCCGTTGTGTAGCCACGTTCTGTGAACTATGTGCCTGGATCCCAAGATCCCCAAGATCACTCTTCTCACCAATGTTGTGAAGGGGTCAATCAATAACATTATACTTTCTTCTTTCATTTGATCTCCCAAAGTGCCATACCCTCCCAGATTAAGTTCCTTCTGCAATTTCTCTGCATATGTTTGTGATCTGTGTCACACTGTGTGCATTGATCAATGTTTACACTGTCCACAATTCCATCAATCTTGCTGTCACATGTAAACTTGTAAACCACCCATCAACATTTTCATCCAAAAATTGATATATATCAGAAACAACATAATTCCCAGCATCAATCCTTGTGGATCACCTCTGTAGACTGACTTCCAGCCCGACATAGACTTCTATGCGGAATCCATTTCTGAATTGAAATTGCAATTTATATTGAAACCCACGGGTCTTTTACAAATGCCTTACTAAGGTCTATAGAGATCATGTCCACAGTCTTGCCTTCATCAAGCACCAAGATGTTGGGACTGATTCTTTTTACGTTATATGTCAATGATTTCTTTACCCATTTTCTTCATCTTCCTGTCCTTCCCTATTTCCTCAAAAATACCTGCGCCTCCACCTGTCTCTTATAACCATATAACAATTACAGCACGGAAACAGGCCACCTCGGCGCTTTTAGTCCTTGCTGAATGCTTACTCTCACCTAGTCCCACCGACCTGCACTCAGCCCATAACTCTCCATTCCCCTCCTGTGCACATAACTATCCAAATTGACGATGGATTTGTTGCAAAATTTGCAGATGATATGAAGGGACAGGTGGAGGTGCAGGTATTTTTGAGGAAATAGGGAAGGACAGACGGATGAAGAGAATAGGCAAAGAAGTGGCAGATGGAATCCAGAACTGGGAATTGTATGGTCATGCACTTTGGTTGAGGAGATATTAGGGTTGACTATTTTCTAAGTGGAGAGAAGATACAAAAAATTGAGGTGCAGAGGGATTTTGTAGTCATTGTGCTGATTCTGTAAAGGTTAATTTGCAGGTTGAGTCTGTGGTGAGGAAGGCAAATATGATGTTAGCATTCATTTTAAGAGGACTAGAATATAAAAGCAAGGATGTAATGTTGAGATTTATGAAGTATTGGTGAGCTCTCACTTGGATTATTGGGAGCAGTTTTGGGCCCTTTATCTTAGGAAGGATGAGCTGAAATTGGATGGGTTTCAAACAAGATTCTCAAAAATGATTCCAGGATTAAACAGCTTGTCATATGAAGAGTGTTTGATGGCTCTCGGCCTTTATTCCCTGGAAGTTAGAACAATGAGGGATGACTAATTGAAACCTATTGAATGGTGAAAGGCTTTGATAAAGTTGATATGGAGAGGACGGGAGTGTCTAAGACCAGAGGACACAACCTCAGAAGAGAGGGTCTTCCTTTCAGATTGGAGATGAGGAGGAATTTCTTTAGAGTGTGGTGCATCTGTGGAATTCATTGCCACAGGCGGCAGCTGTGGAGGCCAAGACTTTAGGTATATTTAAGGCAGAAGTTGATGGATTCTTGATTGGTCAGTACATGAAGGGATACAGGGAGAAGGCAGGAGATTGGGGCTGAGAGGAAAAATGTATCAGCCAAGAAGAAATGACAGAGCAGACTTGATACACCAAATGGCTTAGTTCTACTCCTGTATCTTATAATCTGTATCACCACCACCGAAACCTCGATCAATTTTGTCAAGCGTGATCTGCCCACATAAAACCATGCTGATTGTCCCTAATCAGGCCATGCCTTTCCAAATGTGCATAAATCCTGTACCTCAATTTCAAACTCGGATCTGCTGGTCTTGAAACAACTCTCGCACGTCAGATGTGGACTTGTCTGACAGTGGCTGCTCCCAATCAATGCCCCGTGGTTTCTGTCTTACTCCGTACTAACCTGCCCTCCTGCAATTCATACAAGATCTGATTTTATTCTTCCTCATCACTAAGAAAAAAAATAAGATCCCAGAATATTCAATGACAATCAGCTGTCAGCTGGCCTGGCTCGTTTCCCAAAACTAATTCCTCCTGTCTGTTCTCTCCTCGGGTTGGGCTCTGTACATAATGTTTCAAACACTCTTCAGATTCAATGAAGAAATCTTGTGCAAGATCCAATCAATTCTAGGGAAGATAAAGTCCCCACACTGGTCATTGGGGTCCAATATGATAATCCTATCAGTGTAACTGCAGATTGCCTCTGCCTTCCAGTTTATTGTGACAATCCCAGTGGGGTAACCTCTGCTTCTGTTAAACCCACCCTACCCCAACTCACGTGTAAAACAATGAAACCCAGGAATGTTGAGCTGCCAGCCCTATCCCTCCGACAACAGATTACTCCTAATGTTGAAATAAACTCATTTCAGCCCATCAGTCCCAGCAATTTTATTAGCTCTCGTTCTTTTCAGACTGTCTTATCATACGTACTTTCTCCGACTTGCTACTCCAAACTCTGCCAAGTGACACCATCAAACCTCCTGGTGAGGATATTGGTTCCCCTCCGATTCAGATGGAAATGGCCTTGTTTGTCCCGGTCTCCCACTTGCCTGGAAGGGAGTCCATTGATCCATGAATCTGAAGACCTCCCTCCTGCATCAGATCATCATCAACATATTAAAGTGCAGGCATTATCGAATTGTCAGTACACCAGCACAAGGTTTGGGTCATAATTCCGAGATTGCAATCCTGGAAGTCCTGCTTTTTTCCGAGTTCCCGAAAATCACTTTGTAGGACCTCATCCCTGCTCGTTTAACCCCTTCCGTGCAGTAGGAAGAAAGTTCTCCTCTCAATGTACCCGTTCCACCTTCCCTTCGAGAGGCTTTGTAGCTGAAGCCCCACCCACCTCACACCAGCTCCTCAGCCACCACTTTACCTGGGGTTTAGAAGGCGCCAGAAGTGAGGTCTGTATATCCTTATATCTGCCTATGTATCCTGTTACTTTATGTGACCGGACTTTCATTTCCCTCGCGACCCAAAGGAACAATTGTTCTGATGAATTAACCCTCTCATCACTGGAAGTGACTGCACCCTCGGCCACCAACTGCAGTGTGGGAGGGCGCTCGCACTGGTCATGGGGCCGGGGAGGGACAGACCGAGGTTTTCGGGGATTTGCGGAACGGAAAAGCACTTCCTATAATTTAAAGCAGGCGAATCAGCAAACTTCCAGAAATCCTCCGGTCTGTACGTGGTGTGTGAGGGCGTTTTTTTTCCGCTCGAGAGCTGTGTTGCGGATAAACCGTTGGAAATTGGTGGGTGTGGTAAAGTGAAGGCGGAGCTGGACGATGAGAGGCCGCTCTCGGCTCTGTCCGTCACTCTGACTCTGTCTCCTCCCCTCCCCGCCTCTGTCTCTGCACATTTCTCGGGCAGGTCGGGGCGCTGTGTGTAAAAGGAGACATCAGCAGTCGTTTTGTCACTGAGCAGCGACCTGAGTGAAGCAGCATCATGTCCGGCAGAGGGAAAGGAGGCAAAGGACTGGGCAAAGGCGGAGCGAAGCGGCACCGTAAAGTGCTCCGTGATAATATCCAGGGCATCACCAAACCGGCCATCCGGCGTCTGGCTCGCCGTGGCGGCGTCAAGTGGATCTCGGGTCTGATCAACGAGGAGACCCGCGGGGTGCTGAAGGTTTTCCTGGAGAATGTGATTCCGGGATGCGGTCACCTACACTGAACACGCCAAGCGCAAGACGGTCACTGCCATGGATGTGGTGTACGCTCTGAAACGCCAGGGCCGGACTCTCTATGGGTTCGGCGGCTGAAATACTCCCACTTCCTCCCGAGCACAAAGTAAAGGCTCTTCTAAGAGTCACCCACCGCCTCACAGACGGAGCTGTGTCCACAACCTTTTAATTATTTTTATCGATACAGTCAGCTGAGTTACATTTGAAACAGATTAATCTGTTCCGCTTGAAATATTCCTGTGATTATGCCGTTCCAGTCAGTGATTACCGTAAACCCTGAATGTATTAAGATCGATCTTAATCCTTTTATCCGTCTCGGACAGAAAGCAGTTCACTCGTTTCGAGAACGGATTTCGAAATTATGCATTTAAATCTTAATTGAATGAATTAGATATTAAATGCATTAAATGAAACTGACATTGTATAATCCGTGATAAAATTAATGGTAATCATTTTAAAGAAATGTAACCAAGCTGGGTGCTCTGAAATTGGTGGGCGATTTGAAATTAATCCTGTGCCAAAAACGTTGTATTCCGTTTGGATGAAGTCCGACCGCCAGTAAATTCCTAGAATTCCTTCAGTGTGTACGTGGTGTGTTAGGGAGTTTTTCCTCTCTCAGGAGCTCTGTGTTTCTGATAAACCGCTGGAAATTGACGGGTGTAGAAGTTGAGAGTCCGGTCTCAGCTCTGTCCGTCACTCTGACTTTGTCTCCTCCACTCCTGTCTCTCTGCGCCCTTCTCGGGCAGGAGTAGTGGAAGAGGATTGGAGGATGGGTTATGTTATGCAGTAACTTGGGATCGGAGGAAAACCGAACACAGGAAACTGCAGATCGTGGTGAAGGGTCCAGGCCTGAAACGTCGGCTGTTTTCTCGCTGCCTGGCCTGCTGAGTTCCTCCGGCATTGTGTGTATCGCTGCAAGGAAAAGCCTGCGAGCTTCAGACTGGCGAGGCTCGTGTCTGGAAGGAGAGATCCCGTGATCCAGGGCAGTGGCTACAATATTGGCCTGGTGGTAGGAGACAAAGTCATCGTTTCGACTGGAGACCTGTGATCAAAAGTGTGACTCAGGGATCGAGTCAAGTCTGCTGCGGCAATTCATTTATTAAAGACTCGGCTGACAATATCAATGCCCGGATCTGCAAATTTACCGATGCCACTAAAGTTGGTGATATCGTGGATTGTGGAAAAAAATGTAACCAGCAATACAACAGGACGGTGATGAATGAGGTCAGTGATTTGAGGAATGACAGATAAACGTGAGGTGTTCCATTGTCAATGACGAACCAGGGCAGAACTGCCGTGGGGAATGGTCGGTCCCCGGGAGTGCTGTAAAACAGAGAGACATCGGGGTGCAGATATCGAATTCCTTCAAAGTGTAAACACAGGTAGGCAGGACGGTGAAGGTGGTGTTTGCCACACTTGCATTCATCGGGAGAGTATTGGGCACTGGACCGTGACGTCACATTACAGCTCTACCAAACTTGGGGAAACTACTCTTGGAGCACGGCGTACAGTTATAGTTGCCCAGTGATCAGAGGGTGACATTAAACTAGAGAGGGTGCAAAAGGGATTTAACAGGAGGCTGGATAGACTGGAACATTCTCACCAGAGTGTATATGACATTAGAGAGGCTGATAAAATAATGGCAGACATTGATATGGTCAGTAGTGAATCTGTTATCTCCAGGGTCATGGAGTTGGAAGCTAGAGATTACAGGCATAAAGTGAGAGAGGGAAGAATTAAATGAGACCACGAGGAGCGGGATTGTACACAGAATGCGCTATTTACATGGAACAAACTACTTCCAGTGATGGTATAGGTGGGCACCATTGCAATATCTCTTGCACTGTGGAGAGGGAAGTTTCACAGGGACATGGGCCAAATGTAGGTAATTGACAATGGTTTTCTTTGTCCACTTGGTCAGCATGGATGTGTTGTGCTGAAGGGCCTGTTTCTGTGCTGCATAATTCAGTGAGTATGTCTGCTGCTGTGGCAGATTGGGATGGACTGTGTCAGTAGTGAGAAGGTTTGGGGGATGTCGACAGGAGAGTGAATGGTTGAGGATGGGGCAGATGGAACAGAATGTGGGGAAATGTGAGATCACCCATTCCCAGGATCAAACTGTAAGAGTCATTTCCACATGGGGATGTTCAGAGGGACCTGGGTGTCCTTGTAAACAAATCACTTGAGTTAACATGCAGATACAACAAGTAATGAGAGAGGCAAACACTATTTTGTTCTGTGATCCAGGAGGAGTGGAGAAGAGGGGTACAGATGTCTCACTGGATTCTATAGGGCCCTGGTGAGAGCACACCTTGAATGTAATGTTCGGGTTTGGTCACACTTCCTCAGGAAGGATATCCCTGCAATCGAGGGAGCGCAGTGACTGTTCCCCACACTGACTGGACTGGTTCCAGGGATGGAGGGTTGGTTATGTGAGAAGAGTGGGCTAAGTCTATATTCCCTGCAGTTAATGAGAAAATGAGGAAATCTGTTAGATTCGATCAGGATGTGACAGACAACAGGCAACGAGCATCTTTCCCCTGAAGGAGCATTCCATAACTGAGGAAAGAAACCCTCAGAATGAGGCGTAAATCACTAACACCAGAGCATCTGCTGATGCTGGAAATCTAAAGCAACACAAGATGCTGGAGGAACTCATCAGTACAGGTAGCCTGTATGACAAAGAGTAAACAGTGATTTGGCCTCTACTGCTGCCTGTGGCAAAAAATTCCACAGATTCACCACTCTCTGGCTGAAGGAATTCCTCCTCATCACCATTCTAAAAGGATGTCCTTCTATTTTGAAGCTGTGTGGGCTGGTTTTAGACACTCCCACCACTAGAAAAATCCTCTCCACATCCACTCAATGAAGCCCTTGCACTATTTGATCAGTTTCAATTTGGTAACCTTTCTTTAATCGATGTTACAGGGAAGAGTAGCCCAGAGCCATGAAAGGCTCTTCATATGACAAGCCAATTAATTGTGGTAAAATTCTCCATTTGTGACGTCATGTTAACAGAAAAAGTTCTGGATTTCAGAGGTTTTTATACTTTAGAATTATGGGTGAATCTGCACACCTTAATCACTAGTTTGTACTGCAGTAAACACTGTTAATTTAACCCATGCGATCCCAGGCACACAGATACAAAATAAAGACAGATGTAAATTTAAAGTATGGAAGTTGAACCTTACTTGGAGGTAAAGCCTGATTACTAGGCCTCAGAACATTGAACTCTACAAATGGTCAAAATACAGCCAAGGGACAAGGTCTAAAATATCCACAACATGCCTGTCATTATCTTGGTCGATGGGCTAAACACAAGCTGGGTCTGATCAACCCTGGCTCGGTCACCTGGCCAAAGGAATCTCATGATTAACGACCTGAAACCCCCAATAACCCCAGGTTGCAGTACTGATGATGTATCCCTTAGCACACCAGGTTCTTTAAGCCAAGTGTGGTCAGGCCACATTAATGAAAGGCATCGGGTAGATTAAAGTGGCTCCACTACCCTCTCCACCATAGCTCCACATAACTCATCATACTAAACTCCACAGCCTTATCTCTCCCAGCCCCACATATACATCCACTAGCCCTACCGTCAAACCTAATCGTAAGAAGGTGCACCCACCCATTCTAACCCTGGCCACACACTCACAAACACGATTACTAGTGTAAGTAGGGGGAAGATCCAATAAGGGCAAGTGTTGGACCTGGTGAATGAAGGCATGGGCCAGATCAAAGTGGCAGTGTTGCCTGACTCTGAATCGAGAGTGACGAGATGAAGAAAGACAAAAGGGTGATTCTCCGACTGCCCACATAATCTCTTTGTTATTTTGATTTTGTTCTGATAGTCCTCTGTCTATTTGAATATGTTGGTATAATTCATATTTAATTCCAGTTATTCTTGTCAATGTTGTGTCAGATGAAACGTGTCTGTGATGCTGCTACAAATACGTTGTTCCTTTCACCTGTGCATAAATAAGCTCGATTTGAACTTTATATTGAAATGTTCAAATCTCTCCTTCGCTCCCCTGCTGCCCTGTCATGAACTGAACGTCTTCGTGTTTAATTTTACAATATTTCATCTGATTTTATTTTCATTCTGCTTTTGAAATTTGCGTTTCCCTTTTCAATTTCAGCCCTCACCCCCGCCTGTCTCTGCCCTTCTGTACTTCCTCCCGTATTAAACGACAGCGGTAACCGCCACACATTGGCGCCGCTTCCCATCCCCCATCCGATTGGTGAGTCATTGGTGAGTCATTTCTCCAAACAGCCAATGGAAATGCTCAGCGTTCCCATCCTCATTAACATACCACTTTGGGCACTGGCTATTTAGTCCGGGCTCGAAACAGCTTCTGCTTATTATTGTGTTTGAAGCCGAAGGGGAAATGCCTGATGCACCGAAACCCGCTCCCAAGAAGGGCGCCAAGAGAGCTCTGTCCAAACCGGCGAGCAAGACTGGCAAGAAGCGCAAGAGGTCGAGGAAGGAGACTTACGCCATCTACATCTACAAAGTGATGAAGCAGGTTCACCCCGACACCGGCATCTCCTCCAAGGCCATGAGCATCATGAATTCATTCGTGAACGATATCTTCGAGCGCATCGCGGGTGAGGCTTCCCGCCTGGCTCACTACAACAAGCGGTCCACCATCAGCTCCTGGGAGATCCAGACCGCCAGCCCAGGGAGCTGGCCAAGCACGCCGTGTCCGAAGGGACAAAGGCGGTGACCAAGTACACCAGCTCCAAGTGAAGACAAGTTTACTGACAAAACAAACGGGAAAATCAAAAGCTGTTTTAAGAGCCACTCACGGTTTCATTAAAAGAGTTACAAAATATTGAGACATGGATTTGAGGTAAGTTTGAAAATTTATTTTTGATGCGCCCAGGAGAGACATTGTCAAATGTCCTGGTGAAATCCGTTATTCATCATCCACGACCCTACCCTCATCAATTTCTCTCATCACCTTATCAACAAACTCTGGATGTTAACGTTGTCATCTGTCTCCCTCCGCTCTTAGAGTGCAATGAAATTTTGAATAACCGCACTGAGATCCCGACGCCAAGTGCAGTGTTACACCAGCCACATCTCCACCACATTGCCAAGCATATCCCAGAACTGGATCCAAAATCAGAATTACTCCCGCTATTAGGAAAAGATTTTCTCCACGTGCACAAGTTTAGGGAGCAGGTCACTGGACCACACGACGACCCCTTTGCCCAACGACTGGATCTGGTCTGGGTGATGATAGAAGAGATGTGCCTTGGCAATGTACACAAACTAACAGTTAACATACTGAAGGCCAATGTGCAAGAGAGTGGCCGCCATTCAATTTTTTAACCCTGCACAAGCTACATATATATTAAGGAAGCACGACAGAGCTTTAACAAGTGTACTAAAGTAACTGACAAGACGCTGGGACAGTCAGTCTTCGCTCAATCTGAACATGATAATAAACTTGCTCCATCACCACAAGACGCCGTCTTCTTAAAAATAATGGACACCAAAGTCTTCAGAGACGAAGCAAATAACTGGGTCGCCACATTACCTTTCAGGGAACCATGCCAGCGCTTGCCAAACAACAAAGAGCAGGCAGTCAAGCGGTTCACGTCTTCGCAAAAAACCCTGAAAAAGAAACCTGAGATGCCGCATCAATACGCAGCATTCATGAAGAAGATCTTCGCTAACGGACATGCTGAAGTTGCACCGCCACTGAGAGAAGGTCAGGAGTCCTGGTACCTCCCAACATTTGGGGTTTACCACCCAGAAAAGCCAATCAGATCAGGGTAGTCTTCGACTCCAGTGCAGAGTGCGCTGGTATCTGCCTTAATGACGTGATCATCACAGGCCCCGACCTCAACAATACTCTTCTCGGAGTCCTGCTGCGCTTCCGGGAGGAGAAGGTCGCAATCCTGGTGAACATCCAGCAGATGTTCCTTTGCTTCTTAGTACAGGAAGACCATTGCAATTTCCACCGTTTCTTATGGGGCAAGGACAATGACAAGAACAAGGAAGTCATTGAGTACCGGATGAAAGACCATGTTTTCGGCAATAGTCCATCACCTGCCAAGGCCATCTATGGACTGCGAAGAGCCATGAGAGTGGGCGCACAGGAGCACGGCGATGACACCGTTAAGTTTGTAGAAAGGCACTTCTATGTCGGTGACGGCTTGATATCACTACAGAAAGAAGACGAAGCAATTGATCTGTTCCGACGGACACAAGCCTCACTCGCTGAGTCAAAACTCCACTTGCACAAGTTTGCATCAAACTATCAGGCAGTAATGGAGGCAATTCCACACGATGACTGTGCTCCGGCAATCAAAGTCCTAGATCTAGATGGAAAAAAACATACACATACAAAGGAATGTGGGTCTCCTTTGAGAGATTACAACTGACACATTCACGTTCTCCGTGCCTACCATGATCAAGCCATTCACCCGCCTTGGAGTTCCCTCCACTGTCAACAGTGTTTTTGATCCCTTGGGTCTACTGGCACCAGTTACGATCCAAGGAAGAGCCCATCTCAGGGAACTTATCTCTCAGCCCTCCAACTGGGATACTCCCCTACCAGAAGACATGCTAAACAGATGGGAGGCTTAGAGAGATTCACTTCAGGATCTAAAACAGCTTCATATCCCACGTAGGTACACTGCTGACGAATTGGCCCAGGCAAAGGATGTCATCCTTAAAGCAACTCAAAGAGCAGCTTTTGCAAGGGAGTTTACGGCCCTCCAAGCTAATAAACCAATACCATAGGACAGCCCTTTGAGGAAACTCAACCCCATCATGAGGAGCGATCTAATTTGCATTGGAGGCTGGTTAATAGACTGTCGCCTTTCAGCTGCAGAATAGAGCCCAGTAATCCTACCCAAAGACAGCCATGTGTCCTTACTGCTTTCTCGCCATCATCATGAACAGTTAAGGCATCACCAGGACTGTGTATCTTAGGAGGGAGAACACTGATCAATTCAGTACTCCGCAAATGTGTAACCTGCAGGAAACTGCGAGGGAAGATGGAAGCTCAACGTATGGCGGACCGCCCATCAGAATGCAGTGAAGCCTGCCCTCCTTTTACATATGTGGGGCTTGATGTATTTGGTCCGTGGACTATCACCACTAGACGCACAAGAGGAGGACAAGCAGAGAGCAAGTGGTGGGCCAATATGTTCAGTTGCATGAGTTCGAGAGCGGTGCACATCGATGTAATCGAATCTTTGGATACATCCAGCTGCATTAATGCTCTCAGGCGCTTCTTTGCACCAAGAGTCCCTGCAAAGCAGTTGAGTTCTGATTGCGGCACGAACTTTGTTGGAGCGTCCAAGGGGCTCGGGATGGACAAGACGGTGTAAAGGTACCTCAGTCAGCAGGAATGCAACTGGGAGTTCAACACACCACACGCCTCTCACATGGGAGGCGCATGGGAGCGGATGATTGGTATCGCCAGAAGGATTCTTGATTCAGTGTTTCTGCAGCAACGCACCCGACTGACCCACGAAGTACTGTGCACACTAATGGCAGAGGTTTCATCCAATATAAATGCACGACCACGCCTACCTGTCTCTTCTGACCTGGAAAGCCCTTTCATACTCTCTCCATTAATGCTCCTTCCGCAGAAGACAGGATCTCCCCCTCCACCTGGGGACTTCTAGGATAATAATTTGTACACAAAACAATGGACACAGGTTCAGGCACTCTCAAATCAGTTCTGGTCTCTTTGGAGACATGAATATCTCACTTTGTTGCAACTGTTACGTACTCGTGACACATGACAGTGGAGCCCTTGTCACGCGACTGGGGTTGAATCTGTACTGGACTTGAGGTGATGGTCTTGTGATGGTGGTGACGTCATTGTCCCGCCAGTAGAGATCATGTGACGGTTTTTTTCTACAGTTTATAAAAGATAGACCCCACCCTGTGAGGAGGGGCAGTTCGTGGCTGGATTTGCCAGGTTGACTTCATGCCACTGCGTGTTTTAAGTGCTGACGCAGTTTAGCTGAAAGATGAAGTTTTAATTTAATGCCTAAAGTTTAAGAGGTCATTGCCAGCAGGTTCTTTACGATCCTGTTAGTTCGAAATTAGTGGAGAGTGAAGATTGGAAGTTGGAAGTTAAAGATCGAGGAGAATCGCTTTCTACGGTGAAACGGGGCCAACCTTTGTTTGATCCTTATTTGGAAGGATTTCGTTGACTATCTTCGTCTTAATCCCTAGGTTTAACTAGAAAGGATTGAAGGTAGTGGAGAAGGAAAGGTCAGTGCCTTTAAGCCGTTCTGTTTGGTAAATTCTTCGTGGGAAGTTCGACGTCGGGGATCGAAGCAAGCGACGTGAAAGAGAACCTAAATCGTCCTATAAAGTCTCTCCTTTTAAATGGACTGTGAGCATATCGAACTTTTGGCAATACCACTTTTAAGAACTTTTTTTGGAATATCACTTTAAGAACTGTTTGGGCTGCCGCTCAGCAGCTGTTTCCGGTTACGGTAGTGTTTGTTTACTTTTGGTGGGTTTGTTTTCTGTGTTTAATAAACGTATTGTTTGTTATAAGAAACCCTTGCCGAACACATATATTTATTGTTGCCTGAATACGTAAAACAACATAGACAAAAGTGGACAGAGCCTCGCAGGAATCTTCAAGTTGGAGATTTAGTACCGCTCAGAGTCAAGCAGATCGTCCGCAACTGCTGGCCAATGGCTAGAATCACTGCCACACTCCCTGGGAAGGATGAATATGTCAGGAAGGTTAAGCAAGGTGATGTGAGAACTTACCAATGGCCAGTTGCAAAAGTCATTCTACTTTTACCTAAGGACTGATTTAGAGACTGAAGTTTGTATTATGTTCTTAGTGACCTTACAAAGGACAGGTGTGGAGTGTGTTCCCCTGAAGGCATTCGTTTATTGTATTATATTTTCGCTTTAGTAATTCGTTTGTAATAATTTTCTAGTTAAATTTAAGGTTGTTGAAAGTAAATTCATTGTCTGTGCTATATGGCGGAATTCGATGATGTCACACCCAGTTTCGCTGCATCCTGTGGGAAAATACCGATTTGGAGAATCAGGAACGAGGGAGCTTATGTGTGCAGGATAAGCGCGAGAAAAGTTTTCTTTCTATGCACTAGAAACATCATAGAAGCAACGCCGTAAGTTCATAAGATAATCGATATGTTGAAGTAAAAAGTAAAAAAGTACTGTTATTTCTCATAAAAGTAATGACGGTTGATAATCTTTATGTTCTTTGTTATTTAATGAGTTGCGGATAGTTTGTGTTGAATTGTATTTAAAACAGTTGATGGCTTAGGCAGATTCTGACTGTATGTTGTACTTTAATCAAATATAGTTTGTTGTAGTTTTCTTTTTACAAGTATTTATGATGAAGATATGATGCCAAAAAGGAAGCAAATACTGTATATATTTTGTATTGTTCTATCAACAGTTTTCATCATACGTTAATGCGGAAGAGTGAACAGTAAACGGTTAATATTACTGGGATTGCCCCTCATTGCCCGGTTTATACTTGGTGTTTAGTTCAGAGTTTTTACACCTGTGCGAGTACACAACAGAGTCAGAAAGGAGATTGCGAGGGAAATCCGTGCCTTCACCCAGCTCAGGCTACCCTGCATAGACTCGGTGAGACTCCGTCCGTCTACCTGCGAGCTCGGAGCTGTAAAAGGTCATCGATCTGAATTGTGAACTCTGTTTCTCTCTCCACAGACGCTGCCTAGCCTGCGAAGTATTTTCGGCAGTTTCAGCTTTTAGTTCAGGAACAAAGAAGGACTATCCAGCTTTTCCAGCTCGCTCCGCCAGTCAGTCCGAACCTGCCTGGATGTCTCGAAATTTCGGTATGGATCCCCCTTCACCATTCCTCTTCTCCTGTTCCCTCTCTTACCGTATCTCCTTGCTTGCCCATCGCCTCCCTCTGGTTCTCCTCCTCCCTTTGCTTTCTTTCATGTCCATCTGTCCACTCCTATCAGACTCCCTCTTTTCTTTTGCCAAACAACTTCCCAACTGTTTGCTTCACCCCAGCCCCTGCCGGTTTCACCAATCGCCTTGCTTCTCCTTTTCCTCTCTCCACCTTCTAATTCTACCACTCATCTTTTTTTGTCTCCTCCAGTCTTGCTGAAGGGTCTCGGCCCGAATCCTCGACTGTTCTCTTTTCCATTGATGCTGCCTGGCCTGCTGAGTTCGTCAAGAACTTTGTGAGTGTTGATCAGTGTCTTCTATCTCACATATGAAACCAGTGAATCTGCTTCCTCATAACATCTCCTCAAATCTTTGATTAAGTATGTATTCAGAGAAATGTTGTTATATAGCAAAAATAAAAACCAAATTGATTATTTGAATAAAAATTATCAACACATACCAAAGCAAATGGTAGAAAATGTATTTAAAAGTCCTTTTTTGATTACAGAAATGGAGCCTTTCCCTCCAAGAGGCAGTCTCTTGATATCAGTTGTTTCTATTGTCTGGGAATGATTTCCCAACATTAAAGTGATGTTATATGAGATGGTGAATCTAGCTCTCTCACTCACTCACTCAGACACACACACACACACACACACACATACACACACACACACACACACACACACACACACACACACACACACACATACACACACACACACACACACACACACACACACACACACGAGTTAAATGCAGAAAACGCTGTGGCTGGAAAACTGAAGGAGTAAATATGAGAATACAGTGGGCATATTCAACGAAAGACAGGCCTTAAAATAACCAAGAGGAATTGGCTAAATATTAGTTGCATTTGGACATCAATAAGTACACGATGGCCATAACCTCCTGGCAGCGTGTTCTGCCTTTGGACAGAAGGCGCTCTGGAAAGCAACAACGTAAGAAACACTGGAAACATTTTGAGGTCTTTAAGCTTTCAATGAATTGGAATTATAGGAATGAATTGGCAAACTCGGCACAAGAAATTTAATGAAGAAAGTGAGAAGGGAATCTATGAGAAAACCCGAGTGAGATCACAGTGCGGATGCTGAGGGACGAGGGAGTAGCAGGGAGGGAAAGATGAGGTAGGAAATATAAAGTCCTCAGTGTTATCATTTCAGGTTATCTCTCCTGGGCCCAACACATACCTCCTATTACAAAGAAGGCACCACAGCGCTCTACATGTCATCTAAAAGTTTGACAGACTTCAATAGATGTGTAGGTGGAGAGTCATTGACTGAAGGCATGAGGACCTGGCATGGAACCACCAGTGCCTTTCTACGGGAAAACTCACAGAAATTAATGAATGGACCCCGTCCTACACAAGTAAAGGCCTCCCCACCGCTGAGCACATATAAACGGAATACAGGGCCCCGACCCTGGAGGTCATGCTCTCTTCCCACTGCCCCTCTCAAAACTGCTGATTTCATGTTATTGGTTATTGATTTATTATTAGTATTTTGTTTGTTCTTTCTTGTTTACTCAGTGTCGTTTGATTACTCATTTGTTGTTTTTGTTGAGTGCGGTCTTTCAAAGATTCTGTTGTGTTTCGTTGTATTTACTGTGGATTTTCATGTGGTTACGTGTATATACTTCGGTAATAAATATAGATTAATCTTTCAAGTTTGAACTTTAGGGAGAGGAATCCATTGGGCGAGACGTGGATGTTGTTTCACACCGTTGTGTAGGAGACGAAAAATTTGAGGCCCGCAGCTTTATTATCTGGGACAGGTTTGTGGAAGAAGACGGCACCAAACGGAAAGCTTATGTATTGACATACAAGAAAAGAATCCGTGGAATTCATTGCTGACGAAGCCAAGACATTTGGTATATTAAAAGCGGATGGCTCTAGAGGTAAAGTAATTAGATATATTTAAAGCGGACGTAAGTAAGTTATTAAATATTAAGAGTGACACACTTTATGGGAAGACGGCAGGAGAACAGGATTAGGAGGGATAATAAATCAGCCACGATGTAATGGAGGATCTGACTCCAGGGGCCGAATGACATAATACTGTTCCTATGTCTGATGATAGAATGGGGGAACAGACTCCATTGGCCGAATGACATAATATTATTCCTATGTCTGATGATGATCACCCGACGGAGAATCTCACCAGGTCCCTCAACACCAGCTCCATAGCAAAGAAAGCCCAGCAGCGTCTCTACTTTCGGCGAAGTCTGAGGAAAGTCCATCTCCCACCCCATCATCTGCATCACATTCTAAAGGGATTGTATTGAGAACATCCTGAGCAACTGTATCACTGCTTGGTTCGGAAATTGCACCATCTCGGATCGCAAGACACTGCCGCAGATAGTGAGGTCAGCTGAGAACATCTTCGGGGTCTCTGTTCCTGCCATTACGGACAATTACACTACACGCTGCATCCACAAGGGAAACAGCATTATGAAGGACTCCATGCACCCCTGATAAAACCACTTCACCCTCCTGCCATCTGGGAAAAGGCTCCAAAGCATTCGGGCGCTCACGAAAAGACTATGTAACAGTTTCTTGCCCCAAGCTATCAGACTCCTCAACACTCAAAGCCTGGACTGACACCTTGCCCTACTGTCCTGTTTATTATTTATTCTAATGCCTGCACTGTTTTGTGCACTTTATGCAGTCTAGTATAGGTCTGTAGTCTCGTGTAGCTTTCTCTGTGTTCTGTTGTTCAGTTTTTTTTTAATTACGTAGTTCGGTCTAGGTTTTTTTTTGTACGGTGATATGCAACACCATGGTCCTGAAAAATGTTGTCTCGTTTTTACTATGCACAGTACCAGCAGCTGTGGTCGAAATGAAAGTGAAAGCTGACTTGACTTGACTTGAGAATGGAGGAGCAGTCTCCATGGGCCGAATGAAAAAATACTGTTCCTATGTCTGATGCCGTTATACGCTGATAGCATTGATTCTGAGATATGAATATGGATCACTGTGTCCAATTGATCAAAGAAGGTTTAACGAATTGTTTCAACTGCAGTAATTAAACTGAATTAATATTACTTTAAAGTGAACTGTGCACTAAACCTCTGCACTATATTAGAGATTGACTGGATATGGTGGATGTGTGGAGGCTCCTTCCTATCATGGGGATAGCCAGGTCCAGAGGGTGCAGCCTCAAAATTGAGGGGTAACCTTTCAAATAGGTGGTAAAGAGGATTTTTTTTAGCCAGAGAGTAGTGAGTCTATGGAATCCTCTGCCACAGACTCTGGTGGAGGCCACGTCAGTGGGTATATTTAAAGTGGAAATTGAAAGTTTACTCATAGGTCAGGGCACCAGCGGTAATGGCGAGAAGGTAGGTGTAAGGGGTTGAATGGTATCTGGGATCAGCCGTAATGAAATGGCAGAGTCGTTGGACTGAAAGGCCTAATTCTGCCCCGGTCTTATGGTCTTACACCAATCTCCTTCTAGCATCTCACATCACCACCCCTCCCCCCACCAACACACCTTGCTCCTCTCCTGGTCTCACCTGCCTTGTAATCCACCCCCTCCCACTGGCTTCTGCCCTTTATTTCAAGTCAAGTCAAGTCAAGTCACTTTTATTGTCATTTCGACCATAACTGCTGGTACAGTACATAGTAAAAATGAGACAATGTTTTTCAGGACCACGGTGTTACATGACACAGTACAAAACTAGACTGAACTACATAAATAAACAAGACAGAGAAAGCTACACTGGACTACAGACCTACACAGGACTGCGTAAAGTGCACAAAAAAGGTGCAGGCATTACAATAAATAATAAACAGGACAACAGAGCAAGGTGTCAGTCCAGGCTCTGGGTATTGAGGAGTCTGAAAGCTTGGGGGAAGAAACTGTTAAATAGTCTTGTCGTGAGAGCCCAAATGCTTTGGAACCTTTTCCCAAACGGCAGGAGGGAGAAGAGATTGTATGAGGGGTGCACAGGGACCTTCATAATGCTGTTTGCTTTGCGGATGCAGTGTGTCATGTAAATATTCGTGATAGCAGGAAATGAGATCCCAATGATCTTCTCAGCTGACCTCACTATCCACTGCAGGGTCTCGTGATCTGAGATGGTGCAATTTCAGAACCAGGCAGTGAAGCAGTTGCTCAGGATGCTCTCAATACAACCCCTGTAGAATATGATGAAAATGGGGGGTGGGAGATGGACTTTCCTCAGCCTTCGCAGAAAGTAGAGACGCTGCTGGGCTCTCTTTGCTCTGGAGCTGGTGTTGAGGGACCAGGATAGTTTCTTCGCCTGATGAACACCAAGAAATTCGGTGCTC
Organism: Hypanus sabinus; assembly: GCF_030144855.1. Taxonomy (NCBI): domain Eukaryota; kingdom Metazoa; phylum Chordata; class Chondrichthyes; order Myliobatiformes; family Dasyatidae; genus Hypanus; species Hypanus sabinus. Next base: position 11,200,587 of record NC_082736.1, read on the forward strand.
CTAACGATCTCTACCGAGGACCTGTCGATGTTCAGCGGGGAGTGGTCGCTCTGCGCCCTCCTGAAGTCAACAACCATCTCTTTTGTTTTGTTCACATTAAGAGACAGGTTGTTGGCTCTGCACCAGTCCATTAGCTGCTGCAACTCCTCTCTGTAAGCTGACTCGTCATTCTTGCTGATGAGACCCACCATGGTCTTGTCATTGCTGAACTTGATGATGTGGTTCGAGTTGTGTGTTGGAGCACAGCTGTGGGTTAGCAGAGTGAACAGCAGTGGACTGAAAACACAGCCCGTATTCAGTGTGATGGTGTTGGAGATGCAGACTGACTGAGGTCTTCCAGTCAGGAAGTCTAGGATCCAGTTGCTGAGGGAGGTGTTTAGCTTTCCAATCAGTTTCTGAGGGTGATTTTGTTGAATGCTGAACTGAAGTCTATGAACAGCATCCAAACATATATGTCGTTTTTGTCCAGGTGGGTTAGGGCCAGGTGTTGGGCGGTGGCAATGGTGTCATCTGTTGAGCGGTTGGGACGGTATGCAAACTGCAGGGGGTCCAGTGGGGGGGCTGCAGGGTCTTGATATGCCTCATGACGAGCCTCTCGAAACTCTTCAGGATGATGGATGTAAGTGCAATGGGATGGTAGTCACTTGGGAAGGACACTGAAGACTTCTTTGGCACAGGGACGATGGTGGCGACCTTGAAGCATGTTGGAACTGTGGCGCTGCACAGGGAAATGTTGAAGATGTCAGTGAGAATGTCTGCCAGATGGTCTGCACATCCTCTGAGCACTCTATCAGGAATGTTGTCTGGCCCAGCAGCCTTCTGTGGGTTGACCCTGCACAGGGCTCTTCTCGTATCGGCCACAGTGAGACACAGCACCTGGTCATTTGTAGAAGAGGTGGACATCCTCGCCACCATGTCATTTTCTGCATCAACCCAGGCGTACAAGTTATTCAGCGCATCTGTGAGGGAAGCATCACCTGCACAGTCAGGTGATGTTGTCCTGTAATTGTTGCTGTCCTGTATGCCCTAGTCGTAGTACTGATGGAGGTTCTCAGACTGAAATATCAAGTCTCTGCTGAGTTCCTCCAGCATCTTGTCTGTGTTTGCCTCAGTCCATGTATTGATTAGACTAATCAACCAGGTACAGTAGAGGAAAATACAAAATCGAAGAACAGATGAAGAGGCAACGGCTGCTGGTAGACTAGAGGAGTGTGAATTTTTCAGGAACCAGTGATGAGAAACAAAAACTAAAAAGAACAAGGATAAAACAGATAAGTCGACTCAATAATTTGCATTGGTGTTCACAGTGGGGACACAGCAAGCATCCCACAGATATTTAATGATGACATTTCAACATTGTGCAATAATATGTAACAATTGCCATCAGGAGGGAAAATCTAATGGGACTAAAAGTAAACACTACCAGGTCCCAATGACCTGCACTCAAGGGTTTCACAGAGGGTGGCTGGAAAGAAAGTGCTGATAAATTGTAGTAAAACTCACTGTGTGCCAGGAAGTTCTCAGTGGAGTGGAAATCCATTGTTGAAATAGGGCGGAAGACAAAACCAAGTAACTGTGGTCCTGTTAACTTCACATCTATGGTTGGTGAGGTGCAGGAGTCTGTAATAAATGCAGAAATAACAATTTATTTAGTAAAGATTTATGTGATCAAATGAAATTGATGTAGCGACCCACTTTCTGTGCAGGCGAACTGGCTCACAAATAGCCCACTCGTGGGGAAAGATTTTGGCATTGCACCTCTGACGTCATTTCTGCCCGGAGAGGGCAGGAGCAAGGGATTAAAAAGCCAGCGCCGTGAAGTTTGAATCAAATAGTGTCGAAACGACTTACTGACTGTGTGTTGTTGTTTCCAGCTCTGTACGTAGTACATTGCTACATTGACATATTTTAGTGATCTGCCGACCTAAAGGAAGGTGTGAGGTGGGAGTTCTCTTGAAGTCGAGAACCACCTCCTATGTCTTGTTGACACTGAGCAAAAGGTTACTTGCCTGGTACCAGGCCTGAAGCTCTTCCACTTCCTCCGTACGCAATCTCATCGTTGCTGATGATGAGCCCCTCCACTGTCCTCTCACCAGCGAACAGTCACCTGTGAGCAGAGTATATAGGAATGGTCTCAGCACACAGACCTGGGAAACAACTCTGTTGAGGATGAAAATTAAGAAACCAGTCAAGGACAACACTGTGTGGCCTAATCTCCATGCTTCAGTATTCTTTTAAACAGTCTGACTGAGAGGCGTTCAAGGAGGCTGCCACAAACAGAGCAGACACAGACCTCAAGGAATTTGTCTCATCTGTTGTCTACTATATCTCTAAGTGTATTTTGACATTGGTACCCCAAGAACAGTCATCTCACAGCCCACCAGAAGCCCTGGTTGAGTGCAGAGGTGCTCTCCCAAACAAAAGTCCAGGACATTCTGTGAAGAAGGCTGAGAGGAACCTAACAGAATAAACAGATTTTTTTCAGGCTGGGATGATGTAACTAGTGGAGTGTCCCAGGGACCACTTCTGTGCTGTCAATTATTTACTATTGATACAAATGATCAGGAGGATGGAGCAGAGAGTAAGGGATCCAAAGATGTCAATAATGGGGAATGCGGTGGGGACATGCGATGGGATATTTGGTCTCCGGAAGAGGATAGGGAGAAGCTGGCTGAGTAGAATACTTGGTAAATGGAATTTAATGTGGGAACATGTGATAGTGTGAGCAGATATAGGATGAGTAATTAAACTATAATTTATGTGGTTCCTTCAGGTTGTTACAGACAGAGGTGGTAATTGGACCAATTCCCACTACATATTAAAAGCTCCCAATGATGTGCACCTCAAATAGCCTCTGACAACCAAGTGCAGCTCCAGGGCATGACATGCGCCTCAGCTAATAAGCTCAGCAGAACCATTTCTACCAGTTTTCTTAAAACCAGTCTCTTTGGGCAGATGGGGTTTCTTTCATGTGGTTGGCAGCTTATCTAGGAGAAGCAAAATTCTGATCTCAAATCTCTGCTGAATTATGGCTGTACCGACTCATGGGGAAGACTTTGGGAGGAAAAAAACCCAAGGAAAAAAATCTGGAGCTGGAGTCCCTCAGGCAGTCCTACATTCAGTTCAACACTGACTGGCAACTCCAGTGGCGCTGCTGGTGCCAAACTGTATCCGTCTTTGCCGTTCCTTTGAGTTCATCCAATGCATAGAAAGGGGGAGCTCGCTACATTGGCAACAGTTTGCTCTCCATATTATACTGCCCAGGCTTGTGCATCTGAACAGCTACAACACAACATACATGGTCTACCCTGACCAAAGGAGGCCTCTCACAGTATTATTGTGCAGAGAAGTTGTAAGTGGGAAATTGAGATAGTGCAGGTGTCCTGCACAACAAAATAGAGATGGGTTTAGCGGGAGGTTCATTAGATCAGACATGTACAAGGTCCAGAAAGTGAATAGTGCACTGACATTTATTGATGCAGAAACAGACAAGTGTTGTTACAGTGTCAGACCATAAGATAGAGCAGCAGAATTACCCATTTGGACCATTGAGTCTGATCGGCAATTTCATCATGGCTGATACATTTTGCCACTTAGACCCAATCTCCTGCCTTCTCCCCGTATCCCTTCATGTCCTGACCAAACAAAAATTTATCAACCTCTGCCTTAAAAATACCCAAGGACTTGACCTCCATAGCCTCCTGTGACAAGGAATTCCATAGATTCCCAGAGCCCCATCTTTTAATATACTTTTTTCCCCTCCAGTCCTATTGAAATGTCTCAGCTCGAAATGTTGTCTGCTCTCTTTTCCATAGCTGCTGCCTGACCTGCTGAGTTGCTCCAGTATTAAGTGTTTTGTTCCACAGATCCACCACTCTTTGACTGAAGAAACTGCTGCTCAGCTCCTTTCCAAAAAGACTGCCCTCAGTTCTTAGACTCCCACTCTTTAGGAAACTTTCTCTCCACATTCAGGCCTTTCAAAACTCAATAGGTCTCAATGAGGTCATCCCTCATTCTTTGAAATCTAGTGCGTAATACTCCAAATGTGCCTCACTAGTGCCTAATAAAACCTCAATATTTACCCTTGATTTTTTATTTAGTCCACTCGAAATGAATGTTAAGATCGCATTTGCTTTCCTCACCAACTCGACCTGCAAATTATGCTTTGGGGAATCCTGAATGAGGTCTCCTAAGTCCCTTTGTACCTCAGATTTTTGAATTTTCCCTCCATTTAGAAACTAGTCCACACCTTTATTTCTTCTACCATAGTGCATGACCGTAGACTTAAGCAACACTGTATTCCATCTGCCACTTCTTTGCCCATTCTTCTAATCTGTCTGAATCCCTTTCCAGCCTTTCTACTGAATCAAATCTGCTGCCTCTCTGCCATCTTCGCATCATCGTCCATGTCACTGATATGTTGATAGCTCCTGGACTGGTCAGGGCCTGAAGGGTTACGGGGAGAAGGCAGGAGAGTGGGGCTGAGAGGACAACTGAATCAGTCATGATGAAGTGATGGAGCAGACTCGATGGGCCAAATGGCCTAATTCTGCTCCTATATCTGGTAAAAAGAAGCCGTCCCAACACAGACGCCTGGGCAGAGCATGACTAATTACTGGCAACAAACTGAAAAAGGCTCCCTTTGTTCCCACTTTTTGCCTCCTGCCAATTGGCTTCTGCTTTATCCATGCTAATATTTTTCCCATGGTATCTTTGGCAGTTAACTTGTTTAGCAGCATCATGTGTGGCACCTTGTAAAAGGCCTTATGAAAATCCAAATTCCCTAACATCCACTGATTCTTCTTTGTCTATCTTGCTTGTTAGTTCTTCAAATAATTTCAACAGATTTGTCAGGCAAGATTTTCCCTTGAGAAAATTCCTTGAGGTTTTGGCCCAAGTACCCGAAAACCATAACAATTGCCTCCAACATCTTCCCAATCACCCTGGTCAGATTAACTGCCCTATAATTTTCTTTCTTCTGTCTCTCTTCCTTCTTGGAGCAATATTTGCAATTTCCTGTTCTTCTGGAACCATGCCGGAGTCAATTGATTCTTTAAACATCATTACTAATGCATCCACAATCTCATCAAGCACCTCTCTTAGAATCTCAGGGCCCAGACCATCTACTCCAGGTGATGTATCTACTCTCAGACCTTTGAATCTCCAAACAACATTCTCCCTGGTAATGACAACCTCACACAGTTCCTACCCTAGCACACTGCAAGTGCCTTTAACAACAAAGACTGACGCAAAATACTTAATCAATTTTTCCACCATTACTACCACTCCAGCATAGTTTTTAATGGTCCAATATGTACGCTTGCCTCTCTTTAACTTTGTATTCCATATTTTCTTTCTTAATGACTTTAGCTGACTTATGCTCGCTTTGAAAAGCTTCTGAATCCTCAAATGTCCCACTGATTTTTACTCTACCATATGCCCCCTCTTTGACTTTTATGTTGGCTTTGACTTCACTTGTTCGCCACGTTTGTGTCATCTTGACTTTGGAATACTTCTTCCTTTTTTTGATGTATATATCCCATACCTTCCAAATTGCTTTCACAAATTCCAACCATTGTTGCTCTGCCACCATACTTGCCTGTATTCTTTTCAGATCAATTTTGGTCAGCTCCTCTCTCATACCCCTGTGATTCTCTTTACTCTATTGTGCACAGTGATGGATTTGGGGAGGTTAAAGCAGGTCTGGACATACACTGTGAATGGCAGAGGTCCTAAGGAGTCTGAATGAACAGGAGAAATTTGGGATACAGGTATATAGTTCCCTGAAAGTAGCAACATAGGTAGACAGTGTTGAAGAAGGTGAAGAACCTGCATACATTTATTGTCCAAGGCACTGAGAGGAGTTGGGACATCACATTACAGTCTTAAAATTCATTAATTAGGTCACAGCAACAGGACCCTGTGCAGATTTGGACACCGTACTGTAGGAAGCATGTCATTAAGCTGGAAAGCTGCAGAAAATAACCACAGGAATGTCGCCTGAACTGGGGGCTTGAGTTACAAGGAAAGACTGAATGGGCTGGGACTGCAGTGAAGGAGGTTGACGAAGACCTTGTTGAAGTTTATGGAACTATTAGATGTGTTAGAGCAAGAAGGCACATGGACTCAGGGAAATTTGCTAGAATATATTCAAAATGTGACTGCCCATGTGAAGGAAATGGAGCTGGAGATGGATGGACCCAGGATCAACCAGGATGCTGAGACCAGAGATTCAGTGAGTTGGTCACATGTGAGGTCAGGCTGCAGATTGTTGTGTGTGACCACCATGATGGAAGGGGTGCCGGAGATGTTCTCCTCCACCACGATGTGCAGGAGATTCTGTGGCAGCAAGGGAGATGCCAGGATAGTGTGTCACCTCCATGGTATCAGGGTCAGGGACATCTCAGATGTGCAGGATTTCCTAAAGATAAACATAGTGTTTGCGTTGGTGGTAAGGAAGCCAAATGCAATGTTAGCATTCATTTTGAGAGGACGACTACACAGAAGCAAGGATGATTATACAGAACGAATATACTACTCAGAAGCTGAGGATTGATAATGGAGTTTAGAAGAATGAGGGATCATCTCATTGAAACCACTCCAATACTGAAAGGCCTAGAAAAAGTGGATATGGGGAGGATGTTTTTTTATATTGGGGGAGTCTAGAGTCACAGCGCTCTGCCTCAGAATAATATTACACCACTTTAGGACAGAGATAAGGAGAAATTACTTTAGTAAAGGGTAGTACACCTGTGGAATTCATTGCCACAGACAGATGTGGACAAGCCATTGGATATATTGTAGACAGAAGTTCTTGATTGTGGAGTTATGGACAAAAGGGACAAGAACAGGGTTGTGAGGGATAAGAGTCCTGTCATGACCACTTATTCCCAGCAGACTGTATGGGACAAATGGCCTAATCCAGCTGCTCCGATGGTCCGGGCGCAGCTGCAGAACATTTCAAAGGGAAGGTTGATCAGCCGGACATCATGAGAAATGGTGCATGTTAGTACTAAAAACATAGGGAAAAGGGGGAATGTGGTCCTGTACAGATAATTTACAGAAATAAGAGAGAAAATAAAAAGCAGAACCTGCAGAGTAGTAAGCTCTGTATCACTCCCAGTTGATATAGAACGATGAATTAGATGTGTTAGAGCAAGAAGGCACATGGACTCAGGGAAATTTGCTAGAATATATTCATATATATTAATATATTCATATATTCATATATGAATATAGAACTGATGAATGTGGACAGAGATCCTTTTTCATGGATCAAAGGGACATCTGCTAGGGATGGGTGGAGAGAAAACCTCACTCCCATGGACTTCTATGGACGGGGCCACTTTTTCCATCCTAAAACTGGAGGGGTTATTTTTAAAGTGACAGAGAGGTGGTGTTAGAGGATCTGAAGAGTGAGGAGATGGAGGCAGATAAAATTATCCAAGTCATACAGAGCTTAGAGAGACACAGACTGTTACCGTTGGGTGTCTAAAACGAAAGGGATTAGTTTTAAGATGAGAGAATGGAGATTTAAAGGGGATCTGCAGGGTAAATATTTCACGCAGAGAATAGCTGGTATCCCAAATGAGCTGCCAGAGGAGGTGGTGGAGGCAGAAACAAACAAAGTCTCTGTTGATGAACACTTCCCAGCAACCTGTCGTTACTGTGTTCATCCTGCCCTGGTTTAACTTCCCCGTGCGGGATCATTTGTCGTTTTCCATCTGTATTAATGATCTGCTGGAGAATGTGGTAAACTAGATCGTTATGTTTGCAGATGACACCAAGATTAGGGATGCAGTGTACAGGGAGGAAGGCTAGCAAATTTTGATGTGGGATTCGGACCAGCTTGAAAAATGGGCTGAAAGTGGCAGTTGGAACTTAATGCAGACGAGTATTACTTGTGTACAACAAGTTTAAGGAGAGGTGAGTGTGTGATTAAATTGGATCTGAGGAAAAACTTCCTCTCTCCCCAGAAGGGAACACACTGCCTACAGGGCCGGTGCAGGCTGGTATTTAAGGACCATCTGAATGAGCATTTGGATCACCAGTGCAGGGTAGGAGACAGACCAAGTGCTGAGTTACTGGAGACAGAACCTGGAACACTGAATTTCAGGAGGACTAAGTCTCTATTCATTAAAACTCACCAGGAAGCTGTCATTCGCTGTGTACATCTTGCCTTGGTTTAACCTCCCAAAATAGAGTCAGTGATTTATACAGAACTGAAACCGTCCCTTCGGTAAAACTCATCCACGCTGTCCAAGTTGTCTCCCAACTCGTCCCATCCGCCTACATTCCGCCCCTATCCCTCTCAAACTTTCCTGTCCGTTTAACTGTGCTTTAAATATTGTACTTGGCGCAGAGAGCCGGTGCGGTGAGGCGCTGACAGACACTCACTGTTCCGTGGGCAGGAAGAGCAGAGGCCGATTCCCACAGTGGAGACCGAGTCCACTTCACCGCAGACCCGCCATCGCTGTTCGTTTCCCGGGCAACGTCGTCGCTGCAGGAATGCACTCCATGACGTCAGTGCGCAACAGGTCGGCTTCTCGTATGTCACGTGATCGTGAGTCAATCAGTGGAGCCGCAGGGAAACTTTCGAACATTGTGAATAGAATGAGTATAGAGGGGAATATCCAGGAACGGTGACACCCCCACCCCCAATCCCACGGTAATTGACTGTGTTTCAAACTGCAATAATCACATTTTAATTTGACACCTACACGGGAAAATCTGCAGAATTTGACGCTCTACGGTCTTGTAAATACTTGATGTTTGCATTTCGTATATTTTTTTGCAAACAATCGTTTGCTGTTTTGGGGAATACCCAACAAACACTGTCACAGTCAAAGTAAGTGATTATCAACATATGCATATGTCACTTTACACTACCTTAATATTCATTTCCTCTCAGGGATATACAGGAAAATATATACAATGGAATTTATGAAAACTATAAACAGTAAAGACTGACAGTCAACAAATGAGCCAAATAAAACAGATTGTGCAAATAATAAAAAATAATAATACTGAGAACATGAGTGGCAGAATACTTGAAAGTGTCTCTGTAGTTTATGGAATCAGTTCACTGAAGTTTTCCACACTGTTTCAACAGCAGGACTAATAACTCCTAAGGGTAATAACTCTTCCTGAAGATGGTGGTGTGGGTCGTAAGGCTCCTGTACGTCCTTCCCAATGGCAGCAGCGAGAAGAGAGCATGAAGTAGAGGAAGGCTGCCCTTGATGATGGATGTTGATTTCCTGTAGCAGCACACCATGAAAATGAACTCAATGATGGGAGGGCTTTGCCTGTGATGAACTGGGCTGTATCCACTATTTTATGTAGGCAATTTCTGTTCCTGGGTTTTGGTGTTTCCATATCAGGCCGTGCGGCAACCAGTCAGGATACTGTCCACCGTGCATCCATATAAGTTATATCAAAGTTTTGGATGTTATGTCGATTATACACAAACTTCTAAGTAGAGTCACTGCCGCTCCTTCTTTATAGTGGCACTTACTGTCCGTCCCAGGACAGATCCTCTGAAATGATAATGACAGGGAATTGAAAGTAACCGACTCTCTACTCCAGTACCCTGATGATGACTGGCTCATGGCCCTCCTGTTTCCTCCTCTTGCAGAGAAGGATCAGCACTTTGTTTTGCGGATGTTGAGTCAGAGCTTGTAGTCGTGACTCCATTCAACCAGATCCTCCATCTCCCTCCTGATGGGAAATTTGTCACCACCTTTGAATCATTCAGCAACAGTGGTGTCATCTGCAAACATAAATATGGCCTTGGAGTTGTACTTAGCCACACCATCACCAAGCACCAGGCACACAGCCTTGTGGTTCACCAATGCTGATGGTCACTGTGGAGGTGGTGTTGACTTTGAATGTGAAGTCCTTAACCATGGCAGGGGTATAGATATTACAACTGTGGGAGAAGACTACATTAAAATCGGCAAAATATTAGACAGAAAATTACAACCCATTTCCAGAAAAGTTGGGATATTTTCCAAAATACAATAAAAACAATAATCTGTGATATGTTAATTCACGTTACCTTTAAATAAAACTTTAACTGACAAATGTACAATCAAACGATTTTCAATAGTTTTACTGACCAACTTAATTTTATTTTGTAAATATGCACAAATTTAGAATGTGATGGCTGCAACACACTCAACAAAAGTTGGGACAGAGGCATGTTTACCATTGTGTTACATCGCCTTTCCTTCTAATAACACTTTTTAATCATTTTGGAACTGAGGATACTAATTGTGTCAAATACCAAAGGACAGGTATTTAAAGTGAGAAGTTGTGGGTTCAAAGGGCATGTGAGAGGTAGGATTTTGACCCAGAGAGTGATGGATGACTGGAATGCAGTGTTCGTAACAGCTCTTAACAGATTTTTACTTACCAAATGGTTACCTGCTGTCTCCTGGACAGCTATGTTGGAATATGCATCTCAGACTTTCACAAATATCTTCCTGTGAATTGACAATAAACATGAACAGTGAATTCAGCTTGCAGCTCTGTTATCTCAGACGATTGACATTGTTGCACATGGAAGAATTCCTCAGCATGTTTTCCAGAGTGCTTTTGCACTGAAAAGGGTTCAGGTATGAGGACAGGTGCAATAAAATAGTTGAGAGAATGACACACTCCAATCCTCATGGAGGGATCAGAAATTAAGTGAGGGAGCTATTTTAAGTCCCTGGGTGTCAGTATATCCGAGGACCTAACCTGGACCCAACACATTGATGCAGCTATAAGGAAGGTATGTCGTCGGCTATATTTTAATAGGAATTTGAGGAGAATTGGAAGGTCACCAAAAACGCTATGCTTTTTTGGAAGCTTGACAAAGTTTGACATATTTTCTGAAAGACTGACAAATTTCTACAGATGTATGTTAGAAAGTATATTGACTGGTTTTATCGTGGCCTGATACGGAAGCATCGATGCCATTCTACGGGAGAGCCTGTAAGAAGGAGTACATTTGGCCCAGTCCGTCATTGGTAAACCAAACCCACTAATCCCTCCTCCCTAAGCCATGTCCAAATCCCTCCATCTTCATGTATCAGATCACCTCTCAGTCTCTGGAACTGCAGTGAAAACAACTATTTGATCACGCCTGTGGTGATAGTACACACCCTTTAAATGAGGCAGCATCTTGGTAAACATATTCTGAACCCTGTCGAAAGCCTCCACATCCTTCCAAGTGTGGGGTGACCAGAACTGTATGCAGTCTTCGAGACATGGCTCAACAAGAGTTTTACCAAGTTGGAACATGATTTTGAACTCAATACCTCGACTAATAAATGAAAGCATTCTGTAAGCCTTTCTGAACCAACATATCAACCTGTGTAGCAACTTTAAACTAGCAATGAACGAGGATGTCATGATCTCTCTGCTCAACAACACTCTAAAGGACCTTGCCCATAACGGTGTTCTGTCTCTTTGCATTTGCCCTACTGAGATGCAATTCCTCACATTTATCTGGGTCAAATTCCGTCTGCCAATTCTCAGGCTATATCTGCAACTGATCTATATTTTGTTGAATTTATTGCCACTCCCTTCTAATATCCACAGCTCCGTCAATCCTGGTATCGTTTACTAATTTACTACCGAACCCATCTACATTTTCATCCAGGCCATCTATATACATTACAAGCAGCAGAGATCGTAGAATAGATCCCTGTGAAACTTCACTAACCGAAGACCTCCAGCTACAAAAATTCCATTCAAACACTCCTTCTGTCTTTTATTGCGAAAGCCAGACAGCCAATTCCCTGCCGACCACATGTATCTGAATCTTCCGGATTACCCTCCCAAAGACAAAGACTTTGCCCAGCGCCTGACAATAGTCAATGTAGATACATGCACTGCCTACCCTTATCAAACTCTGTCCTGACCTTCGGAAAAATAGTTAACTATTTCATGCATCTATGACGTTATTTACTGAGTATAATTAAAATGACCTTATCAAACAAAATTAAAGTAAAAATTAAAGCTTGACAATAATTATTTCAGAAAGAATCAAAGACTCGGAAAGTTCAGATTTTCTCAGAAAGAACTTGACGTTGCTGTCTTTGAGCTGCTGTATCAGATTTTGTTCGGTTGTCCCCCTATGTATCGTGAGCCAGGGAGGGGAGACACCTGTAGTGGAGTATTCTGCAATGATGTAAATAGTTTCTATTTGGATAAACATTTTTGCCAAGAGTAATCAATGCACGGTGACCATGAACAAACAGTTCCTAACTCAGTGTATTCAACTGGGGATCGTAAGTCTTCACTGTCCTTGGGATCAATTCCACATATTTAACCATCAAATTTAATAGTATTGTTGCCAGGAGAAGTAAAAACCAAGATACACTTAAACCTCATCCATAACATGGACTCAAAATTGGCACCATCCACTGCAATCTGCGCAAACAGCCAATAGTTATGTATCTTATTCCTCACTCTGTTCTTAAAGAGTGGAGTGACATTTGTGATTTCCCAGTCCCCTGGAGCAATAACTGACTAATTATTCTTGCACTATTAATCCCTCCACATTCTCATCAGCCTGCGTTTGCTATACCCTTGGGTCATGTCCACCCACCTTCAAGAATTTCGACTCTCCAACTCTTTGTATGCACTATAATATTTACAATCACAATCAGGTGTATATATATTACTAAAAAGTTAAATAAGTAAGAAATCCGATGACAGATGGGAAGAGGCTATTCCTGAACCATTGAGTGTGTGCCTACAGGTTCCTGTACCTCCTCCGTGATGGTAGCAATGGGAAGAGGGCATGTCCTGGGTGGTGGCAGTCCTTCCTGATGGATGCTGCCTTTTTGAGGCAGCGCTCCTCAAAGATGTTCTGGATGCTATTATTTCATCCATACTTTTCTTTACTTCTATTGTAATTACTCAGCACATTATTCTACATCTTCTTCTGCATTATTATAGTTTTACCTTGTCCTACCTCATTGCACTTTGTAATCATCTGATCTGATTTGTCTCAACGGTATACATGCAAAGATTTTCACTCTATTGCGGTCCATATGGCAATAATAAAAACTTCCCATTTCCAATCTGTTGAACCGACTTCCCTGCTATTTAGTTAAAAAACTCTGTCTTCAGCCCGAGCTATGTGATTTGTCAGGACCTCAGTCCTAGCATGTTTCAGATGGAACCTGTCCAATCAAATCATATCCATCCCTCCCCAAAAGTGGAACCAAAGTAGCATGAATCTAAGCACTCTTCACTTCCTCCAGTCTTTCAGCCACACTTTTAACTCACCAAACTAATTGATCCTGTAACAAGCAGCATGCACTTTACATAACAATGCAGAGATTATTAACCTTTGATTCTGATTTTTATATTTATTTCTTAGCTGCTTAGCAGTCGCTTTTCCTTGTATATCCTACATCGTTGGTACTCTACCTGGACCAGGACCACTGTTTTTATTTTCGGTCCCACCAAATTCCTCTGCAGTTCATATTTGATGCTCCAAATCTATTATTTACTTATTTATTGAGATGCAAAATGGAACAGGGACTTCCAGCCCTTCAAGCTGTGACACCTAGTAAACCATGATACAAGCTATGTAATCACAGGACAATTTGTAATGACCAATTCCCAAGCCTGTTGGTCCTTGAACTGTGAAAAGAAACTCGATCAGTCGGGAATATCCCAAGCTTTCCACACAGAGGATGTTCAGAGACTCCAGATATGATGGGACTGGAATTGTTCTCCAAATTCCAGAACGGCCCAGTCACCCCACTCTTTTTTTTAGAATATTTTTATTCAGATGAAAAAAAAAGATTTACAGAGAGCAACACATAGATGCATCTCAACATAACTTGTGTACATTCATATATTGTAATAAAATTGATCAAAATGTCATAGCATAACACATAAAGGTATACCACTCTGTAATCAAAAATTTAAAGATAGGTCATGCATCATAAAATAATTTTTTTTTATATATAAAAAAGTCAACCCCCTACCAACTATCAAAGAAAAAAGCTGATGGATGACAAAGGATAATTAGAAAAAAAAAACATATTCACTTAAGAAGAGAAGATAAAAATATACTTAAAAATCTGTGCACTGTTGAACTTTATAAATTGGAAAAGTAATTTAGGAAAGATCCCCAAATATCATAAAAAGATTCTTTCGAATTTAAGACTGAGCAGCGGATCATTTCTAAATTTAAATACGACATAATATCACGCAGCCATTGAAGATGTATAGGAGCGGTAGACTCCTTCCACTTAAGCAAGATTGCTCTTCTTGCTAAAAGAGAGGTAAAAACTAAAACCTGTAGGTTAGGAGTATTTAAAGTTATATCTTCATTTGCAATAGTACCAAACAAGGCAGTGAGGAGATTCGGGTCAAATTGGACCCTAAAATGTTGAGAGAAGGTGTGAAATACTTCCCGCCAAAACTTTTCAATTGTAAGGCAAAACCAAAACATATGAATTAAAGAGGCATCAGCAGAGTTGCATTCATTACAAATTGGAGAAACTTTCGGGTAAAAACTGCAGAGCTTCTGTTTAGAAATGTAAGCTCTATGAAACACTTTAAATCGTAGAAGAGAATGACGAGCACAGAACGATGATGTATTAACCCGTTTAAGAATTTTATTCCATCTATCATCAGAAATTTGACAATTTAGGTCATCCTCCCAAGCTTTTTATATTTTATCTAAAATGTCTTGTCTAGTATCAATCAACAATTTATAGATATCGGAAATAGAACCATTAACAAAAGGTTTTAAACTTAAAAGATCGTCAGTAAATTTTTATCAGGACCTATAGGAAAAGTAGTTAATTGGAAATGTAGAAAATCTCTAATTTGAAGGTATCTGTAAAAATGTGATTTTGGGAGTGCAAAATTATTTGACAATTGGTCAAATGAAGCAAGGGATCCTGAGATAACAGGTCCCAATACACTTAATACCTAATTCATCCCAATCTTTAAAGAGTTTATCAGTCAGGGAAGGGATAAAAAATAATTAAGGAGAATGGGAGATGATAATGAAAAATTCGGTAAACCAATTTTTTTTTTCTAAATTGAGACCAGATCCTTAAAGATTGCTTAACAATTATGTTACCTGTTGTTTTATTTGCTGAAAAGAAGAGTATGATCCAAGAAGAGAGACAATAGAGGATTCTTTTTACAGAATTATCTTCTAAGGAGATCCATGATGGGCAATCTTTACGATAAATATAATAGGACCAGAAAGTAATATTCCTTATATTGTCAGCCCAATAGTAAAACCTAAAATTGGGTAAGTCTAATCCACCCATCTCTGTATTTCTTTGCAGGTAAACTTTACTTAAACGAGCTTTTTTTTTTTATGATTCCAAATATAAGATGTTAAAATTGAATCTAAAGAATCAAAGTTGGTCTTAGGAATAAGAATAGCTAAATCCTCAAAAAGATACAAAAAATTAGGAAGAGTCTTCCTTTTAATCAGTTTAATTCGGCCAATTAGGGATAAAGAATGGGGAGACCATTTAGAAAGCGTCTTTTTCACATAATTCAGTAAGAGGTTTAAGTTTTCTTTAAATAAGTTTTAATAAATGAATTCCAGTTGGCCCTGGAAACTGCGGATGCATTGGTAATCATTTTCCAATGTTCCTTAGATTCAGGATTAGTTCCTGAGGATTGGAGAATGGCTAATGTTATCCCACTTTTTAAGAAAGGAGGGAGTGAGAAAGCAGAGAACTATCGACCTGTCAGCCTGACATCGGTCGTGGGGAAGATGATAGAGTCCACTATTAAGGATGAAATAGTGACATATCTAGATAGTGATAGGATTGGGCCGAGCCAGCATGGATTTACAAAGGGTAAATCATGCTTGACTAATCTGTTGGAGTTTTTAGAGGATGTAGCCAGGACGTTAGACGGGGGAGATCCAGTGGATGTAGTGTACCTCGATTTTCAGTAGGCATTTGATAAGGTCCCACATAGGAGTTTGGTGGGTAAAATCAAAGCTCAGGGCATCAGGGAGAAGACATTGACATGGATAGAAAACTGGTCGGCAGATTGAAAGCAAAGGGTAGCGGTGAACGGGTGTTTCTCGGAATGGCAGTTGGTGACAAGTGGGGTGTCACAGGGCTCGGTATTAGGACCACAGCTGTTTACAATTTACGTCAACGGTTTGGATGAAGGCATTGAAAATAACATCACCAAACTTGCTGAAGATACTAAACTGGCTGGCATGTGATGCGGATTTTAGGAGAATTCAGGGTGAATTGGATAGTCTGGGTGAGTGGGCAGATACTTGGCTGATGACATTTAATGTGAATAAGTGTGAGGTTATCCACTTTGGGAGTAAGAACAGGAAGGCAGATTATTATCTGAAAGGTGTAGAGTTAGGCAAGGGAGAAATACAAAGAGATCTAGGAGTCCTTGTTCATCAGTCACTGAAGGTGAATGAGCAAGTGCAGCAGGCAGTGAAGAAGGCTAACGGAATATTGGCCTTTATTACAAAGGGAATAGAGTACAAGAGCAAGGAAATTCTCTTGCATTTGTACAGAGCCCTGGTGAGACCACACCTGGAGTATTGTGTACAGTTTTGGTCTTCAGGGTTAAAGGAGGACATCCTGGCTGTAGAGGAAGTGCAGCGTAGATTCACAAGGTTAATTCCTGGGATGTCAGTACTGTCTTACGCAGAGAGGTTAGAGAGACTGGGCTTGTACACGCTGGAATTAAGGAGATTGAGGGGGGATCTGATTGAAACATATAAGATTATTAACGGATTGGACAAGATAGAGGCAGGAAATATGTTCCAGATGCTGGGAGAGTCCAGTACCAGAGGGCATGGTTTGAGAATAAGGGGTAGGTCATTTAGGTCAGAGTTAAGGAAGAACTTCTTCTCCCAGAGAGTTGTGGGGGTCTGGAATGCACTGCCTCGGAAAGTAGTGGAGGACAATTCTCTGGATGCTTTCAAGAAGGAACTAGATAGGTATCTTATGGATAGGGGAATCAAAGGATATGGGGATAATGCAGGAAGCGAGGATTGATAGTGGTTGATCAGCCATGATCTCAAAATGGCGGTGCAGTCTCGAGGGGCCGAATGGTCTACTTTTGCACCTATTGTCTATTGTCTATAATTGAAGACTCTTCCTAAATTTTTATATCTTTTTGAGGCTTTACCTATTCTTATTCCTAATACCTACATTGATTCTCTAGGTTCAATTTTAACATCTTATTTTTGGAATAATAAACAAGTTCGTTTAAAAAAAGTTTACTTACAAAGAAATAAAGAGATGGGTGGACTAGCCCTACCCAATTTTATGTTTTACTATTGGGTTCCATTCTTAAGAAATGTGGAAGGCAGAAGATAGGAAACTAGGGGCCAGTTAATCTGACTTCAGTTGTTGGGACGATGTTGGAGTTGATTGTAAAGGATGTGATTTAGGGATTCTGGGAGGCACGAACAGCTTGTTGTAGGCACGGTTTCCTTGAGAAAATCTTGCCTCACTAATCTGTTGGAATTCTTTGAAGAAAGAAAAAAATAAGATAGATAGATATGTTGTTGTTGTCGACATGGATTTTCAGAAGGCTTTTGACAAGCTGCCAAACATAAGACTGTTTAACAAGCTATAGCAACCAGCTTTAACAACCCATGGTATTGCTGGAAAGATACCACCACGGATCAAGCAGTGCTGATTGGCAGGAGGAAAAGAGCGGGGAGAAAGGGATCCTTTTCTGATTCATTGCCCTGACTATTGTTGTTCCTCATGGGTTTGTGTTGTGACCAATTATAATGTTGTTGTATGACAATGATTTGAATGATGGAATTGATGCCCCTGATCATCTTATATACCTCTATTATGTCACCACTCATCCTTCGTCGCTCTAAGGAGAAAAGGACAAGATCATTCAAACTATTCTCAGAGGGCATGCTCCCCAATACCGGGATCATCCTCGTAAATCTCCTCTGCACCCTATCTATTGTTTCCACATCCTTCCTGTAGTGCAAGGCCAGAAGTGGGCACAGTAGTCCAAATGGGTCTGACCAGGGTCCGATATAGCTGCAATATTATCCTCTCGGCTCTTGATCTCAATCCCACTGTTGTTGAATGTCAATGCACTGTATGTCTGCTCAACCACAGTCAACCTGAACAGCAGCTTTGGGTGACCTATGGACTCGGACCCCAAGATCCCTCTGATCCTCCACACCGCCAAGAATTTTACCATTAATATTATATTGTGACATCATAATTCACCTACCAAAATGAACCACTTCACACTTTTCAGGGTTGAACTCCCGCCGCCAATTCTCAGCCCAGTTTTGCATCCTATCAATGTCCTGCTGCGAACTCTGACAGCCCTCCACACTATCCACAACACCCCCAACCTTTCTGTCATCATCAAATTTACTAACTCCTTCTTCTACTTCATCATCTAGATCATTTATAAAAATCAGGAAGAGAAGAGCTCCCGGAACAGGTCCCTAAGGCTCACCGCTGGTCACAGACTGCTATGCAGAATATGACCCGTCTAAAATGACACTTTTCCTTCGGTGGGCAAGCCAGTTCTGGATCCGCAAAGCAATGACCCCTTGGATCACAAGCCTCCTTAGTTTCTTAATAGGCTTTCCATGGAATGCCTTATGATTTGCATTGCTAAAGTCCATATAAACTATATCTACGGCTCTACCTTCATCAATGCGTTTACTCACATCCTCAAAATATGCAATCAGGCTCGTAAGGCACAACCTTCTTTGACAAAGCCATGCTTTCAATTTCTAATCATATTATACCTCTCCATATGCTTATAAATTCGACCTCTCAGGATCTCTCCATCAACTTAACAACCATCAACTGAAGTAAGACTCTCTGGTCTTTAATTTCCCGGGCTATTTTTACTTCTTTTGTTGAATAATGGAACAAGATCTGCAACACTCCAATCCTCCGGAACTACTTCTGTCCCCATTCATGAAGCAAATAACATTGCCAGGGGCTCCAACCCTCGCCTTCCACAGTCGTCTGTGTACCATTCACACTTATCCACTTATCCACCGGCACTCTTTGTTGGTCCTATTCTCTCACGTCTTTATTCACGTCCTTGTAGAATGCCTTGGGGTTTTCCTTAATCCTGCTCATCAATCCTTCATATGGCCGCTTCTGGCCTCAACCTTCTAGATCTCAATCATTATCTAGTCTTTTGAAACTTTCATGAGCTTTTCTTCTCCTCTTGACTAGATTTACAGGAGCATTTGTACCCCATGGTTCCAGTACCGTACCATCCTCTCCCTGTCGCATTAGAACACATTTCTTCAGCAATCCACACAAATATCACCTGAACATTTACCACATTTATGCCATACATTTCCGTGATAACCCTATCATCATATTTTGGCAATAAACTTTCTTGAACAAACCTAACAATGCCACCCCATCTAAACCCCTTGCTCTAGGGAGATGCCAATTGATATTTGGGAAATTAAAATCGCCCACCATGTCAACCCTGTTATTATTGCATCTTTGATGTCCCTGTCATCTGAGTCACAGGGGCAGACTCTGTGCCAGAATTGCCACCATAGTTGCTTCCCCCATTGACTGTCTCCCCCAACAGTACTCTGCTTTGTTTTCAAAGCATTTTCATAGCACCAGACATGTTAGACTGCCTCCAACAACATAGTACCCTCACACAACGACCCACATTTCTACTTCATATCCAAGATCCACAAACCCTCCCGTTTCAATGAATTTCTCCCAGAGCCATAAACAGTGAGATCTCTTCCTAAAGGTAAATGCCTTTTTAAAGTACACTTGGTCTCTGTTTATTAACCCTGAGTTTTCCAGAGCCCAATTTATATTCAAAAGATTCAGAAGCAAAGTGGATCTACCTCAGTCTGCACAGGTGAATTTGACTTTCCTCCACTTGTTTAATTTGTGCATTGTTAACCTTCACCGAGAAATACACCAGCTCAACAGGTTCTGTAACTCAAGATCAAGTACAGACAAGCAAATAAAGAAATGTTCCTCCAAACCATGGTGCACTCAGGAAACATATACCCAAAAAGCACAGCACGTAAAACACACCATTACCACAAATAAATGAATAAAATAAAATTCATAATGCATGCAGTAGGCGGCACAGGTAAACCGTAAAGAGTAAACAGTAAACAATAAGCAGCTCACTTTACTCGTGATGAGACCTTTGTGGTGCGAGGATATTTATTAGGTTCTCAGCCTGAGGGAAGAGGTTGTTACCCAGTCTGGCAGTCGTAGTCCTGATGCTCCAACATTTCCTTCCTGAAGATTGTGGGTGTCAAAGAGATTGGCGGATGTGTGGTACGAGACCTGAACAAATTTATCTTTGTTATTTCACTAATGCTGCCCTCAAACCTTGTGAACGTTCGTTCTGTCGTTACTCCTTTGGCGGGTCCTGTCAACCAGCCAGTCCAGAATTCTTGCTGTCATGGAGAATGGGTGGGAACAGAAGCAGTTCTTGCAGTCTCCTTTTCTCTAAGTTCATCTTTCTCCCTTTATGATACGTCATTCTTACATCAGCTGAATAACAGTACTGAGGAGCACCAAGATAAGCAAGGCCACATGGTCGACAGGCACAAGTAGAACATACAAAGGGTGAAAAATATATATTGTTCATTCTGTATTTCTTTATGACTGCACATACAATATTTCGGAAGACAGTACTGAGGAACGGTGCACTGTTTTGATGTAAGTGAACAAGTGATGATGTGTAGAAGAGGATTCATAAGGTCCTAATGTAAAAGTCTGGGTCAGTACGAGTTGTATTCAGATCTGTCACTGCGATGAGAGTACTGGAAATAAAGGTGCAGCAGATAAACACCAGTAAAATTATTAAACCTGATGTGGATATAAGACAAAGAACACAAGGAATTTATCAAGTTCAGACAGTGACCAGCCTCTGATCTCTGCTGGATGGTGGAACAGGTTTAGTAGTCCCACATGAAACCCTGAGGTACTAAAGTGTTTGAGATTATCACTCATCATTCACCCAAAATCTACTTTATGCCAACTGTCCTCTTGCTCCAATTGTTCTCTGGAGAACCTGCTCAGGATGGCCTAAGACAATTGCTCTGGGTATGTTTCCATCTTGGCCCACAGACACTTCATAACGCCAGTCCATGGGGTTAATTCAGTATTAAGCCCTGAAGCTGAGTGCTGCTTACTATATATAAAGTCACACTCTATAATGGAGTCTGCTTACAGGGGAGCTGGAAGCACTAGTGTCCGTAGATCAGTTTGACAATTGATTCTCTGCCCTGGTTTGCCAGTTGACTGCACATCAACTGGACTCAAAGAGCACAGGGCCAGTTACAGAGCGAGCAGCTGCTCTGCTGACAGAACAGCCTTTGGCAATCAGTGAGGAGCTTTTTCCACAAGCTCAATGTGAACAATACATCGGCTGAAAACACATGTCCACAATTACAACAAATAAAATGGTTTGAATTACTTAATAAAATAGATTTGGAGAAATATACTGCACAGAAAACAGGCACTTCGGCCAAACACAACCGCGCTGAGCAAGTTACCTGAATGAGCTTCTTATTTGCCCTCAATGACCCTCAAAACCTTTCTAATCAATGCACATGTCCAAATGTCTTCTAGATGTTATAAAAATGTCCATTAACTTAGTTTGTACTTAGTTAACCTGAGATCAGTTTAGCCAGAGGATTTCCCAGCTTGTGAACTGGGAAAATCTATGGAAGGTCACTCTCTCTTTTTGGACTCTATGGAAAGACAATGGTGGAGCACAGGGGCCGTCGGCTGAGTCGAATGCATGATTTACAGTTGTCCAGTTATGGGGATTTCCCTCCGCAGATACCTATTAGTCGCAATGAGAGATCAGACTTGACATCTATTGCACAAAGGCCAGCTCGTTCAGTTCATACAAAGTCTGGAGGGTAACATAGCACTCCTCGGCTGACGAGAAATAAATCTCAATAATTTATTCACGATGCCTCATGACCTCCCTTTTTTCCCTTCAGGAGCTGGGGTTTGGGTGCAAAGATATTAAATGGTGTAAAGTGCTGACCAGTGATTTGCTATGTGGAAGTGGGTGAGATGATTCTGCATTTACAGAAAAGCTGAGGTCATCCATTCATGGAATTTACAGTTTTTAACTTTCCATTTGTTTTACAGTACCCTGTGAAAAGCATCCACTTTATGTGACAGAAACCATAACAGATCATAAGTCTGTTGGTTGTTCAAACTCTATCTGCATACCTAATAGAGAAATGCCATCCTTACCCATTCTGGTTTTTCATCACTCTCATCCCTACATCTAGACTTATGGCTCTTAGCTGCCTCCTGACAAGCATTTTGATAGAAACAAGTCTCCAGTAGCTTGTCAGGACGGGGACAGGATTGGACCCAAATGGCACTGAAGTACTAGGGGTAGGACAGGATGGGAATGCCACGGCATGGAGGGGTTTATGCAGGCGGGGCTGGATCCCCGAGTTCGTGGCAGGGCAGGATGATCCCGGAGCTCGTGGCAGGGCAGGAGGACCCCGGAGCTCGTGGCGGGCCGCATGGATCCCGGGCAGGGCCGCCTCCCAGGCTATGAACACGGAGGCCTGGGCAAGGAGCAGACACCTGGGCAGGTGCAGGGCACAACCCTTAATGAACATTGGGTGGAAAGGGCAGAATCCCCGCCGGGCAGCGGCAGTCCAGCCGGGCCTGCCCGACGGAGGCAAGGGATCAGAAGGAAGCTGGGTCCAGGGTGAGCAGCAGGGCTACCGCGATACACCGGCAAATTTGCAAGGGCAACCGGCAGCGTGACAGCGCAGGCAAGGCGACTAAGGCGGAACAGCGGGACCAGCGCACACGAGAGAAGCAGGGGAACAAGACCAACCGGACAGAACAGATGCAGAACAGGCCGGCAACCAGGGCAAAACATGATTCCGAGCAGGCGGGCAACCAGGGAAGAAAAGGATTCCGAGCAGGCCGGCAACCAGGGAAAGTGCAGAATTCAGAGCCGGCAGCCCTGGTACAAAGCGGGTTAAACCGGCTTTGGAGTAGGACAACCCCACAACCAGACTCAGTCCCCGAGCCCCCAAAACCACCTGTCCCCTAATAGGCGACAGATGTGCCTCCTTAAGCCAAGACGATCCAAAGGCTCCGGGTGACAGGGCTGGCAGCAAGGCCTAGAGTCGGGAGTGCGAAACCGGAGCAAGACCCGGAAGGCGGTCTCCGGGCCGAACCCTAATGTAGTTATCGAGAATGTTCGTTCTTCACCAAGGCTGTGGCAATTTAACAGCAGTTCTATTGGGATTTGAACTCATTCATTGCAGGGCCCGACGGCTGGATTACAGGATAGTAACTAACCCATTGTACTAAAACCCCATCGGACACAGCTCTGCTCAGGGTCACCTGCTTACTCAAGTCTCCACCTTTCAGTCAGAATACCTTGACAGGATGACTCAACTTTGGTACTGGCAGATCTAGTACTTCCTTTCCAAAAAGCTGAAAGCTTTCTCCATGTCATATTTGAGAACACAATTAATCAAAACTTTGACTGTTTTTGCATCTTATCTTCATTTCTGTAATATGACGGGCATGATGTCTCAAACAGAATTACAGGTCAATGAGTTGCAAGAAATTTGCAATGAAAGTCTGCATTACACAATAATCCATTTTGCTTTGGTATCTCACTACAAACTTTCGCAATGTTTCTGTTGACATGTTACTCTTTATTATATGTTACTCCACAACATCTACATATCTATCGACCTTATTTTTGTTTCTTTTTTTGAAGGAATTCTCAAGGAAACCATGCTGAGGACTGGCAGTTCGTTCCTCTAAGGATCGCGAAAACGCATCTTTTAAAATCAACTCCGACATCTTCCCAACCACTGAAGGCACATTCACTGGCCGCTAATTCCCTTTCTTATGCCTCACACCTTACTTAAAGAGTGGGGCGACGGGGGCATTCTGGAGTGCGGAGAACAATTCCACTCTAATCATGTTCGGAGTCTCTGTGCATCCTCTGTGTGGAAAGCATGCGATATTCCCAATTGCTCGAGTTTCTTTTCACAATTGAAAGACCAATTGGCTTGTGAATTGGTCATTTCAAATTGTCCTGTGACTACAGGAGGTTTCATCAGAGTTAACTGGGTGACAGAGCTTGAGGGTCTGGAAGTCCCTGTTCCGTTTTGCATCTCAAAAATAATAATAGATTTAGATAATCTGATCTGATCTGCAGAGGAATTTAGGGTGGAACTGGAAAAAAAACAGTGGACCTGGTCCATGTGAGTACCAACAATGTAGGAAGAACAAGGAAAAAGCGACTGCTGAGGGAATATAAGCAGCTAAGAACTAATTTTAAAAACCAGAAACAAGGGTTAATAAGCTCTGCATTGTTTGGTAAGCTACATACAACATGATACAAGATCAATCGGATTAGTGATTTAAAAGTGTGGCTCAAAGACTGGAGGAAGAGAAGAGTGCTTACATTCATAGTACATTGCTTCCACTATTGGGGAAAGATGGAGATGATTTGATTGGACAGGTTCCAGCTGAAAAATGCTAGGACTGAAGTCCTGACAAATCACATAACTAGGGCTGTAGACAGTATTTCACTAAATATCAGGGAAGTGGGTTCAACAGATTGGAAATGGAATGATTTTATTATATCCATATGTACCGCAATATTGAAAATCTTTGCATGTGTACTCGAGACAAATCAGATCATATCATTACAGTGCAATGCGGTAGGACAAGGTAAAACAATAATAATGCAAAAGGTGTAGAATAATGTGCGGAATAATTACAATAGAAGTAAGGAAAATTATGGATGAAATAATGGCATACAGGACATCATTGAGGAGCCCTGCCTCAAAAAGGCAGCATCCATCATGAAGGACCACCACCACCCAGGACATGCCCTCTTCCCATTGCTACCATCACGGAGGTAGTACAGGAGCCTGAAGGCACACACTCAATGGTTCAGCGATAGCCTCTTCCCATCTGTCATCGGAATTCTGACCTATTTAACTTTTTTTATACTATTTTATAGACATCTAACTGTGATTTACTGGTTTTATTGTTATGTATTACGATGTACTGCTCAAGCATAACAATTTCAAGACATATAGCGGTGATATGAAACCTAATTATTTTGGTGAATATTAAAAAAGGATACAAAGAGTACTTCCTCAGATGTATAACGAGTAAAAGAGAGTGTAGAATGTATATTCGACCACTGGGAAATGACACTGGAGAAATAGTCAGATACGCTGAAACGGCAGAGAACTGTACAGGTACTTTCTGACAGTCTCCAGTATTTCCGACATGAAGAGCATGCCAGAAATTGAAGCCTGGGCCGCATTGAGTATAGTCACTTTTAATAAGGAGAAATTGCTTGGAGAGTTGTAATTCCTGAAAGTGGATGGACAAGATACTAGGGTTTAGCAGAAAGAGGCTGAAGCAATTGTGGAGGCATTAATAGTGCAAGAATAATTAGTCAGGAATTAATCCACGTGACTGGGAAATCAGAAATGTCACTCTACTCTTGAAGAACACAGGGGGGGAAAAGATAGGAAATTATTGGCTGTTTACCAAGATTGCAGTGGATGGTGTACTTTTAGAGGCCATGTTACGGATGAGATAAAAGTGTATATTGGTTATTAATTCTCCTGACAGCAAGAGTGTTCACTTTGATTTGTAAATATGTGGATTTGATCTCCAGGTACAGTGAGGACATAAGGTCCCCAACTGAATACACCGAGATGTGAACTTTTTGTCCTTAGTCACAGTGCATTCATTACTCTTCACAAACATCTTTATGCAAATAGAAACTAATTGCGTCATTGCAGAATACTCCACTTGAGGTTCCTCCCCTCCCTGAATCACAATATATATGGGGACCACCACCGAAATATGATTCAGCTGCTCAAAGAAAGCAACTTCGATTTCTTTGTCACAGGTAATTCTGAGTTTTCTGAGTCTTTGAGTCTTTCTGAAATAATTATTGTCAAGCATTAAATGTAGATGGGTTCATTGGTAAATAGGCAGATGATGAAACAATTGATGGAGCTGTGCATAGTGTAGAGGACTGGCAATAAATACAGCAAAATGTAGATCAATGGCAGATATAGGATGGGAAATGGCAAATGGAATTTGACCCAGATAAATGTGACGAATTGCACCTCAGTAAGGCAAATGCAAGACAGAACACTGTTATGGGCAAGGTCCTTTAAAGTGTTACTGAGCAGAGAGATCATGGCATCCTAGTTCATTGCTAGTTATAAGTAGCTACACAAGTTGATATGAGCAGAGAGATCATGGCATCCTAGTTCATTGCTAGTTATAAGTAGCTACACAAGTTGATAGGCTTACAACATGCTTGTATTTATTAGTCGAAGCATTGAGCTCAATAGTCATGTTCCTAATTTGTAAGACTCTCCTTGGGCGACATCTGGATTACTGCATTCAGTTCTGTTCGCCCCACACTTGGAAGGATGTGGAGGCTTTAGAGAGGGTGAAGAATATGGTTACCAAGTTGCTGCTTCATTTAGAGGGTGTGTGCTATCACAAGAGGCGTAATAATATGTTATTTTTACTGGAGCTCCAAAGGCTGAGGGGTGATCTGACAGAGGATTACAGAAAGATGGAGGGATTTGGACATGGTATAGGCAGGAGGGATTAGTGATTGGGTGTTTTTGATTTGCTTTTTCTAGTTTCTAGTTCAACACAACATTGTGGCCCAATTGGCCTGGTGCTGTGCTATACTCTTCAATGTTCTATGTTCTCCTTAGTTCTCAAAGCATTTTCATAGCAAACTGACATGTTTGACAGTTACTTTGCAGCTGTAGATTAAATCCTTTGCAATTTACAATTTGCTATTTCTAAACTCAAGGTAAAGATTCCATTTAGAATTTTAAAGAGCAAATCTCTCACAATATCATTGAACATTAATGTCTCCTAAACTACACTAGCAGCAATGATGTTAAATTAATTTCGACATGCCATATTCAAGAGATGTTCTTCTGCACACTATTGATTTAACATGTGGTAATTTGAGTTAATAACCCCTTCCTGTCAGCTTAAACAGTCTGACATATCACATAAACAAAATGTTTTCACCCATAGAATTGCCAATGATCAGGTGACTTATCTTTAAACTCTGGAAACCCTTGTGCATGAAAGTCGCTGCAGGTTCTGAGATTCACAAACCACCCTGCCTGGCACCAATAATCAATCCATGGTCAAAGTCACTAAGATCACATTTCTCTCATATACTGATGTTTGGTCTCAACAACAAATGAATCTCATGACCATTCCTGCATGCTTTTATGCATTAAGTTTCATCGACAGTATTGGATGATGAGATATCGGCACTAACAAGTGTAATGGGATGTACAGGTGTTCCTAATAATGTTGCCACTGAATGTATTATGCTCTGCTTGGGCTGTCCTGAACCATTTCTCTGCAAGTGAGGTATTTTAGAAGTAGAATTTCTGATAAATTGGAAACAGTGCAACCATCCTCACACATGCAGCAATGTTATGACAATGTGTTTGATAATGACACTGATAGAAAGCAAAAGGACTGAACACCAGGGAAAATTTGCCCACCTTTTCCAAGCTACATGGAAATCACTCAAGAGGCTTTAAAATCTCTGCCTGTATTCCCTCAGGACTGCATTAAAATAGCATCCTAGAATTTCAACTGTTCACTAGATTGGGCCTCGAACCCACGCTATAGACTCAAGGAAAAAATGACACCACCTGGTCACACTTGACACTGTTAAGAACTCAGCATAGAAACAAATTTACGGAAATGGAATACAATCAGCTCAGCAAAGGCAGCAGTAGAGGAGCTTGCAGCACATACTGAATGGAAACTAAAACTTCTTACTCTCTGAGATTAAAGAAGAGAATCGTAATTTTAATATTATTCTATCCACAATTTAAGAGTGTTCTAAAGTAGTCTTCAAGGCTACCAGAGTCTGTACTTCTGCAGATAGTCTATTACCTTCAGAGACAGGTAACTGATTGTTCAAGACCATATGTGGGATCTGAATTCAGCACAGATATACTATAGCTATTGTTGCCTTTACAACTGATCTGGTTTACTGTCCCAGCTATCCGAACGTAAGTCATTGTTGTCATATAGTAGTATGTCTGTATTCTTTTTAACTATATTCTCAGTTTTCTGAAATATTCTACCTCTCAATTTGTAGTTTCCAAAAGTCATAGGAGTAGAATTAGGCCATTTAGACCCAACGGGTCTGCCCCACCATACCATCTTGTCTGATCTAATATCCCTCTCAGCCCCATTTGCTTCCCTTGATCTGGAACCTTTCACAAACATATTAATGAATAAACTATCAACCTCTGCTTTGGATATCCCCAATTACTTAGCCTTCGCAGCCATCTGTGGCAAGCAATTCCACCGATTCCCCACATTCTGGCACAAGAAATTCCTTCTCATCCCTCTTATAAAGGGACATACTTCTACTCCAAGGCTGCACCATCTGTTCCCAAACTCTCCCACCACAAAGGACATCCTCTACTTCAACTCTATCTAGGTATTTCAATATCCATAAGGTTTCAATGTCTTTCTTTTCTCTTTACCAGAGCTATCAAAAGTGAGATCTCTTTCACCAGATAATGGCCTTCCAAAAAACACTTGTCTCCCTAGTGTTTGTCCTGCTGATTGTTAATAGTGAGTTTTCCAAAGCCCGACCGGCCAGTCGTATTGATGCCAGATTCATCACTGAAGAAGAGGGACATTCTATACAGGTAGGATTGTCTTACCTCCAATTCTTTAACATTGTTCAATGTTGAAATTGCCTGAAATCTCAACAATTGAACAGGGTCAGAAACTCAAGTTCAAATTCAAATTTCTTTACAGATATAGAACCAAACGAAACAACATTCCTCTGAAACTCGGTGCAACCACAAAACATTGATCGCACAAAGCACATAAAACTAAATATTGTCAAAAATAAGTGAATAAAATATAATTCACAATGCATGCAGTGTGCAGTACATTAAAAAAAAAATAAACAGTAAAGAGATCACTGTCTTGTGATAAGACCTCGGGTGTGGCAGGGCATTCATTGGTTTTGTAACCGAATTTAAGAGGCAATTACCAGACTAGCAGTCGTGGACCTCAAGCTCCAGTGCCTCCTTCCCGATGATTATGGGTCAAAGAGATTGTGAGCTGTGTGGCAGGGATCCTCAATGATGCTTTGGGCTCTTAACTAAATCAAATGTGTCAGATCATTAATATTCCAAACAACATTTTATTTAAAGTAAAATATCTATTTTTTTGAAATAATGAACATACTAAAAAGCGATACAAAACATTATTTTTTCCAAATCAAATTGAGTTTATTCTCATTATCATAAGTTCATTGAGGTACGGGTTCAGTACAAAGGAAAATTTGCATGCAGCAGCATCACAAGGATGAAGGGACAAACAAAACAGAATATAGATTATGCATTAGCTCCATATTAAGTAATGTGATATGCAAAAATGTCCATTTGTCATCGCAAGTATATATTTTCAGAAGTTAATTGGCTGGAATAGGAATGAATGGGAGATTGGGTTGATTAGACAAAATAGATGAATGTTACTCTAAGCAGGCATGACCGGCAGTGCTGAAAACATTGACAATTACAATTTCCCATGAGAAGTTACTCACGGACAGTTATATAAAATCGTGTATTTCTTGCAATGAAAATGCTCCCATGATACTTCAGGGTTTAATCATCGAGAAGATACTTTGATTCACATGTCGGGTGGGAGCTGGATGGGGTGGAACATGAATGTAAAAAATTCTGTGGAGCTGACTGGTCAAAATAAATATTGAGAACTGGTACTGAGTACTTTGCAGTGTTCAATGGTGGGGCGGGTTTACCAATGACGGACTGGGCCATATTTACTACTTTTTAGATGCTGTTCCGAACAATGGCATTGATGCTTCCATACCAGGCCAAGATGAAACCAGTCAATATACTCTCGAACATATATCTGTCGAAATTTGTCAACGTTTCAGATAATATGTCAAATTTTGTCAAGCTTCTGAGAAAGCCTATCGTTTTTGGTAAAATTTAAAATCTCCTCAAATTCCTATTGAAATATAGCCGCTGTCTCACCTTCTTTACAGCTGTATCAATATGTTGGTTCCAGGTTAGCTCCTCGAACATACTGACACCCAGGAACTTAAAAAAAGTTCATTCACTGCATTTCTGATCCCTCCATGAGGATTGGTGTGTCTCATTCACTCAACTAGAGTTAGGACCAAGAGTTGAGATTTTTGATTGGAGAAAGGCTAACTTTGAGGAGATGCGAAGGGATTTAGAGAGAGTGGATTGGGTCAAGTTGTTTTATGGGAAGGATGTTATAGAGAAGTGGAGGTCATTTAAGGGTGAAATTATGAGGGTACAGAATCTTTATGTTCCTGTTAGGTTGAAAGGAAAGGTTAAAGGTTTGAAAGCACCATGGTTTTCAAGGGATATTAGAAATTTGGTTCGGAAAAAGAGGGATGTCTGCAATAGATATAGGCAGCATGGAGTAAAAGAATTACTCGAGGAATATAAAGAATGTAAAAGGAATCTTAAGAAAGAGATTAGAAAAGCTAAAAGAAGATACGAGGTTGGTTTGGCAAATAAGGTGAAAGTAAATCCGAAAGGTTTCTACTGTTATATTAAAAGCAAGAGGATAGTGAGGGATAAAATTGGCCCCTTAGAGAATCAGAGTGGTCAGCTATGTGTGGAGCCGAGGGAGATGGGAGAGATTTTGCACGATTTCTTCTCTTCGGTATTCATTAAGGAGAAGGATATTGAATTGTGTAAGGTGTGGGAAACAAGTAAGGAAGTTATGGAACCTATGACAATTAAAGAGGTGGAAGTACTGGCGCTTTTAAGAAATTTATAAGTGGATAAATCTCCGGATCCTGACAGGATATTCCCCAGGACCTTGAGGGAAGTTTGTGTAGAAATAGCAGGAGCTCTGACGGAGATCTTTAAGATGTCATTAGAAACGGGGATTGTGCCGGAGGATTGGCGTATTGCTCATGTGGTTCCACTGTTTAAAAAGGTTTCTAGAAGTAAGCCTAGCAATTGTAGACCTGTCAGTTTGACATCAGTGGTGGGTAAATTAATGGAAAGTATTCTTAGAGATAGTATTAATAATTATCTGGATAGACAGGATCTGATTAGGTGTAGCCAGCATGGATTTGTGCGTGGAAGGTCATGTTTGACAAACCTTATTGAATTTTTTGAAGAAGTTACGAGGAATGTTGACGAGGGTAAGGCAGTGGATGTAGTCAATATGGACTTCAGCAAAGCCTTTGACAAAGTTCCACATGGAATGTTAGTTAAGAAGGTTCAGTCGTTAGGTATTAATGCTGGAGTAATAAAATGGATTCAACAGTGGCTAGATGGGAGATGCCGGAGAGTAGTGGTGGTTAATTGTTTATCGGGATGGAGGCCAGTGACTAGCGGGGTGCCTCAGGGATCTGTTTTGGACGCAATGTTGTTTGTAGTATACATAAATGATCTGGATGATGGGGTGATAAATTCGATTAGTAAGTATGCCGATGATACTAAGGTAGGAGGTGTTGTGGATAATGAGGTGGGTTTTCAAAGCTTTCAGGGAGATTTATGCCGGTTAGAAGAATGGGCTGAACGTTGGCAGATGGAGTTTAATGCTGAGAAGTGTGAGGTTCTACAATTTGGCAGGAATAATCCAAATAGAACATACATTGTAAATGGTAGGGCATTGAGGGATGCAGAGGAATAGAGAGATCTAGGAATAACAGCGCATAGTTCCCTGATGGTGGAGTCTCATGTAGATAGGGTGGTGAAGAAGGCTTTTGGAACGCTGGCCTTTATAAATCAAAGCATTGAGTACAGAAGTGGGGATGTAATGTTAAAATTGTAAAAGGCATTGGTAAGGCCAAATTTGGAATATTGTGTACAGTTCTGGTCACCGAATTATAGGAAAGATATCAATAAATTAGAGAGAGTGCAGAGTCGATTTACTAGGACGTTACCTGGGTTTCATCACTTAAGTTACAGAGAAAGGTTGAACAAGTTAGGTCTCTATTAATTGGAGCGTAGAAGGTTGAGGGGGGATTCGATCGAGGTATTTAAAATTTTGAGAGAGATAGATAGAGTTGACGTGAATAGGCTGTTTCCATTGACAGTAGGGGAGATTCAAACGAGAGGACATGATTTGAGAGTTAGGGGGCAGAAGTTTAAGGGAAACACGAGGGGGTATTTCTTTACTCAGAGAGTGATAGCTGTGTGGAATGTGCTTCATGTAGAAGTAGTAGAGGCTACTTCAGTTGTGTCATTTAAGGTAAAATTGGATAGGTATATGGACAGGAAAGGAGTGGAGGGTTATGGGCTGAGTGCGGGTAGGTGGGACTAGGTGAGATTAAGAGTTCGGCACGGACTAGGAGGGCCGAGGTGGCCTGTTTCTGTGCTGTGATTGTTATATGGTTTGTTGTATAGTTAACTATTTTACCTGAACTCCTTTTCTGTCCAACTGCACTCTGGAAAACATGCTGAGGAATTCTTCCATGGGCAACAATGTCAAAGGTCTGAGATAACAGAGCTGCAAATTGAATTCACTATTCTTTGTTTCTTGTTAATTCACAGGAACGTATGGGCGAATGTCAGGGATGCAGATTCCGACGCAGCTCTCCAGCACATAGCAGGTAACTTTGTGGTTTGTTAGAAGTAAAGGTCTGTTAAGAGCATTAAGAACAGTGCATTCCAGTCATCCACCACTCTCTGAGTAAAAAAAAACTACCCCTCACATGCCCTTTGAACCCACCCCTCTCACTTTAAATGCCTGCCCTTTGGTATTTGACATTTCAACCCCAGAAAACAGATACTCCCTGTCTAAGCTATGTATGCCTCTTTTAATCTTATAAACCTTTATCTGATCCCCCCTCATGCTCTGCTGCTCCAGAGGAAACAACTCACCATCCTTTCCAATTGTATCCAGTCTCAATTGTAAGCCAAGCTGACGCTGAGGAAATACAGCTCCAGAAATATGATTTGTTTTATTTCTGCAAGGATTATGTGTGTGTGGGCGTCACGTGATGACGTAGGGTCTAGACGTTGGGAATCCAGCTGCCTCGTAAAAAGTAATGAAATAGGGTTTAAGTATTAACAAATACCTACTAGTAACTATTTATAAGCAACTCAGGAATATTTTTCGATATGGCTCCTAAATGAAACAAATAGTTGAGGAGTATTAATTGGGAGTAGAGACATTAATTATTTTCTTTTCTTTTTTCTTCACTAATATATATTTTTTCCTTTTTTTTGCGGGGGAGCTGGAAGAGCTCCTGATCGATGGCTGCGAGTTTCACGTGTACAATAATGGCGATTGCCATGATCCATAAAATGGGGGGGGGGTGGTAATGTTGTGTTTCTTTTTATTCGCAACATCAGTGGGGGGGGGATTTTGTTTTTTGTTTTTTTCTTATATATTAGTTATCTTTCTTCTATTTTTCTTCTTTTTTGCCTGGATGGTTGGGGAGAGACACATAGCAACATGGAGAATTTTAAAGAGTTCCCAAGGAATTATGAATAATTAATTTACTTATTTTTTAAGTTTTAATGTTAATGGACTTAATGGACCTATGAAAAGAAAAAGAGTTTTAACATATATCAAGAAAATGAAAGCAAATATAGCTTTTCTACAAGAAACACATTTAACAGAAACAGAACATAAGAAATTAAAGAGAGATTTGGTTGGAAATGTCATTGCAGCTTCATTTAATTCAAAATCGAGAGGAGTTGCAATTTTGTTTAATAAAACTGTACCAATTAAAAGACAAAATGTAGTAATTGATTCTGTGGGGAGATATGTGATTATACATTGTCAGATTTTTTCAGAATTATGGACACTTATGAACATTTATGCACCAAATGAAAATAATGCAAAATTCATACAAGATGTTTTTTGGAACTTGGCTGATGCAACTGATAAAATATTAATAGATGGAGACTTTAATTTTTGTTTAGATCCAGTTTTGGATAGGTCAACTAAAGTTGCTACAAAATCAAAAGTAATAAAACTAACTTTATCATTAATGAAAGATTTAAATCTGATTGATACCTGGGGAAAAATTAATCCAAGAGAAAGAGACTATTCATTTTATTCAGATAGATATAAAACTTACTCAAGGATTGATTTTTTTAATTATCATAAAATATTCAGGATAGAGTGAAAAGTCAGATCATTCCCCCTTGATAATAACAATGATAATGATGAATAAGGAGGAATCGATCTATAGATGGAGATTTCATTCAATTTTCATAAAACGTCATGATTTTTGTGATTTTATGAAAAAATAGGTTCAATTTTTTTGGATACAAATTTACATTCAGTTGATGATAAAATTGTATTATGGGAAGCGATGAATGCATATTTAAGGGGTCAGATTATAAGTTATACATCTAAAATTAAGAAGGACACGGCAGAAATAGTTCAATTGGAAGAAGATATCATAAAGATAGAAAAATTGTCTCAAAGATATATGAAATAAATCGAAGACAACTTGTTAATAAAAAATACAATATAATACACTCCAGACATATCGTACAGAAAAAGTATTAATGAGAACTAAACAGAAATATTATGAATTAGGTGAAAGATCACATAAGATTCTGGCCTAGCAGCTGAAAACAGAACAGGCTTCTAAAACAATAAATGCAATTAGAACAAGTGCAAATAAGGTTACTTATAAACCTTTAGAAATTAATGAAACTTTAAAAAAAATTATACTGAACTATATCAATCAGAATCACAAAATAACATTGCTGAGATAGATAAATTTTTATCAGAAATAACCCTTCCAAAATTAAATTTGGAAGAACAGAAAGGATTAGATATGCCCTTTACATTAAAAAAGGTTGAAGAAGGTTTAGGATCACTTCAGAGTAATAAATCCCCAGGAAAAGATGGTTCTCCTCCTGAATTTTATTATAAAAATTAAATTTATGTAATTAATATATCAAGTGGAAAGAATGCATAAACTCCCACAATCTTTTTTAACAGCGATCATAACTGTATTGCCAAAAAAAGATAGAGATCCTTGAAAACCAACATCATATAGGCCTATTTCTGTATTGAATACAGATTATAAAATAATATCAAAAAATTTATGTAATAGAATATCTAAATATTTACCAAAATTACTACATATGGATCAAACAGGTTTTATTAAAAACAGACTATCAATGGATACTATATCCCGGTTACAGTATAATTCATTTGGCACAAAAAAGAGAAGAAATGAGTGTGGCAGTTGCTTTGAATGCAGAAAAGGCATTTGATAAATTGGAATGGGATTTTTTATTTAAGGTATTGGAAAAATATGAGTTAGGAAAAAATTTATACAATGGATTAAAACCTTAAATACTAATCCTCAAGCTAAAGTAGTTATAAATGGTCAGATGTCAACACCATTTTGCTTTACGAGGTCAACTAGACAAGGCTGCACATTATCACCTGCTTTATTTGTATTGGCAATAAAACCATTAGCAGAATTAATTAGAACAGATACAGACATTGGGGCTTTCGAGTTAATCAAGAAGAATATAAGATTAATTTATTTGCTGCTGATATTTTGATTTATTTAACAAACCCATTGCAATCTTTGCAAAGACTATCTTTTAGATTGGATGAATATGGGAAAGTATCAGGGTCTAAAATAACTTGGGATAAAAGTGAAATTTTACCCCTTACCAAAGGAAATTAAAATCAATGTCGATTAGTAACTCAATTTCGATGGTCAATAAATGGGATAAACTATTTAGGTATTAGAGTTGATAATGATGTAAAAAATATAGAATCAAAATTATTTGCTATTATTAAAAAAGAGGATCTTGATAAATGGATGATGTTACCATTAACATTAATGGGTAGAGTTAATGCTGTAAAAATGAATATATTTCCTAGATTGCAATATTTATTCCAAACCTTACCAATACAATTGCCTCAGAAGTTTTTTTTCGAAAACTGAATAAATATGTAAGGAAATTTCTTTGGAAAGGAAAGATGTCAAGAATATCATTGCAAAAATTGACATGTAAATTTGCTTTAGGAGGGTTACAAATTCCAAATTTTAAGAATTATTATAAAGCAAATCAACTTAGATTTATTGCGTCTTTTTTTGATGACGAAAAACCTGCATGGATTAGAATAGAATTAGATAAGATAGGAGAAAACATACCAGAAGATTTTATATATAAATGGGAATCCAAATGGATACGGGAAAAAAAAAGAATCTCCTATATTAAGAACTTGATGGATTTATGGAATAAGGTAAATATGGACGATGAGATAAAGAAATCTTTATTAGCAAAAAGAACTTTAATTCAAAATAGGCTTATTCATTTCACAATGGATAATAAGCTTTTACATAATTGGTTCCAAAAGGGGATTAAATATATAGGTGATTGTTTTGAAGGAGGTATATTGATGCCGTATGATAAATTAAAAAATAAATATAAAATATCAAGCAACACTCTTTTCTGTTATTTTCAATTAAAGGCTTATTTACGGGAAAAGCTGGGTCAAACAATGTTAATGCCAAAACCTAGTGAAATAGAAATTTGAATTCAAAAAGGGAAAATTAAAAAAATTACATTCTGTATGTACAATTTGATTCAAAAACAGACAATTAAATCAGGAATTCATAAATCAAGACAAAAAAAGATTCTGATTTGAATATTAAAATTGATAGAAAAAGCTGGTCAAGATTATGTTCTGATAGTATGATAAATACAATAAATGTTCGACTTAGATTAGTGCAAAATAATTTTATACATCAATTATATATAACACCACAGAAAATAAATTGATTAAATTCAAATATGTCTGACCAATGTTTTCGATGAAATCAAGAAATTAGTACATTTTTACATTCTACTTGGTCTTGTTTTAAAATTCAATCATTTTGGATAAATCTAAGCCTTTTATTGGAACAAATTACTGGAGTGCAACTCCAACATAATAAAATATTATTTTTATTAGGAGACATTGAAGGGACAATACCGAAACTTAAGTTGAATAAGTATCAGAAAAAATATAAAAAATTGCATTGGCAGTAGCCAAGAAAATTATCGCAGTTACTTGGAAATCTAGTTTATACTTAACTATGGATCGTTGGAATAATGAAATATATAGTTGTATTCCACTTGAAAAAATTACATACAATCTAAGAAATGAATGTGATATATTTTTGAAAATTTGGCTCCCATACCTACAAAAGATAGGATTAAATACATAGGTCCTTTGAAGATAAAATTATAAAGTAATTGGGGAAAGTAAAAATAAAATAAAAATTATTTTGAACTCCATGGAGCATGTGGGGATCTTTCGATATCCAGGCAAACTTTCTCTTCTTTCTTTCTTTTTTCTTTTTTCTTATACAAGGGTTAAGGGGGGGGGGGGGGGAGGGTTAATATTATTTTTCTCTCTCTTACTTTTTTATCATTACATTTAGTCTGTGTAATTTTCTTAAAATAAATAAATAAATAGATAGATGGATAGATAAATAAATAAATAAATAAATAAATAAATAAATAGGTGGATAGATGGATAAATAAATAGATAGATAAATAAATAAATTAATATATAGATAAATAGAGAAGGAATATGTGTGTGTGGCAAATATCAATCAGCATTTCCTGTAGCATGATTCAGAGCACACGACTGATGATAAGAGGATGTTCACCATGACATTGGAGTAAACTCCAGATGTCTCCTTCTCCTGTGTAGTAAAGGAATTCAATTTTCTGCATCCTACTACAAGTTCTGAGTTCTCATAATTCGAAAATGAGCAATGGTAAAAGTCCAAGTGCAACTGATATATTTATATGTTCTGCCCATTATGCTACTGGTGTTTTTGGCAGCAATAAAGGTCTTCCTCTCTGGCTGTGGCCAGGGCTTTCTTCATCGTGTCAGTACCATTCACGTAGCTTTCTCGACTGTCTAGTATGCATTTCGTGTGGAGACTCAGGAATACAGTTACACTCAGATGTAGAATTATTCTTCATTGCTGTTTCCAAACCAGTTTTGATTTATCAGTCGGAATTGTTATTGCTGAACTGAAACCCTGAATGGGCAGGACCCATAGACATCTCTTCGTCTGGCCGCTAATTATTTATCTGTTCGGTAAGGCTGATACTACCAAGAGCTAAAGCAGAAGGCCCTGACTCCAGACAACATAGAAGTCAGGGTCATTGAGGCACATGGTCCTCCAAACCTGATGACAAGTTTGTGGTCATCTTGCAGCCCTTTATTTATTGCAATCCCTAATTTCAAGCATTGGCACAATTTAACATTCATCATAAACCACTTCCTCTTGTTCCAAACCTTTATGAATCAGGTTTTTTATCCTATTTAATATTAATCATTTGTTGTTTTACACGTTTTAAGGCACTATGCTTTCAGTAACAAATGAATATTTCTGAACTTGTGTTGTAGATTGGGAGTTGCCCAATTGGACATATCCAATCCACAGAAGCATTCTTTGGAAGATATTCAATCTGCCAGAGATCTTCAATCAGACTGACAGACCGACAGACATACTTTATTGATCTCGAAAGAAATTGGGTCTCATTACATTCACACTGAGTAGGAGTTGTGTAGAAATATAGCAATATTTAACCATAAATAATTTATTAATTATAAGTTGTTATGCCAAGTAGAAATAATCAGTGATTCATAGTCACTTTATTTGTGACAACATTAATTCATCTCTGTTTTAGTCTATTCGTTTACTCTAATGATAATTCATATTACATGACAAGGTAAAGGTGCAGAAGTAGGCATTTCGGCCCATCGAGTCTGCTCTGCCACTCCACCATGAGCTAAACTATTCTCCCATCTAGATCCAATTTCTGACTTTTTCCCCATATCCCTTGATACGCTGACTAATTAGATACCTATCAATCTCCTCCTTAAGCACCCTCAATGATTGGGCCTCCACACTGCATGTGGCAACGAATTCCACAATTCCTCCACCATCTGGCTAA
Organism: Hypanus sabinus; assembly: GCF_030144855.1. Lineage (NCBI taxonomy): Eukaryota > Metazoa > Chordata > Chondrichthyes > Myliobatiformes > Dasyatidae > Hypanus > Hypanus sabinus. The sequence continues at coordinate 11,239,606 of NC_082736.1, forward strand.
AAATATTCCAGCATCATCACCATCATATTTGACCTACCAAAATGAACCAGGCCACAATTATCTGGGTTGAACTCCATCTATCATTTCTCAGCCCAGTTTTGCATCTTATCTATGTCCCTCCGTAAACTCTGACAGCCCTCCACACTACCCATAACACTACAATTTATTGACCCAACCCTCCTCTTCCTCATTTGGGTAATGTATAAAAATCACGACGAGTAGGAGTCCCAGAATAGATCCCTGAGGCACACCACTGTATTCTGGCCTCCTTGCAGAATATGACCCGTCTGCAAGCACATTTTGCCTTCTGGGGGTAAGTCAGTTCTGGATCCACAAAGCAATGTTTCCTTGGATCCCATGTATCCTTACTTACTCCTGGGGTTGAGGAGATAAAACAAAGGATCAGCCATGATTGAATGGCAGAGCTGATTCAATGGGCCAGATTGTCTCATTCCGCTCTTATGTCATGTGGTGTTATATAATGTACAAGACTAAAATTAATTGTTTAAAATAATTTTGTGTTTAATGGGGATAAACTCCAGAGCACAGACATTAGGTATGGTGAATAAATGATGCCAATATCAATACTTCCTGTCTTACAATAAAAGCTAATGAAGAGCACGTTGTTTGTATGTTTCATTTATTGTTAATTATTATTACAAGTGTTGCACTATTTCAGATTTCTTTAACACAATATACAGTGTTGAACTTCTATTGGCTGGATATTTTGGAAGTGACACTGAGTTTCTGAACTTGTGCTGTTGAGCAGTTTTAACCCAGATGCTCACTGCAACTTGCGGAGAAGATATTCCTGGTGTCACATTTAGGATCCATGGTGCAGCTGTCTGAAATAAATGAACAGCACAAATGTCATAATTCTAATCGACATACGGCAACATACACCATCTCCAATAATTATATGATCTTCACTCAGCTGGAGGAACTGAAAGAACGAGACTGCAGGATTTTTTGGTATTTGAAATCAAATGGTGTCATTCTCGTAAATGCTTATGATGTCTAATGAGGCCACTTAGCCCACTCAAATGAGTCAGTGCTGGCTCAGCGCAATGTTCAAACATTTACTTTCAGTTTTCCCTGTTGTGAGGAAAAAGGCAAGGACCTGAAGTATTAATACTTTTATTGCGGTTGCTGCCCAAGTGGCCAAGTATTTCCAATATTCTTTATCCTATTTTACTAATTAGATTATTCACTAATCTGAAATGGATATTAATTCCAGTTCCATGTCTCAGGAGACAACATTGCTATGATTTCAATTAGTTTTAGTCAGATAATGCAGCTTCAGTTTAATTTATCTGCAAGTAGATAGAACTTAGAACATTACAGCATGGGAACAGGATATTCAGCCCCAAACCGGCTAAATAGCAAATCAAAGATACCGAAACTCTCATCGCACCAACCTGCACCATGTCTAGATCTCACCGTATTCCTTCCATCCATGAGACTATCAAAAGTCTCGAAAAAGCCTCTAATACATTTGCTTCATGTGTAGCCAGAGTTTTGTAAATTTGCAAAATAACGTCCTGACATTTGCACTCAATGCCCTGACTAATAAAAGGAAATATTCTTAAGCACCTGTTTGACCCATGTAGCCACTTTCATGGAGCTATGAACTTGGATCCCAAGATCACTCTACTCAGCAGCACTGCTAAGAATCCTGACCGGAAGTGTGTACTTTCTCCTTGGATTCGCCCTAATGAGGTGCAACACCTCACATTTTCCTGGGTACTCCGTCTGCCATTTTTCAGCCCATATCTGCAACAGTTGTGTATCATGCTGTATTCTTTGCCAGTCTTCTACACTATCCACAGTTTTACCAATCTTGGTTTCATCCGCTAATTAACGAACCAACCAAAATACATTTTCATCCGTGTCATTCATATACATAGCAAACAGCAGAGGTCCCTGCACAGATTCCCAATGAGCTCTACCAATTGAAGAACTCCAGCTCAAACAAGTCCCTTCAAACACCATCCTCTGTCTTCAATGTGCAAGCAAGTTCTGAATCCAAACAGCCAATTCGCTGCGTCCCATGCATCTTTATATCCCTTATCACACTCCCACGGGCGACTTTGTCAAATGTCCTGTTGAAATCGGTATTCATCATCCACTATCCTACACTCATCAATCTCTCTCATCACCTTATCAACAAACTCAATCAATGTGTGCATGCAGAACCTGTCATGCAAAATTCCATTCTGGCTTCCCTATTTAGTCCATGCGTTTTTAGATGCTCACATATCCTACCCCTAAGAATATTCTCCAGCAATTTCCCTGCAACTGACGTGAGATTCACTGAACTATATATGCAGAAATTTCCCATGTTCCCTTCATAAATAAAGGTACAACTGAGACGCTTGCCAGTGCTTCAGGACCTCGTCTGTGGATAGAGTGGGCATAACGATACTGTTCACGGGCCTAGCAATCTCATTTCTTGCCTCCTTCAATAACCTGGGGTGAATCTCATCAAGTCCTGGGAACATACACATTAATACTCTTTAAGAGGCCCTTCAATACACATTACTATCATTACCTGAAGCTTCCTACGTCCATATTCAGTTGCTCCGATTAGATTAACCAGGAGAAAGAATCAGTTCAGAGTCCCCAAAATGGCACGGGGGGAGAGGGGAATCAGGGTTAAATGGCTTGTCTGCTTTCCCTGTCTTTGATCATACTGCGGTTTCTTCTGGCTAGCTCTCTTCCTCTGATGTTTGTGTAGAATGCTATCTTAATCTGAATTGCCAATTACTTTCCTTCAGATCTTTTCTGGCTTCTTTATACTCATCATGTGCTTCACACAATCATAACTTCCAAAGCTTAACATACATTTCCTTTTTATGCTTGACTAAATTCATCAGCTCTCCGAACATCCAAGGTTCTTTTGTCCTTCCATCCCCATCCTTGCTTCTAACACGAAGGTGCCTTTCTGCTACTCTGTACGATTGATCTTTGGACATCCTCCACATGTCTCGTGTGGACTTGCCTGAGAAATGAAGATCACAATTAACACTTTTCAGTTCCTGCCTAATGCACACATTATTTGCTCAACTACAATTTATGGTTCTCCCACAACGCCCAAGTTAAAGTGTTGTCGTCAGACTGTTCTCTGACTGTTCACCCACAGAAAGGTCGGTCACCTGGCCAGGCTCATGACCCAAAACCAGGTCCAATTTGTCCCTCTTCTTGCTGGACCACTCACATGTTGATTTAAAATCCTCTTGGATACACTTAACAAAATCTGCTCCATCGAAATCCTCTGTGTCATGGAGTCAGTGTTTGCTCTGATTCTCCTTCCACAACTGCCTCACCTGCTGAGTGTTTCTGAGTTGAAAGGAATGTCTGGTCAATTTGCGCCACAGTTCAATCATACTACAGATATAGCTGGGAATTTATCATATTAGAATGAGGAACATAGAACAGTCCAGCCGAATGCAATCCCTTCCTCCCATGATATAGAGCTGATATTTTAACCTATGGAGGAGGTAGGGGAGGTCCACAATGAATAATTTGCTTCATCAGTAAGGGGATCTTGTTCAATGTGTGTTGAGCGTAGAACAGGATGATAAGTTGGAACTTGGCGATTCACAGTAAGCGTATGTGATGGATGTACTGAGAATTTTATCATAGACAACTCCCTCGAATAAGTCAAGATATACCCCAAGCTCGCATGGGAAGTGATGTAAAAAATTGTTGGGTCTTTGGCAGAAATATTTTCTTTGTCACTGGCCACAGGTGCAGTACCAAAAGATTTGACAGTGGCAAATGTTATTCCTCTGTTCAGGAAAAAGAATGGGGATAAACCTCGGAATCATACACCAGTGAGCTAACGTCAGTGTTGATGAGAATTTGGAGGAGCCTGATCTGATTAGGGATAGTCTACAAGGCTTTGTGAAGGGCAGCTCATGCCTCATAGCTCTAATTGTTCTGTTTTTTTAGGAATTGATAAATTGATGAAGGTAGAGCATTGGATAACGTGCTCTTCATTAGCTTTTATTGTAAGACAGGAAGTATTGATATTGGCATCATTTATTCACCATACCTAATGTCTGTGCTCTGGAGTTTATCCCCATTAAACACAAAATTATTTTAAACAATTAATTTTAGTCTTGTACATTATATAACACCACATGACATAAGAGCGGAATGAGACAATCTGGCCCATTGAATCAGCTCTGCCATTCAATCATGGCTGATCCTTTGTTTTATCTCCTCAACCCCAGGAGAAAGTAAGGATACATGGGATCCAAGGAAACATTGCTTTGTGGATCCAGAACTGACTTACCCCCAGAAGGCAAAATGTGCTTGCAGACGGGTCATATTCTGCAAGGAGGCCAGAGTACAGTGGTGTGCCTCAGGGATCTATTCTGGGACTCCTACTCGTCGTGATTTTTATACATTACCCAAATGAGGAAGAGGAGGGTTGGGTCAATAAATTGCAGTGTTATGGGTAGTGTGGAGGGCTGTCAGAGTTTACGGTGGGACATAGATAAGATGCAAAACTGGGCTGAGAAATGGTAGATGGAGTTCAACCCAGATAATTGTGGCCTGGTTCATTTTGGTAGGTCAAATATGATGGTGATGATGCTGGAATATTTTTAGCCAGATGGTGGTGGAATTGTGGAATTCGTTGCCACATGCAGTGTGGAGGCCCAATCATTGAGGGTGCTTAAGGAGGAGATTGACAGGTATCTAATTAGTCAGCGTATCAAGGGATATGGGGAAAAAGTCAGAAATTGGATCTAGATGGGAGAATAGTTTAGCTCATGGTGGAGTGGCAGAGCAGACTCGATGGGCCGAAAAGCCTACTTCTGCACCTTTACCTTGTCATGTAATATGAATTATCATTAGAGTAAACGAATAGACTAAAACAGAGATGAATTAATGTTGTCACAAATAAAGTGACTATGAATCACTGATTATTTCTACTTGGCATAACAACTTATAATTAATAAATTATTTATGGTTAAATATTGCTATATTTCTACACAATTCCTACTCAGTGTGAATGTAATGAGACCCAATTTCTTTCGAGATCAATAAAGTATGTCTGTCGGTCTGTCAGTCTGATTGAAGATCTCTGGCAGATTGAATATCTTCCAAAGAATGCTTCTGTGGATTGGATATGTCCAATTGGGCAACTCCCAATCTACAACACAAGTTCAGAAATATTCATTTGTTACTGAAAGCATAGTGCCTTAAAACGTGTAATACAACAAATGATTAATATTAAATAGGATAAAAAACCTGATTCATAAAGGTTTGGAACAAGAGGAAGTGGTTTATGATGAATGTTAAATTGTGCCAATGCTTGAAATTAGGGATTGCAATAAATAAAGGGCTGCAAGATGACCACAACCTTGTCATCAGGTTTGGAGGACCATGTGCCTCAATGACCCTGACTTCTATGTTGTCTGGAGTCAGGGCCTTCTGCTTTAGCTCTTGGTAGTATCAGCCTTACCTAACAGATAAATAATTAGCGGCCAGACGAAGAGATGTCTATGGGTCCTGCCCATTCAGGGTTTCAGTTCAGCAATAACAATTCCGACTGATAAATCAAAACTGGTTTGGAAACAGCAATGAAGAATAATTCTACATCTGAGTGTAACTGTATTCCTCAGTCTCCACACGAAATGCATACTAGACAGTCGAGAAAGCTACGTGAATGGTACTGACACGATGAAGAAAGCCCTGGCCACAGCCAGAGAGGAAGACCTTTATTGCTGCCAAAAACACCAGTAGTATAATGGGCAGAACATATAAATATATCAGTTGCACTTGGACTTTTACCATTGCTCATTTTCGAATTATGAGAACTCAGAACTTGTAGTAGGATGCAGAAAATTGAATTCCTTTACTACACAGGAGAAGGAGACATCTGGAGTTTACTCCAATGTCATGGTGAACATCCTCTTATCATCAGTCGTGTGCTCTGAATCATGCTACAGGAAATGCTGATTGATATTTGCCACACACACATATTCCTTCTCTATTTATCTATATATTAATTTATTTATTTATCTATCTATTTATTTATCCATCTATCCACCTATTTATCTATCTATTTATTTATTTATTTATCTATCCATCTATCTATTTATTTATTTATTTTAAGAAAATTACACAGACTAAATGTAATGATAAAAAAGTAAGAGAGAGAAAAATAATATTAACCCTCCCCCCCCCCCTTAACCCTTGTATAAGAAAAAAGAAAAAAGAAAGAAAGAAGAGAAAGATTGTCTGGATATCGAAGGATCCCCACATGCTCCATGGAGTTCAAAATAATTTTTATTTTTATTTTTACTTTCCCCAATTACTTTATAATTTTATCTTCAAAGGACCTATGTATTTAATCCTATCTTTTGTAGGTATGGGAGCCAAATTTTCAAAAATATATCACATTCATTTCTTAGATTGTATGTAATTTTTTCAAGTGGAATACAACTATATATTTCATTATTCCAACGATCCATAGTTAAGTATAAATCAGATTTCCAAGTAACTGCGATAATTTTCTTGGCTACTGCCAATGCAATTTTTTATATTTTTTCTGATACTTATTCAACATAAGTTTCGGTATTGTCCCTTCAATGTCTCCTAATAAAAATAATATTTTATTATGTTGGAGTTGCACTCCAGTAATTTGTTCCAATAAAAGGCTTAGATTTATCCAAAATGATTGAATTTTAAAACAAGACCAAGTAGAATGTAAAAATGTACCAATTTCTTGATTTCATCGAAAACATTGGTCAGACATATTTGAATTTAATCTATTTATTTTCTGTGGTGTTATATATAATTGATGTATAAAATTATTTTGCACTAATCTAAGTCGAACATTTATTGTATTTATCATACTATCAGAACATAATCTTGACCAGCTTTTTCTATCAATTTTAATATTCAAATCAGAATCTTTTCTTGTCTTGATTTATGAATTCCTGATTTAATTGTCTGTTTTTGAATCAAATTGTACATACAGAATGTAATTTTTTTAATTTTCCCTTTTTGAATTCAAATTTCTATTTCACTAAATTTTGGCATTAACATTGTTTGACCCAGCTTTTCCCGTAAATAAGCCTTTAATTGAAAATAACAGAAAAGAGTGTTGCTTGATATTTTATATTTATTTTTTAATTTATCATACGGCATCAATATACCTCCTTCAAAACAATCACCTATATATTTAATCCCCTTTTGGAACCAATTATGTAAAGGTTTATTATCCATTGTGAAAGGAATAAGCCTATTTTGAATTAAAGTTCTTTTTGCTAATAAAGATTTCTTTATCTCATCGTCCATATTTACCTTATTCCATAAATCCATCAAGTTCTTAATATAGGAGATTCTTTTTTTTTCCCGTATCCATTTGGATTCCCATTTATATATAAAATCTTCTGGTATGTTTTCTCCTATCTTATCTAATTCTATTCTAATCCATGCAGGTTTTTCGTCATCAAAAAAAGACGCAATAAATCTAAGTTGATTTGCTTTATAATAATTCTTAAAATTTGGAATTTGTAACCCTCCTAAAGCAAATTTACATGTCAATTTTTACAATGATATTCTTGACATCTTTCCTTTCCAAAGAAATTTCCTTACATATTTATTCAGTTTTCGAAAAAAAACTTCTGAGGCAATTGTATTGGTAAGCTTTGGAATAAATATTGCAATCTAGGAAATATATTCATTTTTACAGCATTAACTCTACCCATTAATGTTATTGGTAACATCATCCATTTATCAAGATCCTCTTTTTTAATAATAGCAAATAATTTTGATTCTATATTTTTTTACATCATTATCAACTCTAATACCTAAATAGTTTATCCCATTTATTGACCATCGAAATTGAGTTACTAATCGACATTGATTTTAATTTCCTTTGGTAAGGGGTAAAATTTCACTTTTATCCCAAGTTATTTTAGACCCTGATACGTTCCCATATTCATCCAATCTAAAAGATAGTCCTTGCAGAAATAAAACAAATCATATTTCTGGAGCTGTATTTCCTCAGCGTCAGCTTGGCTTACAATTGAGACTGGATACAATTGGAAAGGATGGTGAGTTGTTTCCTCTGGAGCAGCAGAGCATGAGGGGGGATCAGATAAAGGTTTATAAGATTAAAAGAGGCATACATAGCTTAGACAGGGAGTATCTGTTTTCTGGGGTTGAAATGTCAAATACCAAAGGGCAGGCATTTAAAGTGAGAGGCGTGGGTTCAAAGGGCATGTGAGGGGTAGTTTTATTTTACTCAGAGAGTGGTGGATGACTGGAATGCACTGTTCTTAATGCTCTTAACAGACCTTTACTTCTAACAAACCACAAAGTTACCTGCTATGTGCTGGAGAGCTACGTCGGAATCTGCATCCCTGACATTCGCCCATACGTTCCTGTGAATTAACAAGAAACAAAGAATAGTGAATTCAATTTGCAGCTCTGTTATCTCAGACCTTTGACATTGTTGCCCATGGAAGAATTCCTCAGCATGTTTTCCAGAGTGCAGTTGGACAGAAAAGGAGTTCAGGTAAAATAGTTAACTATATAACAAACCTCGGCCCTCCTAGTCCGTGCCGAACTCTTAATCTCACCTAGTCCCACCTACCCGCACTCAGCCCATAACCCTCCACTCCTTTCCTGTCCATATACCTATCCAATTTTACCTTAAATGACACAACTGAAGTAGCCTCTACTACTTCTACATGAAGCACATTCCACACAGCTATCACTCTCTGAGTAAAGAAATACCCCCTCGTGTTTCCCTTAAACTTCTGCCCCCTAACTCTCAAATCATGTCCTCTCGTTTGAATCTCCCCTACTGTCAATGGAAACAGCCTATTCACGTCAACTCTATCTATCTCTCTCAAAATTTTAAATACCTCGATCGAATCCCCCCTCAACCTTCTACGCTCCAATTAATAGAGACCTAACTTGTTCAACCTTTCTCTGTAACTTAAGTGATAAAACCCAGGTAACGTCCTAGTAAATCGACTCTGCACTCTCTCTAATTTATTGATATATTTCCTATAATTCGGTGACCAGAACTGTACACAATATTCCAAATTTGGCCTTACCAATGCCTTTTACAATTTTAACATTACATCCCCACTTCTGTACTCAATGCTTTGATTTATAAAGGCCAGCGTTCCAAAAGCCTTCTTCACCACCCTATCTACATGAGACTCCACCATCAGGGAACTATGCGCTGTTATTCCTAGATCTCTCTATTCCTCTGCATCCCTCAATGCCCTACCATTTACAATGTATGTTCTATTTGGATTATTCCTGCCAAATTGTAGAACCTCACACTTCTCAGCATTAAACTCCATCTGCCAACGTTCAACCCATTCTTCTAACCGGCATAAATCTCCCTGAAAGCTTTGAAAACCCACCTCATTATCCACAACACCTCCTACCTTAGTATCATCGGCATACTTACTAATCGAATTTATCACCCCATCATCCAGATCATTTATGTATACTACAAACAACATTGCGCCCAAAACAGATCCCTGAGGCACCCCGCTAGTCACTGGCCTCCATCCCGATAAACAATTAACCACCACTACTCTCCGGCATCTCCCATCTAGCCACTGTTGAATCCATTTTATTACTCCAGCATTAATACCTAACGACTGAACCTTCTTAACTAACATTCCATGTGGAACTTTGTCAAAGGCTTTGCTGAAGTCCATATTGACTACATCCACTGCCTTACCCTCGTCAACATTCCTCGTAACTTCTTCAAAAAATTCAATAAGGTTTGTCAAACATGACCTTCCACGCACAAATCCATGCTGGCTACACCTAATCAGATCCTGTCTATCCAGATAATTATTAATACTATCTCTAAGAATACTTTCCATTAATTTACCCACCACTGATGTCAAACTGACAGGTCTACAATTGCTAGGCTTACTTCTAGAAACCTTTTTAAACAGTGGAACCACATGAGCAATACGCCAATCCTCTGGCACAATCCCCGTTTCTAATGACATCTTAAAGATCTCCGTCAGAGCTCCTGCTATTTCTACACAAACTTCCCTCAAGGTCCTGGGGAATATCCTGTCAGGATCCGGAGATTTATCCACTTATAAATTTCTTAAAAGCGCCAGTACTTCCACCTCTTTAATTGTCATAGGTTCCATAACTTCCTTACTTGTTTCCCACACCTTACACAATTCAATATCCTTCTCCTTAGTGAATACCGAAGAGAAGAAATCGTGCAAAATCTCTCCCATCTCCCTCGGCTCCACACATAGCTGACCACTCTGATTCTCTAAGGGGCCAATTTTATCCCTCACTATCCTCTTGCTTTTAATATAACAGTAGAAACCTTTCGGATTTACTTTCACCTTATTTGCCAAACCAACCTCGTATCTTCTTTTAGCTTTTCTAATCTCTTTCTTAAGATTCCTTTTACATTCTTTATATTCCTCGAGTAATTCTTTTACTCCATGCTGCCTATATCTATTGTAGACATCCCTCTTTTTCCGAACCAAATTTCTAATATCCCTTGAAAACCATGGTGCTTTCAAACCTTTAACCTTTCCTTTCAACCTAACAGGAACATAAAGATTCTGTACCCTCATAATTTCACCCTTAAATGACCTCCGCTTCTCTATAACATCCTTCCCATAAAACAACTTGACCCAATCCACTCTCTCTAAATCCTTTCGCATCTCCTCAAAGTTAGCCTTTCTCCAATCAAAAATCTCAACTCTTGGTCCTAACTCTAGTTGAGTGAATGAGACACACCAATCCTCATGGAGGGATCAGAAATGCAGTGAATGAACTTTTTTTAAGTTCCTGGGTGTCAGTATGTTCGAGGAGCTAACCTGGAACCAACATATTGATACAGCTGTAAAGAAGGTGAGACAGCGGCTATATTTCAATAGGAATTTGAGGAGATTTTAAATTTTACCAAAAACGATAGGCTTTCTCTGAAGCTTGACAAAATTTGACAAATTATCTGAAACGTTGACAAATTTCGACAGATATATGTTCGAGAGTATATTGACTGGTTTCATCTTGGCCTGGTATGGAAGCATCAATGCCATTGTTCGGAACAGCATCTAAAAAGTAGTAAATATGGCCCAGTCCGTCATTGGTAAACCCGCCCCACCATTGAACACTGCAAAGTACTCAGTACCAGTTCTCAATATTTATTTTGACCAGTCAGCTCCACAGAATTTTTTACATTCATGTTCCACCCCATCCAGCTCCCACCCGACATGTGAATCAAAGTATCTTCTCGATGATTAAACCCTGAAGTATCATGGGAGCATTTTCATTGCAAGAACTACACGATTTTATATAACTGTCCGTGAGTAACTTCTCATGGGAAATTGTAATTGTCAATGTTTTCAGCACTGCCGGTCATGCCTGCTTAGAGTAACATTCATCTATTTTGTCTAATCAACCCAATCTCCCATTCATTCCTATTCCAGCCAATTAACTTCTGAAAATATATACTTGCGATGACAAATGGACATTTTTGCATATCACATTACTTAATATGGAGCTAATGCATAATCTATATTCTGTTTTGTTTGTCCCTTCATCCTTGTGATGCTGCTGCATGCAAATTTCCCTTTGTACTGAACCCGTACCTCAATGAACTTATGATAATGAGAATAAACTCAATTTGACTTGGAAAAAATAATGTTTTGTATCGCTTTTTAGTATGTTCATTATTTCAAAAAAATAGATATTTTACTTTAAATAAAATGTTGTTTGGAATATTAATGATCTGACACATTTGATTTAGTTAAGAGCCCAAAGCATCATTGAGGATCCCTGCCACACAGCTCACAATCTCTTTGACCCATAATCATCGGGAAGGAGGCACTGGAGCTTGAGGTCCACGACTGCTAGACTGGTAATTGCCTCTTAAATTCGGTTACAAAACCAATGAATGCCCTGCCACACCCGACGTCTTATCACAAGACAGTGATCTCTTTACTGTTTATTTTTTTTAATGTACTGCACACTGCATGCATTGTGAATTATATTTTATTCAATTATTTTTGACAATATTTAGTTTTATGTGCTTTGTGCGATCAATGTTTTGTGGTTGCACCGAGTTTCAGAGGAATGTTGTTTCGTTTGGTTCTATATCTGTAAAGAAATTTGAATTTGAACTTGAGTTTCTGACCCTGTTCAATTGTTGAGATTTCAGGCAATTTCAACATTGAACAATGTTAAAGAATTGGAGGTAAGACAATCCTACCTGTATAGAATGTCCCTCTTCTTCAGTGATGAATCTGGCATCAATACGACTGGCCGGTCGGGCTTTGGAAAACTCACTATTAACAATCAGCAGGACAAACACTAGGGAGACAAGTGTTTTTTGGAAGGCCATTATCTGGTGAAAGAGATCTCACTTTTGATAGCTCTGGTAAAGAGAAAAGAAAGACATTGAAACCTTATGGATATTGAAATACCTAGATAGAGTTGAAGTAGAGGATGTCCTTTGTGGTGGGAGAGTTTGGGAACAGATGGTGCAGCCTTGGAGTAGAAGTATGTCCCTTTATAAGAGGGATGAGAAGGAATTTCTTGTGCCAGAATGTGGGGAATCGGTGGAATTGCTTGCCACAGATGGCTGCGAAGGCTAAGTAATTGGGGATATCCAAAGCAGAGGTTGATAGTTTATTCATTAATATGTTTGTGAAAGGTTCCAGATCAAGGGAAGCAAATGGGGCTGAGAGGGATATTAGATCAGACAAGATGGTATGGTGGGGCAGACCCGTTGGGTCTAAATGGCCTAATTCTACTCCTATGACTTTTGGAAACTACAAATTGAGAGGTAGAATATTTCAGAAAACTGAGAATATAGTTAAAAAGAATACAGACATACTACTATATGACAACAATGACTTACGTTCGGATAGCTGGGACAGTAAACCAGATCAGTTGTAAAGGCAACAATAGCTATAGTATATCTGTGCTGAATTCAGATCCCACATATGGTCTTGAACAATCAGTTACCTGTCTCTGAAGGTAATAGACTATCTGCAGAAGTACAGACTCTGGTAGCCTTGAAGACTACTTTAGAACACTCTTAAATTGTGGATAGAATAATATTAAAATTACGATTCTCTTCTTTAATCTCAGAGAGTAAGAAGTTTTAGTTTCCATTCAGTATGTGCTGCAAGCTCCTCTACTGCTGCCTTTGCTGAGCTGATTGTATTCCATTTCCGTAAATTTGTTTCTATGCTGAGTTCTTAACAGTGTCAAGTGTGACCAGGTGGTGTCATTTTTTCCTTGAGTCTATAGCGTGGGTTCGAGGCCCAATCTAGTGAACAGTTGAAATTCTAGGATGCTATTTTAATGCAGTCCTGAGGGAATACAGGCAGAGATTTTAAAGCCTCTTGAGTGATTTCCATGTAGCTTGGAAAAGGTGGGCAAATTTTCCCTGGTGTTCAGTCCTTTTGCTTTCTATCAGTGTCATTATCAAACACATTGTCATAACATTGCTGCATGTGTGAGGATGGTTGCACTGTTTCCAATTTATCAGAAATTCTACTTCTAAAATACCTCACTTGCAGAGAAATGGTTCAGGACAGCCCAAGCAGAGCATAATACATTCAGTGGCAACATTATTAGGAACACCTGTACATCCCATTACACTTGTTAGTGCCGATATCTCATCATCCAATACTGTCGATGAAACTTAATGCATAAAAGCATGCAGGAATGGTCATGAGATTCATTTGTTGTTGAGACCAAACATCAGTATATGAGGGAAATGTGATCTTAGTGACTTTGACCATGGATTGATTATTGGTGCCAGGCAGGGTGGTTTTTGAATCTCAGAACCTGCAGCGACTTTCATGCACAAGGGTTTCCAGAGTTTAAAGATAAGTCACCTGATCATTGGCAATTCTATGGGTGAAAACATTTTGTTTATGTGATATGTCAGACTGTTTAAGCTGACAGGAAGGTGTTATTAACTCAAATTACCACAAGTTAAATCAATAGTGTGCAGAAGAACATCTCTTGAACATGGCATGTCGAAATTAATTTAACATCATTGCTGCTAGTGTAGTTTAGGAGACATTAATGTTCAATGATATTGTGAGAGATTTGCTCATTAAAATTCTAAATGGAATCTTTACCTTGAGTTTAGAAATAGCAAATTGTAAATTGCAAAGGATTTAACCTACAGCTGCAAAGTAACTGTCGAACATGTCAGTTTGCTATGAAAATGCTTTGAGAACTAAGGAGAACATAGAACAATGAAGAGTATAGCACAGCACCAGGCCAATTGGGCCACAATGTTGTGTTGAACTAGCTAAAAAGCAAATCAAAAACACCCAATCACTAATCCCTCCTGCCTATACCATGTCCAAATCCCTGCATCTTTCTGTAATCCTCTGTCAGATCACCCCTCAGCCTTTGGAGCTCCAGTAAAAATAACATATTATTAGCCTCTTGTGATAGCACACACCCTCTAAATGAAGCAGCATCTTGGTAACCATATTCTTCACCATCTCTAAAGCCTCCACATCCTTCCAAGTGTGGGGCGAACAGAACTGAATGCAGTAATCCAGATGTCGCCCAACGAGAGTCTTACAAATTAGGAACATGACTATTGAGCTCAATGCTTCGACTAATAAATACAAGCATGTTGTAAGCCTATTTTTAACCAACATATCAACTTGTGTAGCTACTTATAACTAGCAATGAACTAGGATGCCATGATCTCTCTGCTCAGTAACACTTTAAAGGACCTTGCCCATAACAGTGTTCTGTCTTGCATTTGCCTTACTGAGGTGCAATTCGTCACATTTATCTGGGTCAAATTCCATTTGCCATTTCCCATCCTATATCTGCCATTGATCTACATTTTGCTGTATTTATTGCCAGTCCTCTACACTATGCACAGCTCCATCAATTGTTTCATCATCTGCCTATTTGCCAATGAACCCATCTACATTTAATGCTTGACAATAATTATTTCAGAAAGACTCAAAGACTCAGAAAACTCAGAATTACCTGTGACAAAGAAATCGAAGTTGCTTTCTTTGAGCAGCTGAATCAGATTTCGGTGGTGGTCCCCATATATATTGTGATTCAGGGAGGGGAGGAACCTCAAGTGGAGTATTCTGCAATGACGCAATTAGTTTCTATTTGCATAAAGATGTTTGTGAAGAGTAATGAATGCACTGTGACTAAGGACAAAAAGTTCACATCTCGGTGTATTCAGTTGGGGACCTTATGTCCTCACTGTACCTGGAGATCAAATCCACATATTTACAAATCAAAGTGAACACTCTTGCTGTCAGGAGAATTAATAACCAATATACACTTTTACCTCATCCGTAACATGGCCTCTAAAAGTACACCATCCACTGCAATCTTGGTAAACAGCCAATAATTTCCTATCTTTCCCCCCCCCCCGTGTTCTTCAAGAGTAGAGTGACATTTCTGATTTCCCAGTCACGTGGATTAATTCCTGACTAATTATTCTTGCACTATTAATGCCTCCACAATTGCTTCAGCCTCTTTCTGCTAAACCCTAGTATCTTGTCCATCCACTTTCAGGAATTACAACTCTCCAAGCAATTTCTCCTTATTAAAAGTGACTATACTCAATGCGGCCCAGGCTTCAATTTCTGGCATGCTCTTAATGTCGGAAATACTGGAGATTGTCAGAAAGTACCTGTACAGTTCTCTGCCGTTTCAGCGTATCTGACTATTTCTCCAGTGTCATTTCCCAGTGGTCGAATATACATTCTACGCTCTCTTTTACTCGTTATACATCTGAGGAAGTACTCTTTGTATCCTTTTTTAATATTCACCAAAATAATTAGGTTTCATATCACCGCTATATGTCTTGAAATTGTTATGCTTGAGCAGTACATCGTAATACATAACAATAAAACCAGTAAATCACAGTTAGATGTCTATAAAATAGTATAAAAAAAGTTAAATAGGTCAGAATTCCGATGACAGATGGGAAGAGGCTATCGCTGAACCATTGAGTGTGTGCCTTCAGGCTCCTGTACTACCTCCGTGATGGTAGCAATGGGAAGAGGGCATGTCCTGGGTGGTGGTGGTCCTTCATGATGGATGCTGCCTTTTTGAGGCAGGGCTCCTCAATGATGTCCTGTATGCCATTATTTCATCCATAATTTTCCTTACTTCTATTGTAATTATTCCGCACATTATTCTACACCTTTTGCATTATTATTGTTTTACCTTGTCCTACCGCATTGCACTGTGTAATGATATGATCGGATTTGTCTCGAGTACACATGCAAAGATTTTCACTATTGCGGTACATATGGAAATAATAAAATCATTCAATTTCCAATCTGTTGAACCCACTTCCCTGATATTTAGTGAAATACTGTCTACAGCCCTAGTTATGTGATTTGTCAGGACTTCAGTCCTAGCATTTTTCAGCTGGAACCTGTCCAATCAAATCATCTCCATCCTTCCCCAATAGTGGAAGCAATGTACCATGAATGTAAGCACTCTTCTCTTCCTCCAGTCTTTGAGCCACACTTTTAAATCACTAATCCGATTGATCTTGTATCAAGTTGTATGTAGCTTACCTAACAATGCAGAGCTTATTAACCCTTGTTTCTGGTTTTTAAAATTAGTTCTTAGCTGCTTATATTCCCTCAGCAGTCGCTTTTTCCTTGTTCTTCCTACATTGTTGGTACTCACATGGACCAGGTCCACTGTTTTTTTTCCAGTCCCACCCTAAATTCCTCTGCAGATCAGACCAGATGATCTAAATCTACTATTATTTTTGAGATGCAAAACGGAACAGGGACTTCCAGACACTCAAGCTCTGTCACCCAGTTAACTCTGATGAAACCTCCTGTAGTCACAGGACAATTTGAAATGACCAATTCACAAGCCAATTGGTCTTTCAATTGTGAAAAGAAACTCGAGCAATTGGGAATATCGCATGCTTTCCACACAAAGGATGCACAGAGACTCCGAACATGATTAGAGTGGAATTGTTCTCCGCACTCCAGAATGCCCCCGTCGCCCCACTCTTTAAGTAAGGTGTGAGGCATAAGAAAGGGAATTAGCGACCAGTGAATGTGCCTTCAGTGGTTGGGAAGATGTCGGAGTTGATTTTAAAAGATGCGTTTTCGCGATCCTTAGAGGAACGAACTGCCAGTCCTCAGCATGGTTTCCTTGAGAATTCCTTCAAAAAAAGAAACAAAAATAAGGTCGATAGATATGTAGATGTTGTGGAGTAACATATAATAAAGAGTAACATGTCAACAGAAACATTGCGAAAGTTTGTAGTGAGATACCAAAGCAAAATGGATTATTGTGTAATGTAGACTTTCATTGCAAATTTCTTGCAACTCATTGTCCTGTAATTCTGTTTGAGACATCATGCCCGTCATGTTACAGAAATGAAGATAAGATGCAAAAACAGTCAAAGTTTTGATTAATTGTGTTCTCAAATATGACATGGAGAAAGCTTTCAGCTTTTTGGAAAGGAAGGACTAGATCTGCCAGTACCAAAGTTGAGTCATCCTGTCAAGGTATTCTGACTGAAAGGTGGAGACTTGAGTAAGCAGGTGACCCTGAGCAGAGCTGTGTCCGATGGGGTTTTAGTACAATGGGTTAGTTACTATACTGTAATCCAGCCGTCGGGCCCTGCAATGAATGAGTTCAAATCCCAATAGAACTGCTGTTAAATTGCCACAGCCTTAGTGAAGAACGAACATTCTCGATAACTACATTAGGGTTCGGCCCGGAGACCGCCTTCCGGGTCTTGCTCCGGTTTCGCACTCCCGACTCTAGGCCTTGCTGCCAGCCCTCCTGTCACCCGGAGCCTTTGGATCGTCTTGGCTTAAGGAGGCACATCTGTCGCCTATTAGGGAACAGGTGGTTATGGGGGCTCGGGGACTGAGTCTGGCTGTGGGGTTGTCCTACTCCGAAGCCGGTTTAACCCGCTTTGTACCAGGGCTGCCGGCTCTGAATTCTGCACTTTCCCTGGTTGCCGGCCTGCTCGGAATCCTTTTCTTCCCTGGTTGCCCGCCTGCTCGGAATCATGTTTTGCCCTGGTTGCCGGCCTGTTCTGCATCTGTTCTGTCCGGCTGGTCTTGTTCCCCTGCTTCTCTCGTGTGCGCTGGTCCCGCTGTTCCGCCTTAGTCGCCTTGCCTGCGCTGTCACGCTGCCGGTTGCCCTTGCAAATTTGCCGGGGAATCACGGTAGTCCTGCTG
Organism: Hypanus sabinus; assembly: GCF_030144855.1. Taxonomy (NCBI): domain Eukaryota; kingdom Metazoa; phylum Chordata; class Chondrichthyes; order Myliobatiformes; family Dasyatidae; genus Hypanus; species Hypanus sabinus. Next base: position 11,257,827 of record NC_082736.1, read on the forward strand.
CTCACCCTGGACCCAGCTTCCTTCTGATCCCTTGCCTCCGTCGGGCAGGCCCGGCTGGACTGCCGCTGCCCGGCGGGGATTCTGCCCTTTCCACCCAATGTTCATTAAGGGTTGTGCCCTGCACCTGCCCAGGTGTCTGCTCCTTGCCCAGGCCTCCGTGTTCATAGCCTGGGAGGCGGCCCTGCCCGGGATCCATGCGGCCCGCCACGAGCTCCGGGGTCCTCCTGCCCTGCCACGAGCTCCGGGATCATCCTGCCCTGCCACGAACTCGGGGATCCAGCCCCGCCTGCATAAACCGCTCCATGCCGTGGCATTCCCATCCTGTCCTACCCCTAGTACTTCAGTGCCATTTGGGTCCAATCCTGTCCCCGTCCTGACAAGCTACTGGAGACTTGATTCTATCAAAATGCTTGTCAGGAGGCAGCTAAGAGCCATAAGTCTAGATGTAGGGATGAGAGTGATGAAAAACCAGAATGGGTAAGGATGGCATTTCTCTATTAGGTATGCAGATAGAGTTTGAACAACCAACAGACTTATGATCTGTTATGGTTTCTGTCACATAAAGTGGATGCTTTTCACAGGGTACTGTAAAACAAATGGAAAGTTAAAAACTGTAAATTCCATGAATGGATGACCTCAGCTTTTCTGTAAATGCAGAATCATCTCACCCACTTCCACATAGCAAATCACTGGTCAGCACTTTACACCATTTAATATCTTTGCACCCAAACCCCAGCTCCTGAAGGGAAAAAAGGGAGGTCATGAGGCATCGTGAATAAATTATTGAGATTTATTTCTCGTCAGCTGAGGAGTGCTATGTTACCCTCCAGACTTTGTATGAACTGAACGAGCTGGCCTTTGTGCAATAGATGTCAAGTCTGATCTCTCATTGCGACTAATAGGTATCTGCGGAGGGAAATCCCCATAACTGGACAACTGTAACTCATGCATTCGACTCAGCCGACGGCCCCTGTGCTCCACCATTGTCTTTCCATAGAGTCCAAAAAGAGAGAGTGACCTTCCATAGATTTTCCCAGTTCACAAGCTGGGAAATCCTCTGGCTAAACTGATCTCAGGTTAACTAAGTACAAACTAAGTTAATGGACATTTTTATAACATCTAGAAGACATTTGGACATGTGCATTGATTAGAAAGGTTTTGAGGGTCATTGAGGGCAAATAAGAAGCTCATTCAGGTAACTTGCTCAGCGCGGTTGTGTTTGGCCGAAGTGCCTGTTTTCTGTGCAGTATATTTCTCCAAATCTATTTTATTAAGTAGTTCAAACCATTTTATTTGTTGTAATTGTGGACATGTGTTTTCAGCCGATGTATTGTTCACATTGAGCTTGTGGAAAAAGCTCCTCACTGATTGCCAAAGGCTGTTCTGTCAGCAGAGCAGCTGCTCGCTCTGTAACTGGCCCTGTGCTCTTTGAGTCCAGTTGATGTGCAGTCAACTGGCAAACCAGGGCAGAGAATCAATTGTCAAACTGATCTACGGACACTAGTGCTTCCAGCTCCCCTGTAAGCAGACTCCATTATAGAGTGTGACTTTATATATAGTAAGCAGCACTCAGCTTCAGGGCTTAATACTGAATTAACCCCATGGACTGGCGTTATGAAGTGTCTGTGGGCCAAGATGGAAACATACTCAGAGCAATTGTCTTAGGCCATCCTGAGCAGGTTCTCCAGAGAACAATTGGAGCAAGAGGACAGTTGGCATAAAGTAGATTTTGGGTGAATGATGAGTGACAATCTCAAACACTTTAGTACCTCAGGGTTTCATGTGGGACTACTAAACCTGTTCCACCATCCAGCAGAGATCAGAGGCTGGTCACTGTCTGAACTTGATAAATTCCTTGTGTTCTTTGTCTTATATCCACATCAGGTTTAATAATTTTACTGGTGTTTATCTGCTGCACCTTTATTTCCAGTACTCTCATCGCAGTGACAGATCTGAATACAACTCGTACTGACCCAGACTTTTACATTAGGACCTAATGTATCCTCTTCTACACACCATCACTTGTTCACTTACATCAAAACAGTGCACCGTTCCTCAGTACTGTCTTCCAATATATTGTATGTGCAGTCATAAAGAAATACAGAATGAACAATATATATTTTTCACCCTTTGTATGTCCTACTTGTGCCTGTCGACCATGTGGCCTTGCTTATCTTGGTGCTCCTCAGTACTGTTATTCAGCTGATGTAAGAATGACGTATCATAAAGGGAGAAAGATGAACTTAGAGAAAAGGAGACTGCAAGAACTGCTTCTGTTCCCACCCATTCTCCATGACAGCAAGAATTCTGGACTGGCTGGTTGACAGGACCCGCCAAAGGAGTAACGACAGAACGAACGTTCACAAGGTTTGAGGGCAGCATTAGTGAAATAACAAAGATAAATTTGTTCAGGTCTCGTACCACACATCCGCCAATCTCTTTGACACCCACAATCTTCAGGAAGGAAATGTTGGAGCATCAGGACTACGACTGCCAGACTGGGTAACAACCTCTTCCCTCAGGCTGAGAACCTAATAAATATACTCGCACCACAAAGGTCTCATCACGAGCAAAGTGAGCTGCTTACTGTTTACTCTTTACTCTTTACGGTTTACCTGTGCCGCCTACTGCATGCATTATGAATTTTATTTTATTCATTTATTTGTGGTAATGGTGTGTTTTACGTGCTGTGCTTTTTGGGTATATGTTTCCTGAGTGCACCATGGTTTGGAGGAACATTTCTTTATTTGCTTGTCTGTACTTGATCTTGAGTTACAGAACCTGTTGAGCTGGTGTATTTCTCGGTGAAGGTTAACAATGCACAAATTAAACAAGTGGAGGAAAGTCAAATTCACCTGTGCAGACTGAGGTAGATCCACTTTGCTTCTGAATCTTTTGAATATAAATTGGGCTCTGGAAAACTCAGGGTTAATAAACAGAGACCAAGTGTATTTTAAAAAGGCATTTACCTTTAGGAAGAGATCTCATTGTTTATGGCTCTGGGAGAAATTCATTGAAACGGGAGGGTTTGTGGATCTTGGATATGAAGTAGAAATGTGGGTCGTTGTGCGAGGGTACTATGTTGATGGAGGCAGTCTAACATGTCTGGTGCTATGAAAATGCTTTGAAAAAGCAGAGTACTGTTGGGGGAGACAGTCAATGGGGGAAGCAACAATGGTGGCAATTCTGGCACAGAGTCTGCCCCTGTGACTCAGATGACAGGGACATCAAAGATGCAATAATAACAGGGTTGACATGGTGGGCGATTTTAATTTCCCAAATATCAATTGGCATCTCCCTAGAGCAAGGGGTTTAGATGGGGTGGCATTGTTAGGTTTGTTCAAGAAAGTTTATTGCCAAAATATGATGATAGGGTTATCACGGAAATGTATGGCATAAATGTGGTAAATGTTCAGGGGATATTTGTCTGGATTACTGAAGAAATGTGTTCTAATGAGACAGGGAGAGGATGGTACGGTACTGGAACCTTGGGGTACAAATGCTCCTGTAAATCTAGTCAAGAGGAGAAGAAAAGCTCATGAAAGTTTCAAAAGAATAGATTATGATTGAGATCTAGAAGGTTGAGGCCAGAAGCGGCCATATGAAGGATTGATGAGCAGGATTAAGGAAAACCCCAAGGCATTCTACAAGGACGTGAATAAAGACGTGAGAGAATAGGACCAACAAAGAGTGCCGGTGGATAAGTGGATAAGTGTGAATGGTACACAGGCGACTGTGGAAGGCGAGGGGTGGAGCCCCTGGCAATGTTATTTGCTTCATGAATGGGGACAGAAGTAGTTCCGGAGGATTGGAGTGTTGCAGATCTTGTTCCATTATACAACAAAAGAAGTAAAAATAGCCCGGGAAATTAAAGACCAGAGAGTCTTACTTCAGTTGATGGTTGGTAAGTTGATGGAGAGATCCTGAGAGGTCGAATTTATAAGCATATGGAGAGGTATAATATGATTAGAAATTGAAAGCATGGCTTTGTCAAAGAAGGTTGTGCCTTACGAGCCTGATTGCATATTTTGAGGATGTGAGTAAACGCATTGATGAAGGTAGAGCCGTAGATATAGTTTATATGGACTTTAGCAATGCAAATCATAAGGCATTCCATGGAAAGCCTATTAAGAAACTAAGGAGGCCTGTGATCCAAGGGGTCATTGCTTTGCGGATCCAGAACTGGCTTGCCCACCGAAGGAAAAGTGTCATTTTAGACGGGTCATATTCTGCATAGCAGTCTGTGACCAGCGGTGAGCCTTAGGGACCTGTTCCGGGAGCTCTTCTCTTCCCGATTTTTATAAATGATCTAGATGATGAAGTAGAAGAAGGAGTTAGTAAATTTGATGATGACAGAAAGTTTGGGGGTGTTGTGGATAGTGTGGAGGGCTGTCAGAGTTCGCAGCAGGACATTGATAGGATGCAAAACTGGGCTGAGAATTGGCGGCTGGAGTTCAACCCTGAAAAGTGTGAAGTGGTTCATTTTGGTTGGTGAATTATGATGTCACAATATAATATTAATGGTAAAATTCTTGGCGGTGTGGAGGATCAGAGGGATCTTGGGGTCCGAGTCCATAGGTCACCCAAAGCTGCTGTTCAGGTTGACTGTGGTTGAGGAGACATACAGTGCATTGACATTCAACAACAGTGGGATTGAGATCAAGAGCCGAGAGGTTAATATTGCAGCTATATCGGACCCTGGTCAGACCCATTTGGACTACTGTGCCCACTTCTGGCCTTGCACTACAGGAAGGATGTGGAAACAATAGATAGGGTGCAGAGGAGATTTACGAGGATGATCCCGGTATTGGGGAGCATGCCCTCTGAGAATAGTTTGAATGATCTTGTCCTTTTCTCCTTAGAGCGACGAAGGATGAGTGGTGACATAATAGAGGTATATAAGATGATCAGGGGCATCAATTCCATCATTCAAATCATTGTCATACAACAACATTATAATTGGTCACAACACAAACCCATGAGGAACACCAATAGTCAGGGCAATGAATCAGAAAAGGATCCCTTTCTCCCCGCTCTTTTCCTCCTGCCAATCAGCACTGCTTGATCCGTGGTGGTATCTTTCCAGCAATACCATGGGTTGTTAAAGCTGGTTGCTATAGCTTGTTAAACAGCCTTATGTTTGGCAGCTTGTCAAAAGCCTTCTGAAAATCCATGTCGACAACAACAACATATCTATCTATCTTATTTTTTTCTTTCTTCAAAGAATTCCAACAGATTAGTGAGGCAAGATTTTCTCAAGGAAACCGTGCCTACAACAAGCTGTTCGTGCCTCCCAGAATCCCTAAATCACATCCTTTACAATCAACTCCAACATCGTCCCAACCACTGAAGTCAGATTATCTGGCCCCTAGTTTCCTATCTTCTGCCTTCCACATTTCTTAAGAATGGAACCCAATAGTAAAACTTAAAATTGGGTAGGGCTAGTCCACCCATCTCTTTATTTCTTTGTAAGTAAACTTTTTTTAAACGAACTTGTTTATTATTCCAAAAATAAGATGTTAAAATTGAACCTAGAGAATCAATGTAGGTATTAGGAATAAGAATAGGTAAAGCCTCAAAAAGATATAAAAATTTAGGAAGAGTCTTCAATTATAGACAATAGACAATAGGTGCAAAAGTAGACCATTCGGCCCCTCGAGCCTGCACCGCCATTTTGAGATCATGGCTGATCAACCACTATCAATCCTCGCTTCCTGCATTATCCCCATATCCTTTGATTCCCCTATCCATAAGATACCTATCTAGTTCCTTCTTGAAAGCATCCAGAGAATTGTCCTCCACTACTTTCCGAGGCAGTGCATTCCAGACCCCCACAACTCTCTGGGAGAAGAAGTTCTTCCTTAACTCTGACCTAAATGACCTACCCCTTATTCTCAAACCATGCCCTCTGGTACTGGACTCTCCCAGCATCTGGAACATATTTCCTGCCTCTATCTTGTCCAATCCGTTAATAATCTTATATGTTTCAATCAGATCCCCCCTCAATCTCCTTAATTCCAGCGTGTACAAGCCCAGTCTCTCTAACCTCTCTGCGTAAGACAGTACTGACATCCCAGAAATTAACCTCGTGCATCTACGCTGCACTTCCTCTACAGCCAGGATGTCCTTCCTTAACCCTGAAGACCAAAATTGTGCACAATACTCCAGGTGTGGTCTCACCAGGGCTCTGTACAAATGCAAGAGGATTTCCTTGCTCTTGTACTCTATTCCCTTTGTAATAAAGGCCAATATTCCATTAGCCTTCTTCGCTGCCTGCTGCACTTGCTCATTCACCTTCAGTGACTGATGAACAAGGACTCCTAGATCTCTTTGTATTTCTCCCTTGCTTATCTCTACTCCTTTCAGATAATAATCTGCCTTCCTGTTCTTACTCCCAAAGTGGATAACCTCACACTTATTCACATTAAACGTCATCTGCCAAGTATCTGCCCACTCACCCAGACTATCCAATTCACCCTGAATTCTCCTAAAATCCGCATCACATGCCAGCCAGCTTAGTATCTTCAGCAAGTTTGGTGATGTTATTTTCAATGCCTTCATCCAAATCGTTGACGTAAATTGTAAACAGCTGTGGTCCTAATACCGAGCCCTGTGACACCCCACTTGTCACCAACTGCCATTCCGAGAAACACCCGTTCACCGCTACCCTTTGCTTTCAATCTGCCGACCAGTTTTCTATCCATGTCAATGTCTTCTCCCTGATGCCCTGAGCTTTGATTTTACCCACCAAACTCCTATGTGGGACCTTATCAAATGCCTACTGAAAATCGAGGTACACTACATCCACTGGATCTCCCCCGTCTAACGTCCTGGCTACATCCTCTAAAAACTCCAACAGATTAGTCAAGCAGGATTTACCCTTTGTAAATCCATGCTGGCTCGGCCCAATCCTATCACTATCTAGATATGTCACTATTTCATCCTTAATAGTGGACTCTATCATCTTCCCCACGACCGATGTCAGGCAGACAGGTCGATAGTTCTCTGCTTTCTCCCTCCCTCCTTTCTTAAAAAGTGGGATAACATTAGCCATTCTCCAATCCTCAGGAACTAATCCTGAATCTAAGGAACATTGGAAAATGATTACCAATGCATCCGCAGTTTCCAGGGCCAACTGGAATTCATTTATTACAACTTATTTAAAGAAAACTTAGACCTCTTACTGAATTATGTGAAAAAGACGCTTTCTAAATGGTCTCCTCATTCTTTATCCCTAATTGGCCAAATTAAACTGATTAAAAGGAAGACTCTTCCTAATTTTTTGTATCTTTTTGAGGATTTAGCTATTCTTATTCCTAAGACCAACTTTGATTCTTTAGATTCAATTTTAACATCTTATATTTGGAATCATAAAAAAAGCTCGTTTAAGTAAAGTTTACCTGCAAAGAAATACAGAGATGGGTGGATTAGACTTACCCAATTTTAGGTTTTACTATTGGGCTGACAATATAAGGAATATTACTTTCTGGTCCTATTATATTTATCGTAAAGATTGCCCATCATGGATCTCCTTAGAAGAGAATTCTGTAAAAAGAATCCTCTATTGTCTCTCTTCTTGGATCATACTCTTCTTTTCAGCAAATAAAACAACAGGTAACATAATTGTTAAGCAATCTTTAAGGATCTGGTCTCAATTTAGAAAAAAAATTGGTTTACCGAATTTTTCATTATCATCTCCCATTCTCCTTAATTATTTTTTTATCCCTTCCCTGACTGATAAAGTCTTTAAAGATTGCGATGAATTAGGTATTAAGTGTATTGGGACCTGTTTATATCAGGATCCCTTGCTTCATTTGACCAATTGTCAAATAATTTTGCACTCCCAAAATCACATTTTTTACAGATACCTTCAAATTAGAGATTTTCTACATTTCCAATTAACTACTTTTCCTATAGGTCCTGATAAAAATTTACTGGACGATCTTTTAAGTTTAAAACCTTTTGTTAATTGTTCTATTTCCGATATCTATAAATTGTTGATTGATACTAGACAAGACATTTTAGATAAAATATAAAAAGCTTGGGAGGATGACCTAAATTGTCAAATTTCTGATGATAGATGGAATAAAATTCTTAAACGGGTTTATACATCATCGTTCTGTGCTCGTCATTCTCTTCTAAGATTTAAAGTGTTTCATAGAGCTTACATTTCTAAACAGAAGCTCTGCAGTTTTTACCCGAATGTTTCTCCAATTTGTAATGAATGCAACTCTGCTGATGCCTCTTTAATTCATATGTTTTGGTTTTGCCTTACAATTGAAAAGTTTTGGCGGGAAGTATTTCACACCTTCTCTCAACATTTTAGGGTCCAATTTGACCCGAATCTCCTCACTGCCTTGTTTGGTACTATTGCAAATGAAGATATAACTTTAAATACTCCTAACCTACAGGTTTTAATTTTTACCTCTCTTTTAGCAAGAAGAGCAATCTTGCTTAAGTGGAAGGAGTCTACCGCTCCTATACATCTTCAATGGCTGCGTGATATTATGTCGTATTTAAATTTAGAAATGATCCACTGCTCAGTCTTAAATTCGAAAGAATCTTTTTATGATATTTGGGGATCTTTCCTAAATTACTTTTCCAATTTATAAAGTTCAACAGTGCACAGATTTTTAAGTATATTTTTATCTTCTCTTCTTAAGTGAATATGTTTTTTTTTCTAATTATCCTTTGTCATCCATCAGCTTTTTTCTTTGATAGTTGGTAGGAGGTTGACTTTTTTATATATAAAAAAATTATTTTATGATGCATGACCTATCTTTAAATTTTTGATTACAGAGTGGTATACCTTTATGTGTTATGCTATGACATTTTGATCAATTTTATTACAATATATGAATGTACACAAGGTATGTTGAGATGCATCTATGTGTTGCTCTCTGTAAATCTTTTTTTTCATCTGAATAAAAATATTCTAAAAAAAAGAGTGGGGTGACTGGGCCGTTCTGGAATTTGGAGAACAATTCCAGTCCCATCATATCTGGAGTCTCTGAACATCCTCTGTGTGGAAAGCTTGGGATATTCGCGACTGATCGAGTTTCTTTTCACAGTTCAAGGACCAACAGGCTTGGGAATTGGTCATTACAAATTGTCCTGTGATCACATAGCTTGTATCATGGTTTACTAGGTGTCACAGCTTGAAGGGCTGGAAGTCCCTGTTCCATTTTGCATCTCAATAAATAAGTAAATAATAGATTTGGGGCATCAAATCTGAACTGCAGAGGAATTTGGTGGGACCGAAAAAAAAACAGTGGTCCTGGTCCAGGTAGAGTACCAACGATGTAGGATATACAAGGAAAAGCGACTGCTAAGCAGCTAAGAAATAAATATAAAAATCAGAATCAAAGGTTAATAATCTCTGCATTGTTATGTAAAGTGCATGCTGCTTGTTACAGGATCAATTAGTTTGGTGAGTTAAAAGTGTGGCTGAAAGACTGGAGGAAGTGAAGAGTGCTTAGATTCATGCTACTTTGGTTCCACTTTTGGGGAGGGATGGATATGATTTGATTGGACAGGTTCCATCTGAAACATGCTAGGACTGAGGTCCTGACAAATCACATAGCAAGGGCTGAAGACAGAGTTTATAAACTAAATAGCAGGGAAGTCGGTTCAACAGATTGGAAATGGGAAGTTTTTATTATTGCCATATGTACCGCAATAGAGTGAAAATCTTTGCATGTATACCGTTGAGACAAATCAGATCAGATGATTACAAAGTGCAATGAGGTAGGACAAGGTAAAACTATAATAATGCAGAAGAAGATGTAGAATAATGTGCTGAATAATTACAATAGAAGTAAAGAAAAGTATGGATGAAATAATAGCATCCAGAACATCTTTGGGGAGCGCTGCCTCAAAAAGGCAGCATCCATCAGGAAGGACTGCCACCACCCAGGACATGCCCTCTTCCCATTGCTACCATCACGGAGGAGGTACAGGAACCTGTAGGCACACACTCAATGGTTCAGGAATAGCCTCTTCCCATCTGTCATCGGATTTCTTACTTATTTAACTTTTTAGTAATATATATACACCTGATTGTGATTGTAAATATTATAGTGCATACAAAGAGTTGGAGAGTCGAAATTCTTGAAGGTGGGTGGACATGACCCAAGGGTATAGCAAACGCAGGCTGATGAGAATGTGGAGGGATTAATAGTGCAAGAATAATTAGTCAGTTATTGCTCCAGGGGACTGGGAAATCACAAATGTCACTCCACTCTTTAAGAACAGAGTGAGGAATAAGATACATAACTATTGGCTGTTTGCGCAGATTGCAGTGGATGGTGCCAATTTTGAGTCCATGTTATGGATGAGGTTTAAGTGTATCTTGGTTTTTACTTCTCCTGGCAGCAATACTGTTAAATTTGATGGTTAAATATGTGGAATTGATCCCAAGGACAGTGAAGACTTACGATCCCCAGTTGAATACACTGAGTTAGGAACTGTTTGTTCATGGTCACCGTGCATTGATTACTCTTGGCAAAAATGTTTATCCAAATAGAAACTATTTACATCATTGCAGAATACTCCACTACAGGTGTCTCCCCTCCCTGGCTCACGATACATAGGGGGACAACCGAACAAAATCTGATACAGCAGCTCAAAGACAGCAACGTCAAGTTCTTTCTGAGAAAATCTGAACTTTCCGAGTCTTTGATTCTTTCTGAAATAATTATTGTCAAGCTTTAATTTTTACTTTAATTTTGTTTGATAAGGTCATTTTAATTATACTCAGTAAATAACGTCATAGATGCATGAAATAGTTAACTATTTTTCCGAAGGTCAGGACAGAGTTTGATAAGGGTAGGCAGTGCATGTATCTACATTGACTATTGTCAGGCGCTGGGCAAAGTCTTTGTCTTTGGGAGGGTAATCCGGAAGATTCAGATACATGTGGTCGGCAGGGAATTGGCTGTCTGGCTTTCGCAATAAAAGACAGAAGGAGTGTTTGAATGGAATTTTTGTAGCTGGAGGTCTTCGGTTAGTGAAGTTTCACAGGGATCTATTCTGCGATCTCTGCTGCTTGTAATGTATATAGATGGCCTGGATGAAAATGTAGATGGGTTCGGTAGTAAATTAGTAGACGATACCAGGATTGACGGAGCTGTAGATATTAGAATGGAGTGGCAATAAATTCAACAAAATATAGATCAGTTGCAGATATAGCCTGAGAATTGGCAGACGGAATTTGACCCAGATAAATGTGAGGAATTGCATCTCAGTAGGGCAAATGCAAAGAGACAGAACACCGTTCTGGGCAAGGTCCTTTAGAGTGTTGTTGAGCAGAGAGATCATTACATCCTCGTTCATTGCTAGTTTAAAGTTGCTACACAGGTTGATATGTTGGTTCAGAAAGGCTTACAGAATGCTTTCATTTATTAGTCGAGGTATTGAGTTCAAAATCATGTTCCAACTTGGTAAAACTCTTGTTGAGCCATGTCTCGAAGACTGCATACAGTTCTGGTCACCCCACACTTGGAAGGATGTGGAGGCTTTCGACAGGGTTCAGAATATGTTTACCAAGATGCTGCCTCATTTAAAGGGTGTGTACTATCACCACAGGCGTGATCAAATAGTTGTTTTCACTGCAGTTCCAGAGACTGAGAGGTGATCTGATACATGAAGATGGAGGGATTTGGACATGGCTTAGGGAGGAGGGATTAGTGGGTTTGGTTTACCAATGATGGACTGGGCCAAATGTACTCCTTCTTACAGGCTCTCCCGTACAATGGCATCGATGCTTCCGTATCAGGCCACGATAAAACCAGTCAATATACTTTCTAACATACATCTGTAGAAATTTGTCAGTCTTTCAGAAAATATGTCAAACTTTGTCAAGCTTCCAAAAAAGCATAGCGTTTTTGGTGACCTTCCAATTCTCCTCAAATTCCTATTAAAATATAGCCGACGACATACCTTCCTTATAGCTGCATCAATGTGTTGGGTCCAGGTTAGGTCCTCGGATATACTGACACCCAGGGACTTAAAATAGCCCCCTCACTTAATTTCTGATCCCTCCATGAGGATTGGAGTGTGTCATTCTCTCAACTATTTTATTGCACCTGTCCTCATACCTGAACCCTTTTCAGTGCAAAAGCACTCTGGAAAACATGCTGAGGAATTCTTCCATGTGCAACAATGTCAATCGTCTGAGATAACAGAGCTGCTAGCTGAATTCACTGTTCTTTGTTTATTGTCAATTCACAGGAAGATATTTGTGAAAGTCTGAGATGCATATTCCAACATAGCTGTCCAGGAGACAGCAGGTAACCATTTGGTAAGTAAAAATCTGTTAAGAGCTGTTACGAACACTGCATTCCAGTCATCCATCACTCTCTGGGTCAAAATCCTACCTCTCACATGCCCTTTGAACCCACAACTTCTCACTTTAAATACCTGTCCTTTGGTATTTGACACAATTAGTATCCTCAGTTCCAAAATGATTAAAAAGTGTTATTAGAAGGAAAGGCGATGTAACACAATGGTAAACATGCCTCTGTCCCAACTTTTGTTGAGTGTGTTGCAGCCATCACATTCTAAATTTGTGCATATTTACAAAATAAAATTAAGTTGGTCAGTAAAACTATTGAAAATCGTTTGATTGTACATTTGTCAGTTAAAGTTTTATTTAAAGGTAACGTGAATTAACATATCACAGATTATTGTTTTTATTGTATTTTGGAAAATATCCCAACTTTTCTGGAAATGGGTTGTAATTTTCTGTCTAATATTTTGCCGATTTTAATGTAGTCTTCTCCCACAGTTGTAATATCTATACCCCTGCCATGGTTAAGGACTTCACATTCAAAGTCAACACCACCTCCACAGTGACCATCAGCATTGGTGAACCACAAGGCTGTGTGCCTGGTGCTTGGTGATGGTGTGGCTAAGTACAACTCCAAGGCCATATTTATGTTTGCAGATGACACCACTGTTGCTGAATGATTCAAAGGTGGTGACAAATTTCCCATCAGGAGGGAGATGGAGGATCTGGTTGAATGGAGTCACGACTACAAGCTCTGACTCAACATCCGCAAAACAAAGTGCTGATCCTTCTCTGCAAGAGGAGGAAACAGGAGGGCCATGAGCCAGTCATCATCAGGGTACTGGAGTAGAGAGTCGGTTACTTTCAATTCCCTGTCATTATCATTTCAGAGGATCTGTCCTGGGACGGACAGTAAGTGCCACTATAAAGAAGGTGCGGCAGTGACTCTACTTAGAAGTTTGTGTATAATCGACATAACATCCAAAACTTTGATATAACTTATATGGATGCACGGTGGACAGTATCCTGACTGGTTGCAGCACGGCCTGATATGGAAACACCAAAACCCAGGAACAGAAATTGCCTACATAAAATAGTGGATACAGCCCAGTTCATCACAGGCAAAGCCCTCCCATCATTGAGTTCATTTTCATGGTGTGCTGCTACAGGAAATCAACATCCATCATCAAGGGCAGCCTTCCTCTACTTCATGCTCTCTTCTCGCTGCTGCCATTGGGAAGGACGTACAGGAGCCTTACGACCCACACCACCATCTTCAGGAAGAGTTATTACCCTTAGGAGTTATTAGTCCTGCTGTTGAAACAGTGTGGAAAACTTCAGTGAACTGATTCCATAAACTACAGAGACACTTTCAAGTATTCTGCCACTCATGTTCTCAGTATTATTATTTTTTATTATTTGCACAATCTGTTTTATTTGGCTCATTTGTTGACTGTCAGTCTTTACTGTTTATAGTTTTCATAAATTCCATTGTATATATTTTCCTGTATATCCCTGAGAGGAAATGAATATTAAGGTAGTGTAAAGTGACATATGCATATGTTGATAATCACTTACTTTGACTGTGACAGTGTTTGTTGGGTTTTCCCCAAAACAGCAAACGATTGTTTACAAAAAAATATACGAAATGCAAACATCAAGTATTTACAAGACCGTAGAGCGTCAAATTCTGCAGATTTTCCCGTGTAGGTGTCAAATTAAAATGTGATTATTGCAGTTTGAAACACAGTCAATTACCGTGGGATTGGGGGTGGGTGTGTCACCGTTCCTGGATATTCCCCTCTATACTCATTCTATTCACAATGTTCGAAAGTTTCCCGGCGGCTCCACTGATTGACTCACGATCACGTGACATACGAGAAGCCGACCTGTTGCGCACTGACGTCATGGAGGGCATTCCTGCAGAGACGACGTTGCCCGGGAAACGAACAGCGATGGCGGGTCTGCGGTGAAGTGGACTCGGTCTCCACTGTGGGAATCGGCCTCTGCTCTTCCTGCCCACGGAACAGTGAGTGTCTGTCAGCGCCTCACCGCACCGGCTCTCTGCGCCAAGTACAATATTTAAAGCACAGTTAAACGGACAGGAAAGTTTGAGAGGGATAGGGGCGGAATGTAGGCGGATGGGACGAGTTGGGAGACAACTTGGACAGCGTGGATGAGTTTTACCGAAGGGACGGTTTCAGTTCTGTATAAATCACTGACTCTATTTTGGGAGGTTAAACCAAGGCAAGATGTACACAGCGAATGACAGCTTCCTGGTGAGTTTTAATGAATAGAGACTTAGTCCTCCTGAAATTCAGTGTTCCAGGTTCTGTCTCCAGTAACTCAGCACTTGGTCTGTCTCCTACCCTGCACTGGTGATCCAAATGCTCATTCAGATGGTCCTTAAATACCAGCCTGCACCGGCCCTGTAGGCAGTGTGTTCCCTTCTGGGGAGAGAGGAAGTTTTTCCTCAGATCCAATTTAATCACACACACCCCTCTCCTTAAACTTGTTGTTGTACACAAGTAATACTCGTCTGCATTAAGTTCCAACTGCCACTTTCAGCCCATTTTTCAAGCTGGTCCGAATCCCACATCAAAATTTGCTAGCCTTCCTCCCTGTACACTGCATCCCTAATCTTGGTGTCATCTGCAAACATAACGATCTAGTTTACCACATTCTCCAGCAGATCATTAATACAGATGGAAAACGACAGTGGATCCCGCACGGGGAAGTTAAACCAGAGCAGGATGAACACAGTAACGACAGGTTGCTGGGAAGTGTTCATCAACAGAGACTTTGTTTGTTTCTGCCTCCACCACCTCCTCTGGCAGCTCATTTGGGATACCAGCTATTCTCTGCGTGAAATATTTACCCTGCAGATCCCCTTTAAATCTCCATTCTCTCATCTTAAAACTAATCCCTTTCGTTTTAGACACCCAACGGTAACAGTCTGTGTCTCTCTAAGCTCTGTATGACTTGGATAATTTTATCTGCCTCCATCTCCTCCCTCTTCAGATCCTCTAACACCACCTCTCTGTCACTTTAAAAATAACCCCTCCAGTTTTAGGATGGAAAAAGTGGCCCCGTCCATAGAAGTCCATGGGAGTGAGGTTTTCTCTCCACCCATCCCTAGCAGATGTCCCTTTGATCCATGAAAAAGGATCTCTGTCCACATTCATCAGTTCTATATTCATATATGAATATATTAATATATATGAATATATTCTAGCAAATTTCCCTGAGTCCATGTGCCTTCTTGCCCTAACACATCTAATTCATCGTTCTATATCAACTGGGAGTGATACAGAGCTTACTACTCTGCAGGTTCTGCTTTTTATTTTCTCTCTTATTTCTGTAAATTATCTGTACAGGACCACATTCCCCCATCTCCCTATGTTGTTAGTACTAACATGCACCATTTCTCATGATGTCCGGCTGATCAACCTTCCCTTTGAAATGTTCTGCAGCTGCGCCCGGACCATCGGAGCAGCTGGATTAGGGCATTTGTCCCATACATGCTGGGAATAAGTGGTCATGACAGGACTCTTATCCCTCACAACCCTGTTCTTGTCCCTTTTGTCCGTAACTCCACAATCAAGAACTTCTGTCTACAATATATCCAATGGCTTGTCCACATCTGTCTGTGGCAATGAATTCCACAGATGTACTACCCTTTACTAAAGTAATTTCTCCTTATCTCTGTCCTAAAGTGGTGTAATATTATTCTGAGGCAGAGCGCTGTGACTCAAGACTCCCCCAATATAAAAAAAACATCCTCCCCATATCCACTTTTTCTAGGCCTTTCAGTATTGGAGTGGTTTCAATGAGATGATCCCTCATTCTTATAAACTCCATTATCAATCCTCAGCTTCTGAGTAGTATATTCGTTCTGTATAATCATCCTTGCTTCTGTGTAGTGGTCCTCTCAAAATGAATGCTAACATTGCATTTGGCTTCCTTACCACCAATGCAAACACTATGTTTATCTTTAGGAAATCCTGCACATCTGAGATGTCCCTGACCCTGATACCATGGAGGTGACACACTATCCTGGCATCTCCCTTGCTGCCACAGAATCTCCTGCACATCGTGGTGGAGGAGAACATCTCCGGCACCCCTTCCATCATGGTGGTCACACACAACAATCTGCAGCCTGACCTCACATGTGACCAACTCACTGAATCTCTGGTCTCAGCATCCTGGTTGATCCTGGGTCCATCCATCTCCAGCTCCATTTCCTTCACATGGGCAGTCACATTTTGAATATATTCTAGCAAATTTCCCTGAGTCCATGTGCCTTCTTGCTCTTACACATCTAATAGTTCCATAAACTTCAACAAGGTCTTCGTCAACCTCCTTCACTGCAGTCCTAGCCCATTCAGTCTTTCCTTGTAACTCAAGCCCCCAGTTCAGGCGACATTCCTGTGGTTATTTTCTGCAGCTTTCCAGCTTAATGACATGCTTCCTACAGTACGGTGTCCAAATCTGCACAGGGTCCGTTGCTGTGACCTAATTAATGAATTTTAAGACTGTAATGTGATGTCCCAACTCCTCTCAGTGCCTTGGACAATAAATGTATGCAGGTTCTTCACCTTCTTCAACACTGTCTACCTATGTTGCTACTTTCAGGGAACTATATACCTGTATCCCAAAGTTCCCCTGTTTATTCAGACTCCTTAGGACCTCTGCCATTCACTGTGTATGTCCAGACCTGCTTTAACCTCCCCAAATCCATCACTGTGCACAATAGAGTAAAGAGAATCACAGGGGTATGAGAGAGGAGCTGAGCAAAATTGATCTGAAAAGAACACAGGCAAGTATGGTGGCAGAGCAACAATGGTTGGAATTTGTGAAAGCAATTTGGAAGGTATGGGATATATACATCAAAAAAAGGAAGAAGTATTCCAAAGTCAAGATGACACAAACGTGGCGAACAAGTGAAGTCAAAGCCAACATAAAAGTCAAAGAGGGGGCATATGGTAGAGTAAAAATCAGTGGGACATTTGAGGATTCAGAAGCTTTTCAAAGCGAGCATAAGTCAGCTAAAGTCATTAAGAAAGAAAATATGGAATACAAAGGTAAAGAGAGGCAAGCGTACATATTGGACCATTAAAAACTATGCTGTAGTGGTAGTAATGGTGGAAAAATTGATTAAGTATTTTGCGTCAGTCTTTGTTGTTAAAAGCACTTGCAGTGTGCTAGGGTAGGAACTGTGTGAGGTTGTCATTACCAGGGAGAATGTTGTTTGGAGATTTAAAGGTCTGAGAGTAGATACATCACCTGGAGTAGATGGTCTGGGCCCTGAGATTCTAAGAGAGGTGCTTGATGAGATTGTGGATGCATTAGTAATGATGTTTAAAGAATCAATTGACTCCGGCATGGTTCCAGAAGAACAGGAAATTGCAAATATTGCTCCAAGAAGGAAGAGAGACAGAAGAAAGAAAATTATAGGGCAGTTAATCTGACCAGGGTGTTTGGGAAGATGTTGGAGGCAATTGTTATGGTTTTCGGGTACTTGGGCCAAAACCTCAAGGAATTTTCTCAAGGGAAAATCTTGCCTGACAAATCTGTTGAAATTATTTGAAGAACTAACAAGCAAGATAGACAAAGAAGAATCAGTGGATGTTAGGGAATTTGGATTTTCATAAGGCCTTTTACAAGGTGCCACAAATGAGGCTGCTAAACAAGTTAACTGCCAAAGATACCATGGGAAAAATATTAGCATGGATAAAGCAGAAGCCAATTGTCAGGAGGCAAAAAGTGGGAACAAAGAGAGCCTTTTTCAGTTTGTTGCCAATAATTAGTCATGCTCTGCCCAGGCGTCTGTGTTGAGACGGCTTCTTTTTACCAGATATAGGAGCAGAATTAGGCCATTTGGCCCATCGAGTCTGCTCCATCACTTCATCATGACTGATTCAGTTGTCCTCTCAGCCCCACTCTCCTGCCTTCTCCCCGTAACCCTTCAGGCCCTGACCAGTCCAGGAGCTATCAACATATCAGTGACATGGACGATGATGCGAAGATGGCAGAGAGGCAGCAGATTTGATTCAGTAGAAAGGCTGGAAAGGGATTCAGACAGATTAGGAGAATGGGCAAAGAAGTGGCAGATGGAATACAGTGTTGCTTAAGTCTACGGTCATGCACTATGGTAGAAGAAATAAAGGTGTGGACTAGTTTCTAAATGGAGGGAAAATTCAAAAATCTGAGGTACAAAGGGACTTAGGAGACCTCATTCAGGATTCCCCAAAGCATAATTTGCAGGTCGAGTTGGTGAGGAAAGCAAATGCGATCTTAACATTCATTTCGAGTGGACTAAATAAAAAATCAAGGGTAAATATTGAGGTTTTATTAGGCACTAGTGAGGCACATTTGGAGTATTACGCACTAGATTTCAAAGAATGAGGGGTGACCTCATTGAGACCTATTGAGTTTTGAAAGGCCTGAATGTGGAGAGAAAGTTTCCTAAAGAGTGGGAGTCTAAGAACTGAGGGCAGTCTTTTTGGAAAGGAGCTGAGCAGCAGTTTCTTCAGTCAAAGAGTGGTGGATCTGTGGAACAAAACGCTTAATACTGGAGCAACTCAGCAGGTCAGGCAGCAGCTATGGAAAAGAGAGCAGACAACATTTCGAGCTGAGACATTTCAATAGGACTGGAGGGGAAAAAAGTATATTAAAAGATGGGGCTATGGGAATCTATGGAATTCCTTGTCACAGGAGGCTATGGAGGTCAAGTCCTTGGGTATTTTTAAGGCAGAGGTTGATAAATTTTTGTTTGGTCGGGACATGAAGGGATACGGGGAGAAGGCAGGAGATTGGGTCTAAGTGGCAAAATCTATCAGCCATGATGAAATTGCCAATCAGACTCAATGGTCCAAATGGGTAATTCTGCTGCTCTATCTTATGGTCTGACACTGTAACAACACTTGTCTGTTTCTGCATCAATAAATGTCAGTGCACTATTCACTTTCTGGACCTTGTACATGTCTGATCTAATGAACCTCCCGCTAAACCCATCTCTATTTTGTTGTGCAGGACACCTGCACTATCTCAATTTCCCACTTACAACTTCTCTGCACAATAATACTGTGAGAGGCCTCCTTTGGTCAGGGTAGACCATGTATGTTGTGTTGTAGCTGATCAGATGCACAAGCCTGGGCAGTATAATATGGAGAGCAAACTGTCGCCAATGTAGCGAGCTCCCCCTTTCTATGCATTGGATGAACTCAAAGGAACGGCAAAGACGGATACAGTTTGGCACCAGCAGCGCCACTGGAGTTGCCAGTCAGTGTTGAACTGAATGTAGGACTGCCTGAGGGACTCCAGCTCCAGATTTTTTTCCTTGGGTTTTTTTCCTCCCAAAGTCTTCCCCATGAGTCGGTACAGCCATAATTCAGCAGAGATTTGAAATCAGAATTTTGCTTCTCCTAGATAAGCTGCCAACCACATGAAAGAAACCCCATCTGCCCAAAGAGACTGGTTTTAAGAAAACTGGTAGAAATGTTTCTGCTGAGCTTAATAGCTGAGGCGCATGTCATGCCCTGGAGCTGCACTTGGTTGTCAGAGGCTATTTGAGGTGCACATCATTGGGAGCTTTTAATATGTAGTGGGAATTGGTCCAATTACCACCTCTGTCTGTAACAACCTGAAGGAACCACATAAATTATAGTTTAATTACTCATCCTATATCTGATCACACTATCATGTTCCCACATTAAACTCCATTCACCAAGTATTCTACTCAGCCAGCTTCTCCCTATCCTCTTCCGGAGACCAAATATCCCATCGCATGTCCCCACCGCATTCCCCATTATTGACATCTTTGGATCCCTTACTCTCTGCTCCATCCTCCTGATCATTTGTATCAATAGTAAATAATTGACAGCACAGAAGTGGTCCCTGGGACACTCCACTAGTTACATCATCCCAGCCTGAAAAAAATCTGTTTATTCTGTTAGGTTCCTCTCAGCCTTCTTCACAGAATGTCCTGGACTTTTGTTTGGGAGAGCACCTCTGCACTCAACCAGGGCTTCTGGTGGGCTGTGAGATGACTGTTCTTGTGGTACCAATGTCAAAATACACTTAGAGATATAGTAGACAACGGATGAGACAAACTCCTTGAGGTCTGTGTCTGCTCTGTTTGTGGCAGCCTCCTTGAACGCCTCTCAGTCAGACTGTTTAAAAGAATACTGAAGCATGGAGATTAGGCCACACAGTGTTGTCCTTGACTGGTTTCTTAATTTTCATCCTCAACAGAGTTGTTTCCCAGGTCTGTGTGCTGAGACCATTCCTATATACTCTGCTCACAGGTGACTGCAGAGCCAAACACCCGAGTAATTACATTGCCATGTTCGCTGGTGAGAGGACAGTGGAGGGGCTCATCATCAGCAACGATGAGATTGCGTACGGAGGAAGTGGAAGAGCTTCAGGCCTGGTACCAGGCAAGTAACCTTTTGCTCAGTGTCAACAAGACATAGGAGGTGGTTCTCGACTTCAAGAGAACTCCCACCTCACACCTTCCTTTAGGTCGGCAGATCACTAAAATATGTCAATGTAGCAATGTACTACGTACAGAGCTGGAAACAACAACACACAGTCAGTAAGTGGTTTCGACACTATTTGATTCAAACTTCACGGCGCTGGCTTTTTAATCCCTTGCTCCTGCCCTCTCCGGGCAGAAATGACGTCAGAGGTGCAATACCAAAATCTTTCCCCACGAGTGGGCTATTTGTGAGCCAGTTCGCCTGCACAGAAAGTGGGTCGCTACATCAATTTCATTTGATCACATAAATCTTTACTAAATAAATTGTTATTTCTGCATTTATTACAGACTCCTGCACCTCACCAACCATAGATGTGAAGTTAACAGGACCACAGTTACTTGGTTTTGTCTTCCGCCCTATTTCAACAATGGATTTCCACTCCACTGAGAACTTCCTGGCACACAGTGAGTTTTACTACAATTTATCAGCACTTTCTTTCCAGCCACCCTCTGTGAAACCCTTGAGTGCAGGTCATTGGGACCTGGTAGTGTTTACTTTTAGTCCCATTAGATTTTCCCTCCTGATGGCAATTGTTACATATTATTGCACAATGTTGAAATGTCATCATTAAATATCTGTGGGATGCTTGCTGTGTCCCCACTGTGAACACCAATGCAAATTATTGAGTCGACTTATCTGTTTTATCCTTGTTCTTTTTAGTTTTTGTTTCTCATCACTGGTTCCTGAAAAATTCACACTCCTCTAGTCTACCAGCAGCCGTTGCCTCTTCATCTGTTCTTCGATTTTGTATTTTCCTCTACTGTACCTGGTTGATTAGTCTAATCAATACATGGACTGAGGCAAACACAGACAAGATGCTGGAGGAACTCAGCAGAGACTTGATATTTCAGTCTGAGAACCTCCATCAGTACTACGACTAGGGCATACAGGGCAGCAACAATTACAGGACAACATCACCTGACTGTGCAGGTGATGCTTCCCTCACAGATGCGCTGAATAACTTGTACGCCTGGGTTGAGGCAGAAAATGACATGGTGGCGAGGATGTCCACCTCTTCTACAAATGACCAGGTGCTGTGTATCACTGTGGCCGATACGAGAAGAGCCCTGTGCAGGGTCAACCCACAGAAGGCTGCTGGGCCAGACAACATTCCTGATAGAGTGCTCAGAGGATGTGCAGACCATCTAGTAGACATTCTCACTGACATCTTCAACATTTCCCTGTGCAGCGCCACAGTTCCAACATGCTTCAAGGTCGCCACAATCGTCCCTGTGTCAAAGAAGTCTTCAGTGTCCTTCCCAAGTGACTACCATCCCATTGCACTTACATCCATCATCCTGAAGAGTTTCGAGAGGCTCGTCATGAGGCATATCAAGACCCTGCAGCCCCCCCACTGGACCCCCAGCAGTTTGCATACCGTCCCAACCGCTCAACAGATGACACCATTGCCACCGCCCAACACCTGGCCCTAACCCACCTGGACAAAAACGACATATATGTTTGGATGCTGTTCATAGACTTCAGTTCAGCATTCAACAAAATCACCCTCAGAAACTGATTGGAAAGCTAAACACCTCCCTCAGCAACTGGATCCTAGACTTCCTGACTGGAAGACCTCAGTCAGTCTGCATCTCTAACACCATCACACTGAATACAGGCTGTGTTTTCAGTCCACTGCTGTTCACTCTGCTAACCCACAGCTGTGCTCCAACACACAACTCGAACCACATCATCAAGTTCAGCAATGACAAGACCATGGTGGGTCTCATCAGCAAGAATGACGAGTCAGCTTACAGAGAGGAGTTGCAGCAGCTAATGGACTGGTGCAGAGCCAACAACCTGTCTCTTAATGTGAATAAAACAAAAGAGATGGTTGTTGACTTCAGGAGGGCGCAGAGCGACCACTCCCCGCTGAACATCGACAGGTCCTCGGTAGAGATCGTTAGGAGCACCGAATTTCTTGGTGTTCATCAGGCGAAGAAACTCTCCTGGTCCCTCAACACCAGCTCCAGAGCAAAGAGAGCCCAGCAGCATCTCTACTTTCTGTGAAGGCTGAGTAAAGTCCATCTCCCTCCCCCCATTTTCATCATATTCTACAGGGGTTGTATTGAAAGCATCCTGAGCAACTGCTTCACTGCCTGGTTGCACCATCTCAGATCACGAGACCCTGCAGTGGATAGTGAGGTCAGCTGAGAAGATCATTGGGATCTCATTTCCTGCTATCACGAATATTTACATGACACACTGCATCCGCAAAGCAAACAGCATTATGAAGGTCCCTGTGCACCCCTCATACAATCTCTTCTCCCTCCTGCCGTTTGGGAAAAGGTTCCAAAGCATTTGGGCTCTCACGACAAGACTATTTAACAGTTTCTTCCCCCAAGCTTTCAGACTCCTCAATACCCAGAGCCTGGACTGACACCTTGCTCTGTTGTCCTGTTTATTATTTATTGTAGTGCCTGCACCTTTTTTGTGCACTTTACGCAGTCCTGTGTAGGTCTGCAGTCCAGTGTAGCTTTCTCTGTCTTGTTTATTTATGTAGTTCAGTCTAGTTTTGTACTGTGTCATGTAACACCGTGGTCCTGAAAAACATTGTCTCATTTTTACTATGTACTGTACCAGCAGTTATGGTCGAAATGACAATAAAAGTGACTTGACTTGACTTGACTTGAAATAAAGGGCAGAAGCCAGTGGGAGGGGGTGGATTACAAGGCAGGTGAGACCAGGAGAGGGGCAAGGTGTGTTGGTGGGGGGAGGGGTGGTGATGTGAGATGCTAGAAGGAGATTGGTGTAAGACCATAAGACCGGGGCAGAATTAGGCCTTTCAGTCCAACGACTCTGCCATTTCATTACGGCTGATCCCAGATACCATTCAACCCCTTACACCTACCTTCTCGCCATTACCGCTGGTGCCCTGACCTATGAGTAAACTTTCAATTTCCACTTTAAATATACCCACTGACGTGGCCTCCACCAGAGTCTGTGGCAGAGGTTTCCATAGACTCACTACTCTCTGGCTAAAAAAAATCCTCTTTACCACCTATTTGAAAGGTTACCCCTCAATTTTGAGGCTGCACCCTCTGGACCTGGCTATCCCCATGATAGGAAGGAGCCTCCACACATCCACCTTATCCAGTCAATCTCTAATATAGTGCAGAGGTTTAGTGCACAGTTCACTTCAAAGTAATATTAATTCAGTTTAATTACTGCAGTTGAAACAATTCGTTAAACCTTCTTTGATCAATTGGACACAGTGATCCATATTCATATCTCAGAATCAATGCTATCAGCGTATAACGGCATCAGACATAGGAACAGTATTTTTTCATTCGGCCCATGGAGACTGCTCCTCCATTCTCAAGTCAAGTCAAGTCAGCTTTCACTTTCATTTCGACCACAGCTGCTGGTACTGTGCATAGTAAAAACGAGACAACATTTTTCAGGACCATGGTGTTGCATATCACCGTACAAAAAAAACCTAGACCGAACTACGTAATTAAAAAAAAACTGAACAACAGAACACAGAGAAAGCTACACGAGACTACAGACCTATACTAGACTGCATAAAATGCACAAAACAGTGCAGGCATTAGAATAAATAATACACAGGACAGTAGGGCAAGGTGTCAGTCCAGGCTTTGAGTGTTGAGGAGTCTGATAGCTTGGGGCAAGAAACTGTTACATAGTCTTTTCGTGAGCGCCCGAATGCTTTGGAGCCTTTTCCCAGATGGCAGGAGGGTGAAGTGGTTTTATCAGGGGTGCATGGAGTCCTTCATAATGCTGTTTCCCTTGTGGATGCAGCGTGTAGTGTAATTGTCCGTAATGGCAGGAACAGAGACCCCGAAGATGTTCTCAGCTGACCTCACTATCTGCGGCAGTGTCTTGCGATCCGAGATGGTGCAATTTCCGAACCAAGCAGTGATACAGTTGCTCAGGATGTTCTCAATACAATCCCTTTAGAATGTGATGCAGATGAGGGGGTGGGAGATGGACTTTCCTCAGACTTCGCCGAAAGTAGAGACGCTGCTGGGCTTTCTTTGCTATGGAGCTGGTGTTGAGGGACCTGGTGAGATTCTCCGTCGGGTGATCATCATCAGACATAGGAATAATATTATGTCATTCGGCCAATGGAGTCTGTTCCCCCATTCTATCATCAGACATAGGAACAGTATTATGTCATTCGGCCCCTGGAGTCAGATCCTCCATTACATCGTGGCTGATTTATTATCCCTCCTAATCCTGTTCTCCTGCCGTCTTCCCATAAAGTGTGTCACTCTTAATATTTAATAACTTACTTACGTCCGCTTTAAATATATCTAATTACTTTACC
This sequence comes from Hypanus sabinus, assembly GCF_030144855.1. NCBI lineage: Eukaryota > Metazoa > Chordata > Chondrichthyes > Myliobatiformes > Dasyatidae > Hypanus > Hypanus sabinus. Next base: position 11,282,950 of record NC_082736.1, read on the forward strand.
TCTAGAGCCATCCGCTTTTAATATACCAAATGTCTTGGCTTCGTCAGCAATGAATTCCACGGATTCTTTTCTTGTATGTCAATACATAAGCTTTCCGTTTGGTGCCGTCTTCTTCCACAAACCTGTCCCAGATAATAAAGCTGCGGGCCTCAAATTTTTCGTCTCCTACACAACGGTGTGAAACAACATCCACGTCTCGCCCAATGGATTCCTCTCCCTAAAGTTCAAACTTGAAAGATTAATCTATATTTATTACCGAAGTATATACACGTAACCACATGAAAATCCACAGTAAATACAACGAAACACAACAGAATCTTTGAAAGACCGCACTCAACAAAAACAACAAATGAGTAATCAAACGACACTGAGTAAACAAGAAAGAACAAACAAAATACTAATAATAAATCAATAACCAATAACATGAAATCAGCAGTTTTGAGAGGGGCTGTGGGAAGAGAGCATGACCTCCAGGGTCGGGGCCCTGTATTCCGTTTATATGTGCTCAGCGGTGGGGAGGCCTTTACTTGTGTAGGACGGGGTCCATTCATTAATTTCTGTGAGTTTTCCCGTAGAAAGGCACTGGTGGTTCCATGCCAGGTCCTCATGCCTTCAGTCAATGACTCTCCACCTACACATCTATTGAAGTCTGTCAAACTTTTAGATGACATGTAGAGCGCTGCGGTGCCTTCTTTGTAATAGGAGGTATGTGTTGGGCCCAGGAGAGATAACCTGAAATGATAACACTGAGGACTTTATATTTCCTACCTCATCTTTCCCTCCCTGCTACTCCCTCGTCCCTCAGCATCCGCACTGTGATCTCACTCGGGTTTTCTCATAGATTCCCTTCTCACTTTCTTCATTAAATTTCTTGTGCCGAGTTTGCCAATTCATTCCTATAATTCCAATTCATTGAAAGCTTAAAGACCTCAAAATGTTTCCAGTGTTTCTTACGTTGTTGCTTTCCAGAGCGCCTTCTGTCCAAAGGCAGAACACGCTGCCAGGAGGTTATGGCCATCGTGTACTTATTGATGTCCAAATGCAACTAATATTTAGCCAATTCCTCTTGGTTATTTCAAGGCCTGTCTTTCGTTGAATATGCCCACTGTATTCTCATATTTACTCCTTCAGTTTTCCAGCCACAGCGTTTTCTGCATTTAACTCGTGTGTGTGTGTGTGTGTGTGTGTGTGTGTGTGTGTGTGTGTGTGTGTGTGTATGTATGTGTGTTTGTGTGTGTGTGTGTGTGTGTATGTGTGTTTGTGTGTGTGTGTGTCTGAGTGAGTGAGTGAGAGAGCTAGATTCACCATCTCATATAACATCACTTTAATGTTGGGAAATCATTCCCAGACAATAGAAACAACTGATATCAAGAGACTGCCTCTTGGAGGGAAAGGCTCCATTTCTGTAATCAAAAAAGGACTTTTAAATACATTTTCTACCATTTGCTTTGGTATGTGTTGATAGTTTTTATTCAAATAATCAATTTGGGTTTTATTTTTGCTATATAACAACATTTCTCTGAATACATACTTAATCAAAGATTTGAGGAGATGTTATGAGGAAGCAGATTCACTGGTTTCATATGTGAGATAGAAGACACTGATCAACACTCACAAAGTTCTTGACGAACTCAGCAGGCCAGGCAGCATCAATGGAAAAGAGAACAGTCGAGGATTCGGGCCGAGACCCTTCAGCAAGACTGGAGGAGACAAAAAAAGATGAGTGGTAGAATTAGAAGGTGGAGAGAGGAAAAGGAGAAGCAAGGCGATTGGTGAAACCGGCAGGGGCTGGGGTGAAGCAAACAGTTGGGAAGTTGTTTGGCAAAAGAAAAGAGGGAGTCTGATAGGAGTGGACAGATGGACATGAAAGAAAGCAAAGGGAGGAGGAGAACCAGAGGGAGGCGATGGGCAAGCAAGGAGATACGGTAAGAGAGGGAACAGGAGAAGAGGAATGGTGAAGGGGGATCCATACCGAAATTTCGAGACATCCAGGCAGGTTCGGACTGACTGGCGGAGCAAGCTGGAAAAGCTGGATAGTCCTTCTTTGTTCCTGAACTAAAAGCTGAAACTGCCGAAAATACTTCGCAGGCGAGGCAGCGTCTGTGGAGAGAGAAACAGAGTTCACAATTCAGATCGATGACATTTTACAGCTCCGAGCTCGCAGGTAGACGGACGGAGTCTCACCGAGTCTATGCAGGGTAGCCTGAGCTGGGTGAAGGCACGGATTTCCCTCGCACTCTCCTTTCTGACTCTGTTGTGTTCTCGCACAGGTGTAAAAACTCTGAACTAAACACCAAGTATAAACCGGGCAATGAGGGGCAATCCCAGTAATATTAACCGTTTACTGTTCACTCTTCCGCATTAACGTATGATGAAAACTGTTGATAGAACAATACAAAATATATACAGTATTTGTTTCCTTCTTGGCATCATATCTTCATCATAAATACTTGTAAAAAGAAAACTACAACAAACTATATTTGATTAAAGTACAACATACAGTCAGAATCTGCCTAAGCCATCAACTGTTTTAAATACAATTCAACACAAACTATCCGCAACTCATTAAATAACAAAGAACATAAAGATTATCAACCGTCATTACTTTTATGAGAAATAACAGTACTTTTTTACTTTTTACTTCAACATATCGATTATCTTATGAACTTACGGCGTTGCTTCTATGATGTTTCTAGTGCGTAGAAAGAAAACTTTTCTCGCGCTTATCCTGCACACATAAGCTCCCTCCTTCCTGATTCTCCAAATCGGTATTTTCCCACAGGATGCAGCGAAACTGGGTGTGACATCATCGAATTCCGCGATATAGCACAGACAATGAATTTACTTTCAACAACCTTAACTTTAACTAGAAAATTATTACAAACGAATTACTAAAGCGAAAATATAATACAATAAACGAATGCCTTCAGGGGAACACACTCCACACCTGTCCTTTGTAAGGTCACTAAGAACATAATACAAACTTCAGTCTCTAAATCAGTCCTTAGGTAAAAGTAGAATGACTTTTGCAACTGGCCATTGGTAAGTTTTCACATCACCTTGCTTAACCTTCCTGACATATTCATCCTTCCCAGGGAGTGTGGCAGTGATTCTAGCCATTGGCCAGCAGTTGCGGACGATCTGCTTGACTCTGAGCGGTACTAAATCTCCAACTTGAAGATTCCTGCGAGGCTCTGTCCACTTTTGTCTATGTTGTTTTACGTATTCAGGCAACAATAAATATATGTGTTCGGCAAGGGTTTCTTATAACAAACAATACGTTTATTAAACACAGAAAACAAACCCACCAAAAGTAAACAAACACTACCGTAACCGGAAACAGCTGCTGAGCGGCAGCCCAAACAGTTCTTAAAGTGATATTCCAAAAAAATTCTTAAAAGTGGTATTGCCAAAAGTTCGATATGCTCACAGTCCATTTAAAAGGAGAGACTTTACAGGACGATTTAGGTTCTCTTTCACGTAGCTTGCTTCGATCCCCGACGTCGAACTTCCCACGAAGAATTTACCAAACAGAACGGCTTAAAGGCACTGACCTTTCCTTCTCCACTACCTTCAATCCTTTCTAGTTAAACCTAGGGATTAAGACGAAGTTAGTCAACGAAATCCTTCCAAATAAGGATCAAACAAAGGTTGGCTCCGTTTCACCGTAGAAAGCGATTCTCCTCGATCTTTAACTTCCAACTTCCAATCTTCACTCTCCACTAATTTCGAACTAACAGGATCGTAAAGAACCTGCTGGCAATGACCTCTTAAACTTTAGGCATTAAATAAAAACTTCATCTTTCAACTAAACTGCGTCAGCACTTAAAACACGCAGTGGCATGAAGTCAACCTGGCAAATCCAGCCACGAACTGCCCCTCCTCACAGGGTGGGGTCTATCTTTTATAAACTGTAGAAAAAAACCGTCACATGATCTCTACTGGCGGGACAATGACGTCACCACCATCACAAGACCATCACCTCAAGTCCAGTACAGATTCAACCCCAGTCACGTGACAAGGGCTCCACTGTCATGTGTCACGAGTACGTAACAGTTGCAACAAAGTGAGATATTCATGTCTCCAAAGAGACCAGAACTGATTTGAGAGTGCCTGAACCTGTGTCCATTGTTTTGTGTACAAATTATTATCCTAGAAGTCCCCAGGTGGAGGGGGAGATCCTGTCTTCTGCGGAAGGAGCATTAATGGAGAGAGTATGAAAGGGCTTTCCAGGTCAGAAGAGACAGGTAGGCGTGGTCGTGCATTTATATTGGATGAAACCTCTGCCATTAGTGTGCACAGTACTTCGTGGGTCAGTCGGGTGCGTTGCTGCAGAAACACTGAATCATGAATCCTTCTGGCGATACCAATCATCCGCTCCCATGCGCCTCCCATGTGAGAGGCGTGTGGTGTGTTGAACTCCCAGTTGCATTCCTGCTGACTGAGGTACCTTTACACCGTCTTGTCCATCCCGAGCCCCTTGGACGCTCCAACAAAGTTCGTGCCGCAATCAGAACTCAACTGCTTTGCAGGGACTCTTGGTGCAAAGAAGCGCCTGAGAGCATTAATGCAGCTGGATGTATCCAAAGATTCGATTACATCGATGTGCACCGCTCTCGAACTCATGCAGCTGAACATTTTGGCCCACCACTTGCTCTCTGCTTGTCCTCCTCTTGTGCGTCTAGTGGTGATAGTCCACGGACCAAATACATCAAGCCCCACATATGTAAAAGGAGGGCAGGCTTCACTGCATTCTGATGGGCGGTCCGCCATACGTTGAGCTTCCATCTTCCCTCGCAGTTTCCTGCAGGTTACACATTTGCGGAGTACTGAATTGATCAGTGTTCTCCCTCCTAAGATACACAGTCCTGGTGCCCTGATTGCTGCTTCCATCAGGTGACGGTCCTGATGCCTTAACTGTTCATGATGATGGCGAGAAAGCAGTAAGGACACATGGCTGTCTTTGGGTAGGATTACTGGGCTCTATTCTGCAGCTGAAAGGCGACAGTCTATTAACCAGCCTCCAATGCAAATTAGATCGCTCCTCATGATGGGGTTGAGTTTCCTCAAAGGGCTGTCCTATGGTATTGGTTTATTAGCTTGGAGGGCCGTAAACTCCCTTGCAAAAGCTGCTCTTTGAGTTGCTTTAAGGATGACATCCTTTGCCTGGGCCAATTCGTCAGCAGTGTACCTACGTGGGATATGAAGCTGTTTTAGATCCTGAAGTGAATCTCTCTAAGCCTCCCATCTGTTTAGCATGTCTTCTGGTAGGGGAGTATCCCAGTTGGAGGGCTGAGAGATAAGTTCCCTGAGATGGGCTCTTCCTTGGATCGTAACTGGTGCCAGTAGACCCAAGGGATCAAAAACACTGTTGACAGTGGAGGGAACTCCAAGGCGGGTGAATGGCTTGATCATGGTCGGCACGGAGAACGTGAATGTGTCAGTTGTAATCTCTCAAAGGAGACCCACATTCCTTTGTATGTGTATGTTTTTTTCCATCTAGATCTAGGACTTTGATTGCCGGAGCACAGTCATCGTGTGGAATTGCCTCCATTACTGCCTGATAGTTTGATGCAAACTTGTGCAAGTGGAGTTTTGACTCAGCGAGTGAGGCTTGTGTCCGTCGGAACAGATCGATTGCTTCGTCTTCTTTCTGTAGTGATATCAAGCCGTCACCGACATAGAAGTGCCTTTCTACAAACTTAACGGTGTCATCGCCGTGCTCCTGTGCGCCCACTCTCATGGCTCTTCGCAGTCCATAGATGGCCTCGGCAGGTGATGGACTATTGCCGAAAACATGGTCTTTCATCCGGTACTCAATGACTTCCTTGTTCTTGTCATTGTCCTTGCCCCATAAGAAACGGTGGAAATTGCAATGGTCTTCCTGTACTAAGAAGCAAAGGAACATCTGCTGGTTGTTCGCCAGGATTGCGACCTTCTCCTCCCGGAAGCGCAGCAGGACTCCGAGAAGAGTATTGTTGAGGTCGGGGCCTGTGATGATCACGTCATTAAGGCAGATACCAGCGCACACTGCACTGGAGTCGAAGACTACCCTGATCTGATTGGCTTTTCTGGGTGGTAAACCCCAAATGTTGGGAGGTACCAGGACTCCTGACCTTCTCTCAGTGGCGGTGCAACTTCAGCATGTCCGTTAGCGAAGATCTTCTCCATGAATGCTGCGTATTGATGCGGCATCTCAGGTTTCCTTTTCAGGGTTTTTTGCGAAGACGTGAACCGCTTGACTGCCTGCTCTTTGTTGTTTGGCAAGCGCTGGCATGGTTCCCTGAAAGGTAATGTGGCGACCCAGTTATTTGCTTCGTCTCTGAAGACTTTGGTGTCCATTATTTTTAAGAAGACGGCGTCTTGTGGTGATGGAGCAAGTTTATTATCATGTTCAGATTGAGCGAAGACTGACTGTCCCAGCGTCTTGTCAGTTACTTTAGTACACTTGTTAAAGCTCTGTCGTGCTTCCTTAATATATATGTAGCTTGTGCAGGGTTAAAAAATTGAATGGCGGCCACTCTCTTGCACATTGGCCTTCAGTATGTTAACTGTTAGTTTGTGTACATTGCCAAGGCACATCTCTTCTATCATCACCCAGACCAGATCCAGTCGTTGGGCAAAGGGGTCGTCGTGTGGTCCAGTGACCTGCTCCCTAAACTTGTGCACGTGGAGAAAATCTTTTCCTAATAGCGGGAGTAATTCTGATTTTGGATCCAGTTCTGGGATATGCTTGGCAATGTGGTGGAGATGTGGCTGGTGTAACACTGCACTTGGCGTCGGGATCTCAGTGCGGTTATTCAAAATTTCATTGCACTCTAAGAGCGGAGGGAGACAGATGACAACGTTAACATCCAGAGTTTGTTGATAAGGTGATGAGAGAAATTGATGAGGGTAGGGTCGTGGATGATGAATAACCGATTTCACCAGGACATTTGACAATGTCTCTCCTGGGCGTATCAAAAATAAATTTTCAAACTTACCTCAAATCCATGTCTCAATATTTTGTAACTCTTTTAATGAAACCGTGAGTGGCTCTTAAAAGAGCTTTTGATTTTCCCGTTTGTTTTGTCAGTAAACTTGACTTCACTTGGAGCTGGTGTACTTGGTCACCGCCTTTGTCCCTTCGGACACGGCGTGCTTGGCCAGCTCCCCGAGCAGCAGCCGGCGCACGGCGGTCTGGATCTCCCAGGAGCTGATGGTGGACCGCTTGTTGTAGTGAGCCAGGCGGGAAGCCTCACCCGCGATGCGCTCGAAGATATCGTTCACGAATGAATTCATGATGCTCATGGCCTTGGAGGAGATGCCGGTGTCGGGGTGAACCTGCTTCATCACTTTGTAGATGTAGATGGCGTAAGTCTCCTTCCTCGACCTCTTGCGCTTCTTGCCAGTCTTGCTCGCCGGTTTGGACAGAGCTTTCTTGGCGCCCTTCTTGGGAGCGGGTTTCGGTGCATCAGGCATTTCCCCTTCGGCTTCAAACACAATAATAAGCAGAAGCTGTTCCGAGCCCGGACTAAATAGCCAGTGCCCAAAGTGGTATGTTAATGAGGATGGGAACGCTGAGCATTTCCATTGGCTGTTTGGAGAAATGACTCACCAATCGGATGGGGGATGGGAAGCGGCGCCAATGTGTGGCGGTTACCACTGTCGTTTAATACGGGAGGAAGTACAGAAGGGCAGAGACAGGCGGGGGTGAGGGCTGAAATTGAAAAGGGAAACGCAAATTTCAAAAGCAGAATGAAAATAAAATCAGATGAAATATTGTAAAATTAAACACGAAGACATTCAGTTCATGACAGGGCAGCAGGGGAGCGAAGGAGAGATTTGAACATTTCAATATAAAGTTCAAATCGAGCTTATTTATGCACAGGTGAAAGGAACAACGTATTTGTAGCAGCATCACAGACACGTTTCATCGGACACAACATTGACAAGAATAACTGGAATTAAATATGAATTATACCAACATATTCAAATAGACAGAGGACTATCAGAACAAAATCAAAATAACAAAGAGATTATGTGGGCAGTCGGAGAATCACCCTTTTGTCTTTCTTCATCTCGTCACTCTCGATTCAGAGTCAGGCAACACTGCCACTTTGATCTGGCCCATGCCTTCATTCACCAGGTCCAACACTTGCCCTTATTGGATCTTCCCCCTACTTACACTAGTAATCGTGTTTGTGAGTGTGTGGCCAGGGTTAGAATGGGTGGGTGCACCTTCTTAGGATTAGGTTTGACGGTAAGGCTAGTGGATGTATATGTGGGGCTGGGAGAGATAAGGCTGTGGAGTTTAGTATGATGAGTTATGTGGAGCTATGGTGGAGAGGGTAGTGGAGCCACTTTAATCTACCCGATGCCTTTCATTAATGTGGCCTGACCACACTTGGCTTAAAGAACCTGGTGTGCTAAGGGATACATTATCAGTACTGCAACCTGGGGTTATTGGGGGTTTCAGGTCGTTAATCATGAGATTCCTTTGGCCAGGTGACCGAGACAGGGTTGATCAGACCCAGCTTGTGTTTAGCCCATCGACCAAGATAATGACAGGCATGTTGTGGATATTTTAGACCTTGTCCCTTGGCTGTATTTTGACCATTTGTAGAGTTCAATGTTCTGAGGCCTAGTAATCAGGCTTTACCTCCAAGTAAGGTTCAACTTCCATACTTTAAATTTACATCTGTCTTTATTTTGTATCTGTGTGCCTGGGATCGCATGGGTTAAATTAACAGTGTTTACTGCAGTACAAACTAGTGATTAAGGTGTGCAGATTCACCCATAATTCTAAAGTATAAAAACCTCCGAAATCCAGAACTTTTTCTGTTAACATGACGTCACAAATGGAGAATTTTACCACAATTAATTGGCTTGTCATATGAAGAGCCTTTCATGGCTCTGGGCCACTCTTCCCTGTAACATCGATTAAAGAAAGGTTACCAAATTGAAACTGATCAAATAGTGCAAGGGCTTCATTGAGTGGATGTGGAGAGGATTTTTCTAGTGGTGGGAGTGTCTAAAACCAGCCCACACAGCTTCAAAATAGAAGGACATCCTTTTAGAATGGAGATGAGGAGGAATTCCTTCAGCCAGAGAGTGGTGAATCTGTGGAATTTTTTGCCACAGGCAGCAGTAGAGGCCAAATCACTGTTTACTCTTTGTCATACAGGCTGCCTGTACTGATGAGTTCCTCCAGCATCTTGTGTTGCTTTAGATTTCCAGCATCAGCAGATGCTCTCGTGTTAGTGATTTACGCCTCATTCTGAGTGTTTCTTTCCTCAGTTACGGAATGCTCCTTCAGGGGAAAGATGCTCGTTGCCTGTTGTCTGTCACATCCTGATCGAATCTAACAGATTTCCTCATTTTCTCATTAGCTGCAGGGAATATAGACTTAGCCCACTCCTCTCACATAACCAACCCTCCATCCCTGGAACCAGTCCAGTCAGTGTGGGGAACAGTCACTGCGCTCCCTCGATTGCAGGGATATCCTTCCTGAGGAAGTGTGACCAAACCCGGACACTACATTCAAGGTGTGCTCTCACCAGGGCCCTATAGAATCCAGTGAGACATCTGTACCCCTCTTCTCCACTCCTCCTGGATCACAGAACAAAATAGTGTTTGCCTCTCTCATTACTTGTTGTATCTGCATGTTAACTCAAGTGATTTGTTTACAAGGACACCCAGGTCCCTCTGAACATCCCCATGTGGAAATGACTCTTACAGTTTGATCCTGGGAATGGGTGATCTCACATTTCCCCACATTCTGTTCCATCTGCCCCATCCTCAACCATTCA